>NW_027636983.1:302500-342500 GCF_951216825.1 Electrona antarctica | reverse complement strand
TAGTCTGTAGGTGTAGACCAGGGGTTCTCAACCCGTGGGTCGCGACCCCTCGAGGGGTCGCCAAATTATTTTGGGGGGTCCCCAAAGTTTTTTTTTCTTTTTTCTTTTTTGCAATGAAGAGTTTACATATAGTACACATAGTACATGCATACACCTTCCTTAATGATTATGGTTTCAGTATTTATTTATGGTGTATTGTCTCTATTATTAGGTGTAGACAGACAGACAGACAGACAGACAGACAGACAGACAGACAGCTCCAAACCGACCGCAGCTTAAATAGGTGAAAAATCAACTGCGACGGAACGGGCTGCGATGCGATTATTGTTTCTTAAAAAACAAAACAAAAAAAAACACTGCCTAGCGCGAGGCCTCGCATGCGTGAGGCCCTGTGCGGCACCATTCGCACTACCCAAAAAGCGGCCCTGACACACACACATGCACACACACACACACACACAGACATGAATGTGCAGTAGCCTACCAATGCTTGTTAGCCCTGCAGTTAACCATGTGGGTATTTTTAAACAAGGTCAGTAGTGACTTGGCTGTCATGCTTTTAACAGAGTTAGAATCGTGCTAAGACACCCGACTCGGCCCGAAAAAACGCCATCAAATTTTGCGCGCGCGCATGAGTCCAAATCTGTGCTCCCCACCTGGAAACAAAGTTAGGCGCCCCTGCCACACACACGCACGCCAGAGTGCACGCGCGCACACACACATCCACACACAAGCGCCAGGACGCTGTTTTCTTTCTTTTTCTTTTGGTTCTTATAGTGGTGCACGGCACCCGAGTTATTTTTGTTTATGGGTACAACCTGAAGTGGAGCTATGGTGTGAAGTGTGTGACATAAACTGAACTTTACGTTTATTTACATTTAATTCAATAATACAAACCTTAAACTGACTTTGTGTGTCGTTTGAACTTCTTGATTGTTGACTGTGGGTTGGGGTTGAAATAATTTATTATATCATTTAAGTGTTATTGAAATGTACTGATTTATTATATTATATATATATTATATATTATATATTATTATTATATATATATCCCTGAGTTAACAGGTAGGTTGTTGTATTCAAACAGTGACCTTTGTAGGATTTCTCCTCCTGTGTCCAACTTTATTTGAGAAACCGCTACAACATTCTATTGTTGTGTCTGTGTCTGTAGGTGAAGACATTCTATTGTTGTGTCTGTGTCATTGTAGGTGAAGACCTTCTATTGTTGTGTCTGTGTCATTGTAGGTGAAGACATTCTATTGTTGTGTCTGTGTCATTGTAGGTGAAGACCTTCTATTGTTGTGTCTGTGTCATTGTAGGTGAAGACATTCTATTGTTGTGTCTGTGTCTGTAGGTGAAGACATTCTATTGTTGTGTCTGTGTCTGTAGGTGAAGACATTCTATTGTTGTGTCTGTGTCATTGTAGGTGAAGACATTCTATTGTTGTGTCTGTGTCATTGTAGGTGAAGACGTTCTATGAAAAGTACAACAAGAAAGACATCCTGGAGAGCACCTCAGACTGTGATCTGACTCCAGACCTGCGCTACAGACTGCAATGTGCTTCACATTGTCTCAACCCCACCATCCATCCTGAGGTAGGGTAGGAGGATAGGGAACCCTAACCCTACTATTACACAGTAGTTCTTAGGGTAATATAGGGAACCCTACTATTACACAGTAGTTGTTAGGGTAATATAGGGACCCTAACCCTACTATTACACAGTAGTTGTTATTAATATAGGGAACCCTAACCCTACTATTACACAGTAGTTGTTAGGGTAATATAGGGACCCTAACCCTACTATTACACAGTAGTTGTTATAGTAATATAGGGACCCTAACCCTACTATTACACAGTAGTTGTATCTAAAACTGGTCTCTGTTTTCAGAATGTGAAGTATCGTCTGAACTATGGACCAAATTACAATCCAACGTTTAAGGTGACGATGGATCGCGACGTAGAAGTCGCCTCGTTGGCAATCCTGGGACCTGAGAACCACCAGGTCTGGAAGGATGACATTGAACTGGAAGGTAACATAGTTATTCTGTTTAATTGACTTATTATTAAACTTTAATGTTGAACTGCAAAGTGAACATAATTATTCACTGTAATTTAATGCAGTCAGGTATACTCGAGAGGTTAAACGCTGTGCTTATGTGGGTGAATACAGTGTTATGCAAGACCCATACGTCACACGCTGACGTGGCAATCAGCTGACCAACTGGGCGGGTATTTAAGCTCCCCTAAGTCTGTGTTCTTTCTGGTTATGCGTTCCTGGTTGTTATGCGTCATTTGCTGCTCCGATGCTATAAATCGATTGGGCGCTCTGATTTAATGGATTAAATAACCCCGGGCAATTAAAGTGTTACTGGTTAATGATGGCTGTCTAATTGCGCCGAGCACGGAGAAAAATTTAGCAGAGCCGAACGCCAAGATGAAATATTATATCCACACTTGTGTTCTCATTCTATAATAAATATTGGTTCAATCCATTCCTGAGTTATCTGACTTGTTATGGCCTGGCTCAAAGGTCACAACATTTAGCTGCATTGGGGACCACCTGGAACCCCCTCAAGGACCACTGGTGGTCCCCAGACCACCTGGAACCCCCTCAAGGACCACTGGTGGTCCCCGGACCACCTGGAACCCCCTCAAGGGAACCCCCTCAAGGACAATTTACAATTTAGCAGATGCTCTTAATCCAAAGCGACTTACATTAAGCAAGAACAAAAAGCATGGCAATACATCACATACATAAAAAGTAGTTATCATGAAACATGCGTAAGCTAAGAACGTAACAAGTGGAATATCTATATAATGAAACTGTACTATGCTATACATAATGTACTATGAAGTGTTATGACTACATACAATGCAATTTTAGTGCTGTCTACGTAACATGCTATCAGTCTGTATCAAATGCTATCTAATTCTACAAAAAGTACTATCTAAGGGGATAACGTAAGTGCTACGGGCCATTATGGTGGAGTCTGAAAAGGTGGGTTTTCAGACTACGGCGGAAGATTGGGAGTGAGGCTGCAGTTCTGATTGTAATGGGAAGTGCATTCCATAGTTTTGGAGCCAGAAGGGAGAAGAGTTTGGGACGTGTGGAGCGTTGTCCCAAACTTAGTGAGGGTACTTCCAGCTTCCCTGCGTTGACTGATCTGAGTGCGCGGGAGGGTTTGTAGGGTTCGATCAGACTTGCAAGATATGGGGGAGCCATACCTTTGGTTGCTTTGAATGCCAGCACCAGAGTTTTGTATTCTGTGCGGGCAGCGACCGGGAGCCAGTGGAGGGAGCGGAGAATGGGGAGGGGCAGCGACCGGGAGCCAATGGAGGGAGCGGAGAAGGGGGAGGGGCAGCGACCGGGAGCCAAAGGAGGGAGCGGAGAAGGGGGAGGGGCAGTGACCGGGAGCCAGTGGAGGAAGCGGAGAAGGGGGAGGGGCAGCGACCGGGAGCCAATGGAGGGAGCGGAGAAGGGGGAGGGGCAGCGACCGGGAGCCAAAGGAGGGAGCGGAGAAGGGGGAGGGGCAGTGACCGGGAGCCAGTGGAGGAAGCGGAGAAGGGGGAGGGGCAGCGACTGGGAGCCAATGGAGGGAGCGGAGAAGGGGGGAGACGTGTGAGAATTTGGATCAGTTGGAGAGGCTTAAGTGCACATGCCGGTAGGCCAGTAAGGAGGGAGTTACAATAGTCAAGTTTTGACAAGACTGTTGTCTGGATTAGGACCACCAGTGGTCGGTCCCCGGACCACTGGGGGTCCCCGGACCACTGGGGGTCCCCGGACCCGGACCACTGGGGGTCCCCGGACCACTGGGGGTCCCCGGACCCGGACCACTGGGGGTCCCCGGACCACTGGGGGTCCCCTGACCACTGGGGGTCCCCGGACCCGGACCACTGGGGGTCCCCGGACCACTGGGGGTCCCCGGACCACTGGGGGTCCCCGGACCCGGACCACTGGGGGTCCCCGGACCACTGGGGGTCCCCGGACCACTGGGGGTCCCCGGACCACTGGGGGTCCCCGGACCACTGGGGGTCCCCTGACCACCGGGGGTCCCCGGACCACTGGGGGTCCCCGGACCCGGACCACTGGGGGTCCCCGGACCACTGGGGGTCCCCGGACCACTGGGGGTCCCCGGACCCGGACCACTGGGGGTCCCCGGACCACTGGGGGTCCCCTGACCACTGGGGGTCCCCGGACCCGGACCACTGGGGGTCCCCGGACCACCGGGGGTCCCCGGACCACCGGGGGTCCCCGGACCCGGACCACTGGGGGTCCCCGGACCACTGGGGGTCCCCGGACCCGGACCACTGGGGGTCCCCGGACCACTGGGGGTCCCCTGACCACTGGGGGTCCCCGGACCCGGACCACTGGGGGTCCCCGGACCACTGGGGGTCCCCGGACCCGGACCACTGGGGGTCCCCGGACCACTGGGGGTCCCCGGACCCGGACCACTGGGGGTCCCCTGACCACTGGGGGTCCCCGGACCACCGGGGGTCCCCGGACCACCGGGGGTCCCCGGACCACCGGGGGTCCCCGGACCACTGGGGGTCCCCGGACCCGGACCACTGGGGGTCCCCGGACCACTGGGGGTCCCCGGACCCGGACCACTGGGGGTCCCCGGACCACTGGGGGTCCCCGGACCACTGTTTGAAAACCACTGATCTAACTGAATGCATATGAAGTGTAACTGAAAACAACATTGTTTCTCCTCCAGACGCCTCCACCCCCAGTCCAGGCTCCGCCCCCAGTCCAGGCTCCGCCCCCAGCCAGCCAGACGCAACGACAGCGATGGTGCCGCGACAGGGAGCGGAGACGTTGCGCTCTGTGCGTTTAGGGTTCATCAAACGAGTGTCGGAGCCGGTGATCCATGCTCTGCTGGACAGACTGCTGGACGAGAACGTCCTCAACGACGCAGAGATGGACTCGCTCAGGCTGGAGAGGGGCAGGACGGAGAGAGCGCGGGAATTAATCGACATGGTGCGAAAGAAAGGCGACGAGGCGTCGGCGAAGATGATCGCCGCGTTTCGCGAAGAGGATTCACCGCTTTACAACGACCTGGGTTTGAACAAACGGTTTAGACCTTCGATTGATTGAAACGCACGTACAAAACAAAAGATTGCACAATCGTAGCCAAAAAGAATGACAGAAACTAAACATCGAGCCACAGCAATTAACCCACTTCATCCATTGACCAATCAAAATCAAGCATTCGACCAAGCCGTGTAATGCATACAATGCATGCATACTGCATTCAGCAGTGTATTTTGGGTGGACATACTGGACACTGGACAGTGCCGCGCTATGAGCTTGTAGATCTGCTATTTTTCAATAGCTAAAGTATAACATAATGCTTAAAACCGTTCCCGTCCTGAATGGGTTAATCTCCTTTTTCCCCTCACTGTATATAGGGTTTTATTTTCCTTTTTTTTACCTCCTTTTATGATGATTTCCTGTCTTTGGCTTTATAGAAGTGTCTATTTGTACGTCTCTAAATGTTTTGATGAATTAAACAAGGTGGACCCTCTTGTAATGCTTTATGGTGGCGTCCACTCACTGTTAACAGTCTTTGTATTGAGTTGTGCTTGAAATGTACTGTAATTCTCCAATCTGTTAATAAATACTTCAATCAATCAATCAATGAATTCAGTGAAGCTGGGCAGCTTGTGTGTGTGGGAACCACGTCTGGGTTCAGGTC
Source organism: Electrona antarctica (assembly GCF_951216825.1). Lineage (NCBI taxonomy): Eukaryota > Metazoa > Chordata > Actinopteri > Myctophiformes > Myctophidae > Electrona > Electrona antarctica. The sequence continues at coordinate 336,803 of NW_027636983.1, read as the reverse complement.
CATGGGCCTACGGGCCGTCTTTGGCCAGTTTCATGTGTAGACTAGGGGCGACTGTGGCTCAGGAGGTAGAGCAGGTCGTCCAATGATCCATGGGTCGGCGGTTCGAATCCCGGCTCCTCCTGGCTACATGTCGAAGTGTCCTTGGGCAAGACACTGAACCCCAAATTGCTCCCGATGTGCTGGTTGGTACCTTGCATGGCTTCCGCTGCAATCGGTGTATGAATGTGTGTGTGAATGGGTGAATGTAATGCACAATCTATGTAAAGCGCCTTGGATAAAGGCGCTATATAAATGCACCATTTACCATTTACCATTTACTAGAAAAAGTGCCCTTCTGGGCACAGGTCTCCACCAGGAGGACAGGAGTGTGTGTGTGATGTTTGGCAAAATGTTTAGGAGCAATTTAAACGTGTGTGTGTGTGTGTGTGTGTGTGTGTGTGTGTGTGTGTGTGTGTGTGTGTGTGTGTGTGTGTGTGACGCGACGCGGCCTGTTGTAGCGCCACCATGAGGCTGATTTGAAAACTCAAGTGGCATTTCTTCCAAAGCCTAGTGGGAATATGCATGCACAGTTTCACCACAATTGGACGCTGCGTTGAGTAGTTGTGGTGATTTGTACAAAGCGGGCTACTCCTGAAAAGTTTAGAAGCCAATCGTAGCCAATGAGGGTGGATTATGAGAAATCAAACAAACCCGTCTTGATCACATGACTATGGAGAGCATGTGTACCGATTTGCGTGAAATTTGGATAAAATCTGAAGGAGTAATATTAGAAAATGTGTTTTACATATGTCGGCCTCCTGGTGGCGCTATAAAGAGCAGATGTGAAAAATTCCAGTCAAAGGTTTTTCCTTGGCCTCTAGGGAGTTGGCATACAAAGTTATCCACAGATCCGTGCAGTTAGAGGTAAAAACACTTTTCGGCCAGTTATAGCGCCACCATGAGGCTGAGTTGAAAATGTTCATGTGGCATTTCTTCCTCGGCCTAGTGGGAATGTGCGTGCACAATTTCACGGAAATCACACGATGTGTTCATGATTTGCAGCATTTTGTTTGAAACTGAGCACTCCTGCAAACTTTGGAAGCCAATCTTAGCCAATCAGGATGGAGTCTGAGAAATCTGAGAGACGCGTTTCGTTGAATGGCTCTAGAGAGACTGTGTACCAATTTGCGTGATGTTTTGACAAAATCTGTAGGTGTACTGCCCAAAAACTTGTTTTGCACAAAGCGGCTTCCTGGTGGCGCTATAACAGGCCGTTCTGGAAATGTTGGGGCAGAGGTTCATCGTTGGCATCCAGGGAGTGTGTGTGCAAAATTTGGCATCGCCCGGGTTAACGGTGCCGGAGATTAGCTGTTCACGGACGGACACACACACGGACACACGGACGGACGGAGTGCAAAACATACTCTCTCCCCATGCCTTCGGCCTGGTGGGGACAATAACCCAGTCATATGTATACAGCTCCATCTCAATGAATTAGAATATTTTGTAAAAGTTAATTTTCTTCTGTAATCTAATTCAAAAAGTGAAACTTTCATAATCATAAATAATGTTATATTCTTTAATTCAACAATAAAATATGTATTATACAGTTGTATTAAATAATGTTTTATAATCATTTAGTTCAACAATCTCAGACCCAAAACTAAAGAATAGTGTTGTCGTCGGATTAGATTTTCTCCACAATTCCATATTGGTGTTGGTACCATTAGGAGAGATAACATGATGTTGGTACCATTAGGAGAGATAACATGATGTTGGTACCATTAGGAGAGATAACATGATGTTGGTACCATTAGGAGAGATAACATGGTGTTGGTACCATTAGGAGAGATAACATGATGTTGGTGCCATTAGGAGAGATAACATGGTGTTATTGGTACCATTAGGAGAGATAACATGGTGTTGGTACCATTAGGAGAGATAACATGATGTTGGTACCATTAGGAGAGATAACATGGTGTTGGTAGCATTAGGAGAGATAACATGATGTTGGTACCATTAGGAGAGATAACATGATGTTGGTACCATTAGGAGAGATAACATGATGTTGGTACCATTAGGAGAGATAACATGGTGTTGGTACCATTAGGAGAGATAACATGATGTTGGTACCATTAGGAGAGATAACATGGTGTTGGTACCATTAGGAGAGATAACATGATGTTGGTACCATTAGGAGAGATAACATGATGTTGGTACCATTAGGAGAGATAACATGATGTTGGTACCATTAGGAGAGATAACATGATGTCGGTACCATTAGGAGAGATAACATGGTGTCGGTACCATTAGGAGAGATAACATGGTGTCGGTACCATTAGGAGAGATAACATGGTGTCGGTACCTTGGAGAGATAACATGGTGTCGGTACCATTAGGAGAGATAACATGATGTCGGTACCATTAGGAGAGATAACATGATGTCGGTACCATTAGGAGAGATAACATGATGTCGGTACCATTAGGAGAGATAACATGATGTCGGTACCATTAGGAGAGATAACATGGTGTCGGTACCATTAGGAGAGATAACATGGTGTCGGTACCATTAGGAGAGATAACATGATGTTGGTACCATTAGGAGAGATAACATGATGTTGGTACCATTAGGAGAGATAACATGATGTTGGTACCATTAGGAGAGATAACATGGTGTCGGTACCATTAGGAGAGATAACATGGTGTCGGTACCTTGGAGAGATAACATGGTGTCGGTACCATTAGGAGAGATAACATGATGTCGGTACCATTAGGAGAGATAACATGATGTCGGTACCATTAGGAGAGATAACATGATGTCGGTACCATTAGGAGAGATAACATGGTGTCGGTACCATTAGGAGAGATAACATGGTGTTGGTACCATTAGGAGAGATAACATGATGTTGGTACCATTAGGAGAGATAACATGATGTTGGTACCATTAGGAGAGATAACATGATGTTGTTACCATTAGGAGAGATAACATGGTGTTGGTACCAGTCCATTTGTAAGGGTTGATGATGTTCCGCGGTCACAAGTGCGGAAGTGCTGACTAGATGTAACTCCTAACTTCGAAAGGAGTGAAGTCTTGTCTAGAGGCTGCCGAATAGATGGGATTCCGGGTTTAGAGATGGAAGCTTTAGTTTAGGTTTAAAGTTAGATTCATCTTCTTGATGTAACTCTAAAGAAATCTTTTATCCGTCAGAGAATATTTGCTGGCACGAGGCCTTATAAAAGGAGGGAGTGACGTAACGACTAGGTAGTCTGGGATGGGTAGATGGGGATGGCTGAGGTAGCCGGGGATGGGTATAGGGGGATGGCCGAAGTACCCGGGGATGGGGGTATAATCTCCTTGGGGGTATAATCTCCTTCATTTTGGGGTTCAACTTTGACCTGGGCGGGGGAATTCAACGTTGCCCCCAGCCGGAGGCGGGTTGTCGTCGGTTGGGGGAAACAGCCCTATGGACCCCCACGGATGTGGGGGTCCATAGGGCTGATTAGTGTCAATGTGGGGGTCCGTAGGGCTGATTAGTGTCAATGTGGGGGTCCGTAGGGCTGATTAGAGTCAATGTGGGGGTCCGTAGGGCTGATTAGAGTCAATGTGGGGGTCCGTAGGGCTGATTAGAGTCAATGTGGGGGTCCGTAGGGCTGATTAGAGTCAATGTGGGGGTCCGTAGGGCTGATTAGAGTCAATGTGGGGGTCCGCGGGCTGATTAGAGTCAATGTGGGGGTCCGTAGGGCTGATTAGTGTCAATGTGGGGGTCCGTAGGGCTGATTAGAGTCAATGTGGGGGGTCCGTAGGGCTGATTAGAGTCAATGTGGGGGTCCGTAGGGCTGATTAGAGTCAATGTGGGGGTCCGTAGGGCTGATTAGTGTCAATGTGGGGGTCCGTAGGGCTGATTAGAGTCAATGTGGGGGTCCGTAGGGCTGATTAGTGTCAATGTGGGGGTCCGTTGGGCTGATTAGAGTCAATGTGGGGGTCCGTAGGGCTGATTAGAGTCAATGTGGGGGTCCGTAGGGCTGATTAGTGTCAATGTGGGGGTCCGTAGGGCTGATTAGTGTCAATGTGGGGGTCCGTAGGGCTGATTAGAGTCAATGTGGGGGTCCGTAGGGCTGATTAGAGTCAATGTGGGGGTCCGTAGGGCTGATTAGTGTCAATGTGGGGGTCCGTTGGGCTGATTAGAGTCAATGTGGGGGTCCGTAGGGCTGATTAGAGTCAATATGGGGGTCCGTAGGGCTGATTAGAGTCAATGTGGGGGTCCGTAGGGCTGATTAGTGTCAATGTGGGGGTCCGTAGGGCTGATTAGTGTCAATGTGGGGGTCCGTAGGGCTGATTAGAGTCAATGTGGGGGTCCGTAGGGCTGATTAGAGTCAATGTGGGGGTCCGTAGGCCTGATTAGTGTCAATGTGGGGGTCCGTAGGGCTGATTAGTGTCAATGTTGGGGTCCGTAGTGCTGATTAGAGTCAATGTGGGGGTCCGGAGGGCTGATTAGAGTCAATGTGGGGGTCCGTAGGGCTGATTAGAGTCAATGTGGGGGTCCGTAGGGCTGATTAGAGTCAATGTGGGGGTCCTTGACATGAAACAGTTTGGGGAACCAGTGCTCTAACTAACATAATGTCATGTAATGTAATGCATGGTGGTGTAATGTTCAAATGTACATATTTTTTTTTGGCAATGTAAACGTATGTTTTCTCATGCCAATAAAGCCCTTTGAATTGAATTGAATTGTAATGAGCACATGCACCCACAGGGCGTCGCTGTTGTACCGTAAACCTCCGCAGACAGACAGAAGCGCACAGTGGGATCTGTTTAAAGTGTTTGTTTCCGCCCGGGCCTCTTATACGCTCCACACCGGATGTTTTCATTCTGAGCATGCTGACCGGGCTCCGTCTTTTTGGCAAATCTAGAACTTCCTGCCAGAGAGCTAGCAAATTTAAGACATCCGGTTGCTTTCAGAATAAAAGCGTGGTTAATTAAATAATTATTACATTACATTATTAGTATTGTTATTACATTACAGTTATTGTGAAGACACACATTATGTTTCTGTGTAAAAATAAGTAATTAAAAAACGTAAAAAAGTTATCTAAATGGATAAATGCCCAAGTCCATCCACTGGAGTGCCCAAGTCCATTCACTGGAGTGCATGGACTTAATAAAGTGGATGCTGGACAAAATCCCTGCTATGTTTCGACTAGTGTGACATATGCACGCGTCCGGGGAGACCTCCTCTACAACACCACACTGTCCGCTAAGCAGCAGAGGTGTAAAACAAAAATTGGCACCAGGTCACAGGTCAAAAAACATAAAAAAACTTCCCATTTCCAGACTACAGTGGACTAAAGTGGACGCTGGACAGAAATCCCTGCTATGTTTCGACTAGTGTGACATACGCACGCGTCCGGGGAGACCTCCTCTACAACACCACACTGTCCGCTAAGCAGCAGAGGTGTAAAACAAAAATTGGCACCAGGTCACAGGTCAAAAAACATAAAAAAACTTCCCATTTCCAGACTACAGTGGACTAAAGTGGACGCTGGACAGAAATCCCTGCTATGTTTCGACTAGTGTGACATACGCACGCGTCCGGGGAGACCTCCTCTACAACACCACACTGTCCGCTAAGCAGCAGAGGTGTAAAACAAAAATTGGCACCAGGTCACAGGTCAAAAAACATAAAAAAACTTCCCATTTCCAGACTACAGTGGACTAAAGTGGACGCTGGACAGAAATCCCTGCTATGTTTCGACTAGTGTGACATACGCACGCGTCCGGGGAGACCTCCTCTACAACACCACACTGTCCGCTAAGCAGCAGAGGTGTAAAACAAAAATTGGCACCAGGTCACAGGTCAAAAAACATAAAAAAACTTCCCATTTCCAGACTACAGTGGACTAAAGTGGACGCTGGACAGAAATCCCTGCTATGTTTCGACTAGTGTGACATACGCACGCGTCCGGGGAGACCTCCTCTACAACACCACACTGTCCGCTAAGCAGCAGAGGTGTAAAACAAAAATTGGCACCAGGTCACAGGTCAAAAAACATAAAAAAACTTCCCATTTCCAGACTACAGTGGACTACAGTGGACTAAAGTGGACGCTGGACAGAAATCCCTGCTATGTTTCGACTAGTGTGACATACGCACGCGTCCGGGGAGACCTCCTCTACAACACCACACTGTCCGCTAAGCAGCAGAGGTGTAAAACAAAAATTGGCACCAGGTCACAGGTCAAAAAACATAAAAAAACTTCCCATTTCCAGACTACAGTGGACTAAAGTGGACGCTGGACAGAAATCCCTGCTATGTTTCGACTAGTGTGACATACGCACGCGTCCGGGGAGACCTCCTCTACAACACCACACTGTCCGCTAAGCAGCAGAGGTGTAAAACAAAAATTGGCACCAGGTCACAGGTCAAAAAACATAAAAAAACTTCCCATTTCCAGACTACAGTGGACTAAAGTGGACGCTGGACAGAAATCCCTGCTATGTTTCGACTAGTGTGACATACGCACGCGTCCGGGGAGACCTCCTCTACAACACCACACTGTCCGCTAAGCAGCAGAGGTGTAAAACAAAAATTGGCACCAGGTCACAGGTCAAAAAACATAAAAAAACTTCCCATTTCCAGACTACAGTGGACTAAAGTGGACGCTGGACAGAAATCCCTGCTATGTTTCGACTAGTGTGACATACGCACGCGTCCGGGGAGACCTCCTCTACAACACCACACTGTCCGCTAAGCAGCAGAGGTGTAAAACAAAAATTGGCACCAGGTCACAGGTCAAAAAACATAAAAAAACTTCCCATTTCCAGACTACAGTGGACTAAAGTGGACGCTGGACAGAAATCCCTGCTATGTTTCGACTAGTGTGACATACGCACGCGTCCGGGGAGACCTCCTCTACAACACCACACTGTCCGCTAAGCAGCAGAGGTGTAAAACAAAAATTGGCACCAGGTCACAGGTCAAAAAACATAAAAAAACTTCCCATTTCCAGACTACAGTGGACTACAGTGGACTAAAGTGGACGCTGGACAGAAATCCCTGCTATGTTTCGACTAGTGTGACATACGCACGCGTCCGGGGAGACCTCCTCTACAACACCACACTGTCCGCTAAGCAGCAGAGGTGTAAAACAAAAATTGGCACCAGGTCACAGGTCAAAAAACATAAAAAAACGTCCCATTTCCAGACTACAGTGGACTAAAGTGGACGCTGGACAGAAATCCCTGCTATGTTTCGACTAGTGTGACATACGCACGCGTCCGGGGAGACCTCCTCTACAACACCACACTGTCCGCTAAGCAGCAGAGGTGTAAAACAAAAATTGGCACCAGGTCACAGGTCAAAAAACATAAAAAAACTTCCCATTTCCAGACTACAGTGGACTAAAGTGGACGCTGGACAGAAATCCCTGCTATGTTTCGACTAGTGTGACATACGCACGCGTCCGGGGAGACCTCCTCTACAACACCACACTGTCCGCTAAGCAGCAGAGGTGTAAAACAAAAATTGGCACCAGGTCACAGGTCAAAAAACATAAAAAAACTTCCCATTTCCAGACTACAGTGGACTAAAGTGGACGCTGGACAGAAATCCCTGCTATGTTTCGACTAGTGTGACATACGCACGCGTCCGGGGAGACCTCCTCTACAACACCACACTGTCCGCTAAGCAGCAGAGGTGTAAAACAAAAATTGGCACCAGGTCACAGGTCAAAAAACATAAAAAAACTTCCCATTTCCAGACTACAGTGGACTAAAGTGGACGCTGGACAGAAATCCCTGCTATGTTTCGACTAGTGTGACATACGCACGCGTCCGGGGAGACCTCCTCTACAACACCACACTGTCCGCTAAGCAGCAGAGGTGTAAAACAAATAAATAAATATATTTATATTTATAAATGTTATCACACGATTTGGTAACATTTTTTTCACCCAGTGTCAATTGTCTAATCTGTAATCCTGGGCTCTACACTCCCTCAGCCGGCTGTGGTGCAGTGACAGGATCCATTTGAGTGACGACCATGGCATGGTTGTCCTGAGTGAACTCATCTGGCAGACATCGTACAAAGTTCTACATGTGAAAGAGCCAGTGGCCCCGTACCGAGCAGTGCGCAGTCTACCAGTTCGTTGCCATCGTACAGGCTGCCAGCAGACACAACCAGCTCCACATCCTCCCCGCCAGCACCACAGGCCCGCAAGGAAACGGGGTTCGACAGGTCATGCTGACAGGCAACGGGAACTGTCAGTAGCTGAACAGAAACTGATGGCCTTTAAGGTACAATATGTTTATTTATCATGCTGATTTCCATCTAATTTACATTTACTGTACATGCAGTATCTAAATTGTTATAATCGTTCTGCTTATTTCTTTTAAAGGATGCTGTACACAGGGGCAGAATCGTCTGTGTCCGTTCCGTTGCTGTGGTCTGCTCCCCTTCCTGCTATCGGGCCTCGACCTGCACACCGGCGGAACCAGCATCCATCCCTTCACTGCGTCAGAGGCTGAGATGGAAGAAGAAGTCTTCACCCCTCACTGAAAAGCTAAGTGCTGCTGTTGATTTTGATCAGGCCTGCCAAGGCTCAGGAGAAGTGTTGAACGAGGGGAATGTGATTGCAGTAGTGCAGGTTGGAGAGAGTGTGAGGAAGGTTGGAAGTTTTTTTATGTTTTTTGACCTGTGACCTGGTGCCAATTTTTGTTTTACACCTCTGCTGCTTAGCGGACAGTGTGGTGTTGTAGAGGAGGTCTCCCCGGACGCGTGCGTATGTCACACTAGTCGAAACATAGCAGGGATTTCTGTCCAGCGTCCACTTTAGTCCACTGTAGTCTGGAAATGGGAAGTTTTTTTATGTTTTTTGACCTGTGACCTGGTGCCAATTTTTGTTTTACACCTCTGCTGCTTAGCGGACAGTGTGGTGTTGTAGAGGAGGTCTCCCCGGACGCGTGCGTATGTCACACTAGTCGAAACATAGCAGGGATTTCTGTCCAGCGTCCACTTTAGTCCACTGTAGTCTGGAAATGGGAAGTTTTTTTATGTTTTTTGACCTGTGACCTGGTGCCAATTTTTGTTTTACACCTCTGCTGCTTAGCGGACAGTGTGGTGTTGTAGAGGAGGTCTCCCCGGACGCGTGCGTATGTCACACTAGTCGAAACATAGCAGGGATTTCTGTCCAGCGTCCACTTTAGTCCACTGTAGTCTGGAAATGGGAAGTTTTTTTATGTTTTTTGACCTGTGACCTGGTGCCAATTTTTGTTTTACACCTCTGCTGCTTAGCGGACAGTGTGGTGTTGTAGAGGAGGTCTCCCCGGACGCGTGCGTATGTCACACTAGTCGAAACATAGCAGGGATTTCTGTCCAGCGTCCACTTTAGTCCACTGTAGTCTGGAAATGGGACGTTTTTTTATGTTTTTTGACCTGTGACCTGGTGCCAATTTTTGTTTTACACCTCTGCTGCTTAGCGGACAGTGTGGTGTTGTAGAGGAGGTCTCCCCGGACGCGTGCGTATGTCACACTAGTCGAAACATAGCAGGGATTTCTGTCCAGCGTCCACTTTAGTCCACTGTAGTCCACTGTAGTCTGGAAATGGGAAGTTTTTTTATGTTTTTTGACCTGTGACCTGGTGCCAATTTTTGTTTTACACCTCTGCTGCTTAGCGGACAGTGTGGTGTTGTAGAGGAGGTCTCCCCGGACGCGTGCGTATGTCACACTAGTCGAAACATAGCAGGGATTTCTGTCCAGCGTCCACTTTAGTCCACTGTAGTCTGGAAATGGGAAGTTTTTTTATGTTTTTTGACCTGTGACCTGGTGCCAATTTTTGTTTTACACCTCTGCTGCTTAGCGGACAGTGTGGTGTTGTAGAGGAGGTCTCCCCGGACGCGTGCGTATGTCACACTAGTCGAAACATAGCAGGGATTTCTGTCCAGCGTCCACTTTAGTCCACTGTAGTCTGGAAATGGGAAGTTTTTTTATGTTTTTTGACCTGTGACCTGGTGCCAATTTTTGTTTTACACCTCTGCTGCTTAGCGGACAGTGTGGTGTTGTAGAGGAGGTCTCCCCGGACGCGTGCGTATGTCACACTAGTCGAAACATAGCAGGGATTTCTGTCCAGCGTCCACTTTAGTCCACTGTAGTCTGGAAATGGGAAGTTTTTTTATGTTTTTTGACCTGTGACCTGGTGCCAATTTTTGTTTTACACCTCTGCTGCTTAGCGGACAGTGTGGTGTTGTAGAGGAGGTCTCCCCGGACGCGTGCGTATGTCACACTAGTCGAAACATAGCAGGGATTTCTGTCCAGCGTCCACTTTAGTCCACTGTAGTCTGGAAATGGGAAGTTTTTTTATGTTTTTTGACCTGTGACCTGGTGCCAATTTTTGTTTTACACCTCTGCTGCTTAGCGGACAGTGTGGTGTTGTAGAGGAGGTCTCCCCGGACGCGTGCGTATGTCACACTAGTCGAAACATAGCAGGGATTTCTGTCCAGCGTCCACTTTAGTCCACTGTAGTCTGGAAATGGGACGTTTTTTTATGTTTTTTGACCTGTGACCTGGTGCCAATTTTTGTTTTACACCTCTGCTGCTTAGCGGACAGTGTGGTGTTGTAGAGGAGGTCTCCCCGGACGCGTGCGTATGTCACACTAGTCGAAACATAGCAGGGATTTCTGTCCAGCGTCCACTTTAGTCCACTGTAGTCCACTGTAGTCTGGAAATGGGAAGTTTTTTTATGTTTTTTGACCTGTGACCTGGTGCCAATTTTTGTTTTACACCTCTGCTGCTTAGCGGACAGTGTGGTGTTGTAGAGGAGGTCTCCCCGGACGCGTGCGTATGTCACACTAGTCGAAACATAGCAGGGATTTCTGTCCAGCGTCCACTTTAGTCCACTGTAGTCTGGAAATGGGAAGTTTTTTTATGTTTTTTGACCTGTGACCTGGTGCCAATTTTTGTTTTACACCTCTGCTGCTTAGCGGACAGTGTGGTGTTGTAGAGGAGGTCTCCCCGGACGCGTGCGTATGTCACACTAGTCGAAACATAGCAGGGATTTCTGTCCAGCGTCCACTTTAGTCCACTGTAGTCTGGAAATGGGAAGTTTTTTTATGTTTTTTGACCTGTGACCTGGTGCCAATTTTTGTTTTACACCTCTGCTGCTTAGCGGACAGTGTGGTGTTGTAGAGGAGGTCTCCCCGGACGCGTGCGTATGTCACACTAGTCGAAACATAGCAGGGATTTCTGTCCAGCGTCCACTTTAGTCCACTGTAGTCTGGAAATGGGAAGTTTTTTTATGTTTTTTGACCTGTGACCTGGTGCCAATTTTTGTTTTACACCTCTGCTGCTTAGCGGACAGTGTGGTGTTGTAGAGGAGGTCTCCCCGGACGCGTGCGTATGTCACACTAGTCGAAACATAGCAGGGATTTCTGTCCAGCGTCCACTTTAGTCCACTGTAGTCTGGAAATGGGAAGTTTTTTTATATTTTTTGACCTGTGACCTGGTGCCAATTTTTGTTTTACACCTCTGCTGCTTAGCGGACAGTGTGGTGTTGTAGAGGAGGTCTCCCCGGACGCGTGCGTATGTCACACTAGTCGAAACATAGCAGGGATTTCTGTCCAGCGTCCACTTTAGTCCACTGTAGTCTGGAAATGGGAAGTTTTTTTATGTTTTTTGACCTGTGACCTGGTGCCAATTTTTGTTTTACACCTCTGCTGCTTAGCGGACAGTGTGGTGTTGTAGAGGAGGTCTCCCCGGACGCGTGCGTATGTCACACTAGTCGAAACATAGCAGGGATTTCTGTCCAGCGTCCACTTTAGTCCACTGTAGTCTGGAAATGGGAAGTTTTTTTATGTTTTTTGACCTGTGACCTGGTGCCAATTTTTGTTTTACACCTCTGCTGCTTAGCGGACAGTGTGGTGTTGTAGAGGAGGTCTCCCCGGACGCGTGCGTATGTCACACTAGTCGAAACATAGCAGGGATTTCTGTCCAGCGTCCACTTTAGTCCACTGTAGTCTGGAAATGGGAAGTTTTTTTATGTTTTTTGACCTGTGACCTGGTGCCAATTTTTGTTTTACACCTCTGCTGCTTAGCGGACAGTGTGGTGTTGTAGAGGAGGTCTCCCCGGACGCGTGCGTATGTCACACTAGTCGAAACATAGCAGGGATTTCTGTCCAGCGTCCACTTTAGTCCACTGTAGTCTGGAAATGGGACGTTTTTTTATGTTTTTTGACCTGTGACCTGGTGCCAATTTTTGTTTTACACCTCTGCTGCTTAGCGGACAGTGTGGTGTTGTAGAGGAGGTCTCCCCGGACGCGTGCGTATGTCACACTAGTCGAAACATAGCAGGGATTTCTGTCCAGCGTCCACTTTAGTCCACTGTAGTCCACTGTAGTCTGGAAATGGGAAGTTTTTTTATGTTTTTTGACCTGTGACCTGGTGCCAATTTTTGTTTTACACCTCTGCTGCTTAGCGGACAGTGTGGTGTTGTAGAGGAGGTCTCCCCGGACGCGTGCGTATGTCACACTAGTCGAAACATAGCAGGGATTTCTGTCCAGCGTCCACTTTAGTCCACTGTAGTCTGGAAATGGGAAGTTTTTTTATGTTTTTTGACCTGTGACCTGGTGCCAATTTTTGTTTTACACCTCTGCTGCTTAGCGGACAGTGTGGTGTTGTAGAGGAGGTCTCCCCGGACGCGTGCGTATGTCACACTAGTCGAAACATAGCAGGGATTTCTGTCCAGCGTCCACTTTAGTCCACTGTAGTCTGGAAATGGGAAGTTTTTTTATGTTTTTTGACCTGTGACCTGGTGCCAATTTTTGTTTTACACCTCTGCTGCTTAGCGGACAGTGTGGTGTTGTAGAGGAGGTCTCCCCGGACGCGTGCGTATGTCACACTAGTCGAAACATAGCAGGGATTTCTGTCCAGCGTCCACTTTAGTCCACTGTAGTCTGGAAATGGGAAGTTTTTTTATGTTTTTTGACCTGTGACCTGGTGCCAATTTTTGTTTTACACCTCTGCTGCTTAGCGGACAGTGTGGTGTTGTAGAGGAGGTCTCCCCGGACGCGTGCGTATGTCACACTAGTCGAAACATAGCAGGGATTTCTGTCCAGCGTCCACTTTAGTCCACTGTAGTCTGGAAATGGGAAGTTTTTTTATGTTTTTTGACCTGTGACCTGGTGCCAATTTTTGTTTTACACCTCTGCTGCTTAGCGGACAGTGTGGTGTTGTAGAGGAGGTCTCCCCGGACGCGTGCGTATGTCACACTAGTCGAAACATAGCAGGGATTTCTGTCCAGCGTCCACTTTAGTCCACTGTAGTCTGGAAATGGGAAGTTTTTTTATGTTTTTTGACCTGTGACCTGGTGCCAATTTTTGTTTTACACCTCTGCTGCTTAGCGGACAGTGTGGTGTTGTAGAGGAGGTCTCCCCGGACGCGTGCGTATGTCACACTAGTCGAAACATAGCAGGGATTTCTGTCCAGCGTCCACTTTAGTCCACTGTAGTCTGGAAATGGGAAGTTTTTTTATATTTTTTGACCTGTGACCTGGTGCCAATTTTTGTTTTACACCTCTGCTGCTTAGCGGACAGTGTGGTGTTGTAGAGGAGGTCTCCCCGGACGCGTGCGTATGTCACACTAGTCGAAACATAGCAGGGATTTCTGTCCAGCGTCCACTTTAGTCCACTGTAGTCTGGAAATGGGAAGTTTTTTTATGTTTTTTGACCTGTGACCTGGTGCCAATTTTTGTTTTACACCTCTGCTGCTTAGCGGACAGTGTGGTGTTGTAGAGGAGGTCTCCCCGGACGCGTGCGTATGTCACACTAGTCGAAACATAGCAGGGATTTCTGTCCAGCGTCCACTTTATAAAGTCCATGCTCTCCAGTGAATAGCATTTATCCATTTAGATAACTTTTTAATTACTTATCTTTACACAGAAACATTACTTATTACTTATTTTTACACAGAAACATAATGTGTGTCCTATAGCATCGTTTAAATGCTTAATTTATAGTTTTAATGTGCAAATTAAACTTTTTTTCAATACTCTAGAGTGTACTCTTATTTTGAAGAGATCGTCCACCGGAAGTCTTATATTTGCTCACTAGATTTGCCAAAAAGACAGTGCTTGCTGACCGCTAACAATAATATTATTGTGGTCATTTTGCTGCTCATAATAAATGATACAGTAGCAGGAACTATGTTACATATATTGAACCGAGCCGTCTTGTCTGAACGAGCGGGTCCATTTGGTTCCATTGCCAAAGTTAAATTACGTTACGTGTCTGAGTGTCTCTACAGCCAGCAGCGAAACTAAAGGGACTTTTTATTTTATTTTTTACCAACCAACCAACCAACGCTGTTCTCAGTGTTCTGAGACTGGAAAGACTTAAGGTCAGTTTACACCTTTTTGATGAATTGAACAATGTGGACCCTCTTTAAGTTAACAGTCTTTGTATTGAGTTGAGTTGAGAAATGTACTGCAATTCTGCAAACCGTTGATAAATACTTAATCAATCAAAAAAACAAAAACAAACTGAGAAATTCATTCTCTCTCTCACACACACACACACACACACACACACACACACACACACACACACAGAGAGAGTTCCATTAAGGTCAGTTTACACCTCATTCACAGAGAGAGAGAGAGAGAGAGATTCACACACAGAGAGAGATTCACAGAGAGAGAGAGAGAGAGAGAGAGAGAGATTCACACACAGAGCCGAGAGATTCACAGAGAGAGAGAGAGAGAGATTCACGCACAGAGAGAGAGACCATTCCGTTCAGTAATTCAGTTTACAACAAAATACTCCACTTTATCTCTGAATGAGTCACATGTTCAGTCAGTGACTGAATGAACAGTGAATGAATTATCATCTCTGAGTGTGAAATGAATACAGTATGTTCTGTCAACAATGAGTAGTAGCCTATGAATGATTATACAGACTACTAGGATATCTATATATATATATATATATATATATATATATATATATATATATATATATATATATATATATATATATATATCTGCGTTACCTCAGTCTGAGCAAGCAGGCAAGACCATTTCATTTATATACCACCTTTCATACACATTCAAACAAAGTACAGTACAACTCATTTAAAGCCCAGACTATATCAGGCTATCTATCAAGCCTAGTTGATAGACTAGCAGCAATTTGCAACTCTAGATTGTTTTATAATGGGATGAATCTAGAGTTGCAATACCCTCCATTGACATCCAATTTGCGTTTGCGATCTGCTTGTATTAAACAACGTTAAACTCACCAACATTGCAGCTCTAGGCCAAGCTTGAATTATCCTCTTTCAATCTGCTGAGCTTTTGTTTAATAAAAATCCATGTTATGAGATACTTTCTGTCAAGACATTCTGTGCACTGTGCAGGTGATTCTTTTTCTAAGTATTGCAGTTTGGAAGCACTTGTTTTTGAGTGGTGTAAACCACTCCTACGACTGGCTTTGTTAGTTTACGTGTCTGTCTGTCTGTCTGTCTGTCTGTTCGTACCAAAATGAGCATGGTTGCTACGGTCACCCAGTTCACCCGGGTGTGATTTCATTACGTCAGACATTACGTCAGACCACAGCTGATCAGGCTATATAAGACCTTACACCACTCAGTTCACACGGGTGTGATTTCTTTTTAACGGGTTGCGCTGCTGCCTCCTGCATTATGTGCAAATTCGAAACAGGTGGTACGCAGGGTGACTTTGACGTGCGCTTCCAAACTCCTGCACAGAATTTCTTGACAAAGTATTATTGTACAAGTACACTGTCTTAAGGCTCATACATAGTCTGGATTTTCGGTGGTGGCGTGACCACCGAACTACAACATGACGTCACGAGCCGCGGTGAAGAGCAAGCCACCGCTCCAGCCCTTCTCTCTGTTTTTACTCACCACCGCAGGGTGAGTGTTTACTGGGTCTGTAGGCTGGGATACAAGGCCTTAACCTGACTCCGCCAGATGGGAGGTTAACAAGGCCTAGCAGGGTGATTGTTTACTGGGTCTGTAGGCTGGGATACAAGGCCAAGCAGGGTGAGTCTTTACTGGGTTTGTAGGCTGGGATACAAGGCCAAGCAGGGTGAGTCTTTACTGGGTCTGTAGGCTGGGATACAAGGCCTAGCAGGGTGAGTGTTTACTGGGTCTGTAGGCTGGGATACAAGGCCTAGCAGGGTGAGTGTTTACTGGGTCTGTAGGCTGGGATACAAGGCCTGCAGGGTGACTGTTTACTGGGTCTGTAGGCTGGACTACAAGGCCAAGCAGGGTGAGTGTTTACTGGGTCTGTAGGCTGGGCTACAAGGCCTAGCAGGAAATATTTAAGTAGTTCCGTTCATTTTGTGAGGGGCACAAACCGGAACTACTTAATATTGACCAAAACCAGAGTAGAACTCCCACCAAATCAATTAATACAGTTGCATCCACTATATTAATGGCAAGTATTTTATAAAGTTAACAAAAATCTGAACTACCCCTTTAATATTCCGGGCGAGAGGCATGTTGAAGTCAGAAATGAAGACAGATCTGGTCAAAACCACGGAGAGTTCCCTAGATGACGCTGGTCAAAACCACGGAGAGTTCCCTAGATTACACGCGGCGAGCCTTTCTTTCTGATCCGTAAACAGGGAAGTGAATGGCAGAGCGCATGCGCGAAAAGCAAGGAGTACATTGCAGAAGGCGAGGCCAACCCAATAAAAAAATAAAAAAATCTGAATATATTTTCTCTGTTTGATATCAATGAAAAAGCGCTAGGACGTGTACACAGTACACACGTCGTCGCAATCACTGTGTTGGATTAGTTATGACGTTCCCACATGTTCCCTACGGTCTGAAGGTGTTAATAGGCTATGTTTTTCTTGTACTTTTCTTGTCACTCACAGAAAGAATAAAAAATCACACCTGTGTGAAGTGAGGGGCGCTCTTATCATCATACATCATCTCATGAACAACTGCATTCATGTGATTGGTTTAGCCGATCTGCTCGTCTACATGTGACATAAAATTACAACTTCATTGTAAACGGCATTTAATGTTTGTGTTGGCACAACTTTACGTCATAAAGCACCTTTTCAAAAAAAAATAATATTGTGTAAAAGTTTTAGATTTTTTCCCCCTGGGGTTTAAGAGGGGTTAGGGGAACACAGGTTAAGTAAGACCTGTCCCTGTGATATGAGAGGTGACATGGTCATGTGGTGTCTCAAGTTCAAATACAAGAGGAGTTTATCTCAAAAATGACTATAAGGCCTCATAAGAGGCTCTGGAATTGTCATAGAGACACTAAAATGTATCTGAGAAGTACAGCAGATATACAATTGTGAAATATAGAACCATACAACAGCGAAATCTATACAAAATGTATACAAAATTAAATACAAAATTAAATGCATTATATTCAAAGATTTATGTGGATTAAATCCATGTCCTGACAGTAGACCTGAATGCCCCTCTAGTTATAATGGAGTAGGCCTACAGTAAGTAGGTCACCTGCAGGTGAAAAGGGGAAGGCGGCCGTCACAATTAGGGTTTGATTTGATTTGATTTGATTTATTTGATATATTCAAGATACAGTTCAAAAGGAGCAGTACAGAATTTTCAGGATTGCACAAAAAGTCAAAGACTTAATTCCATTGTGGTCCAAATAAATAAATACAGCATATGATATAGGAAGAACATGCGTTGACAATAATGGACATTACAACGACACCATCATAGATCACTAAATAAAACATTAAATACATAATAAATAGATAGATAGATAAATACAGCACTATTCTAGCTTGCCCATCAGCCAGTTTTTCAACATATTTTTAAAAATGTTCAAGGACTGGGCAAATTTAATTTCCCTTGGGATTTTGTTCCAATCCTCCACCCCCGTATATATAAATGCGCTTCTGCCTACCTTATTTTTTAGGTTTGGTAGTTTAAGATCAGCTACACTCGCCCTTGTATTCAAGCTATGGGATTCGTTGACATACGGGAAGTAACCTTTAAAATATGTTGGGCATTTTTCCTTTAAGATTTTATAGACCATAATGAGTCTCAGTTGTTGTATTCTGCCTTCGACTGGAAGCCAATTTAACTCTCTAAAATGGTTAGCACCAATGTGGGTTCTTGGGGAGAGATACAGAACTACCCGCATTAGTTTATTTTGTGATGTCTGTAGCTTATTTTTGGTGTTTTTAGATATACCGCTGTACCAGGTTAGGCTTGTGTAATCAAAGTGACATTGGACTAATGCTGAGGCCAGTGTCCTCATAGTTAAAAGATGGGTTTACAAAAAATGAATTAAAAAGTTAAGTATTAGGTACAAAAATATTTTAATTGTATTTTATTTTTACAAAAAGGATTTGAGGTCAAAATCTAAATTAAGGCCAAGAGGAGATAGTGTTTTTAAGGACTGAATCCAGAAAGCTTTGCGTTTTAGCAGAAGCTGATCAATCTGTCCTCTTTTTCTATGCCTATATAGTGTAGAGAGGATACAGGGTGGTTGGCTTCCACAAAATGAGCGGCAACGGGGTATGTAATATTCTTACACCGAATAGTGCTGCGGTGCTCTGCTATGCGTACTTTTAATTCACAAGAAGTCATACCTACATACGCCACACGGGCATGTCAGTAGGTAAATGACAGCCCTAGTTGTGCAGGTGATAATGCCTCTGATGGGGATATTTTTACCAGAATGCATTTATAGTTGCCGTTAGGAATAGGAGCCAATACACGTTGAGATTCTGACCTCGAGAGAAAACAATCAGAGGAGGTTTGGAAAAGGTGTTGTTAAATAGTGGATCCGATTGTAAAATATGCCAGTGTTCTTTTATAATATGACTGAAATTTTCAGACACTTTAGAGTAGGTGATGGAGAAGATGGTTGACTGAGATCCAGTATAAGTCATTTTACACTTGGTTGCATGCTGAAAATAGCAGCTGCGACGCGTTGTGAGCTTGTAGATCTGCTATTTTTAGCAAGTGTAAAAACAGTCAGTACGATGGCATCAAGGCCCACCAAAATAAAAACTAAAGACTAAATCAACTGTAGATTTTAGTCGACTAAAATCTTATGATATTTAGTCGACTAAAACTAGACCAACACTAAAACATTCCAGGTGACTAAAATTAAAATCAGAATTTTCTGCCAAAAACACTGCCTTACAGCCTGTATAATTGTGTGTACCTACTGCAGCAACACAGCTCTGGACAGACCGGTAATTCCTAAATAGGAATTATTAAATAGGGATTAGTTGCAAATGGTATAATTGCTTGGCTGCTTGCAAGACAATGACAATGACATTCATTTAGCATCACTGCCCACATTTTACTACAATGTGTGTGTGTGTATTCCTTCAACCTGACATTCCCATTAAACTAGGATATATGTTTAATTTCCATAGCCTACATCCCCTTACTTGGAAATGTAAACTACAGTATATTACAGTACACATAAAAGTAAAACGTCTAACTATGCTCTCATAATGTGCATTCATTAGAGCCATCTCCACCATTGTCCTCCCTTGATAATACACTTCTGCCCAGTGCCCACAGGCACAGATCTTATTATTATTATTATTGACAAACAGTTGCTTTATGTTAGCCTAGCTAGCTCTGACTGACCCTGGCTGAGATGTCTCGAGTTGCTGCCGCACACGTCAGTAGTTTGTGTCGGTTACTCGGTTTAATGTCAAATTATTACCATCTGAACATCGTATGAAAAATCTGAAGGCAGACGCGGTAATCTGTCTGTTGTCCCGACGGGCTGAAACAACCGTTTAAAACGTTTAGTTATTTGGCACACTGGGTTGAATTAACATGACTCGTCCCCGATCAAATACAACTCCATGTAAACGGCGATGCACGTTCACGACCAGGATGGCCTGTCCACGTTGCATTCAACACAGAGCGCCGGCGGCATAACAACCCGTTTTAAAAGTTTTCTTCAGCGCATCCATTCATTAGTGTGGTTGCCCTAACAGGGCAACCAGACTATTGTAATTGGAACACAGATTTTGTCCAAATCTCACAAAAATTGGTACACATGATCTCTGGACCTTTCCGATTAAAACACCAACTGCAGAATTTTGGTAGTGCGTATCGTTCGGCCGTAATCGTCGTCCAGTTAGTAGGAGGGGCCTATTTTACAAAAAATGCCATAAATCACGAACGGAATGTCCAATCCATCCCAAATTTGAATCACATGTCGAGGGTGGTTCAATCAACCAAGTACCAAAAGCGATTCTAGCAATATTAGTGGGAGGGGCATATGTAAGCCACTGTGGCAACCACACTTTGCAATTTTTTTAAATTGCGACCTTTCTAGTTTCTTCACGCCGTCGTAACAACAGACACACACAGGTTACTGCGGATACCGTTACATTTTCCATACCATGTTCTGAAGTGCTTTTAAGAGGAGAGAAAATAAATCCTGCAGCTAAATGGTGGGGGCTGTCAGACAGACGGACAGACACAGCTAAATGGTGGGGGCTGTCACAGACAGACAGACAGACAGACACAGCTAAATGGTGGGGGCTGTCAGACAGACGGACAGACACAGCTAAATGGTGGGGGCTGTCACAGACAGACAGACAGACAGACACAGCTAAATGGTGGGGGCTGTCAGACAGACGGACAGACACAGCTAAATGGTGGGGGCTGTCACAGACAGACAGACAGACAGACACAGCTAAATGGTGGGGGCTGTCAGACAGACGGACAGACACAGCTAAATGGTGGGGGCTGTCACAGACAGACAGACAGACAGACAGACACAGCTAAATGGTGGGGGCTGTCACAGACAGACAGACAGACAGACACAGCTAAATGGTGGGGGCTGTCAGACAGACAGACACAGCTAAATGGTGGGGGCTGTCACAGACAGACAGACACAGCTAAATGGTGGGGGGTATCACAGACAGACAGACAGACACAGCTAAATGGTGGGGGCTGTCACAGACAGACAGACAGACACAGCTAAATGGTGGGGGCTGTCACAGACAGACAGACAGACACAGCTAAATGGTGGGGGCTGTCACAGACAGACAGACAGACACAGCTAAATGGTGGGGGCTGTCACAGACAGACAGACACAGCTAAATGGTGGGGGGTATCACAGACAGACAGACAGACACAGCTAAATGGTGGGGGCTGTCACAGACAGACAGACAGACACAGCTAAATGGTGGGGGCTGTCACAGACAGACAGACACAGCTAAATGGTGGGGGCTGTCACAGACAGACAGACACAGCTAAATGGTGGGGGCTGTCACAGACAGACAGACAGACACAGCTAAATGGTGGGGGCTGTCACAGACAGACAGACAGACAGACACAGCTAAATGGTGGGGGCTGTCACAGACAGACAGACACAGCTAAATGGTGGGGGGTATCACAGACAGACAGACACAGCTAAATGGTGGGGGCTGTCACAGACAGACACAGCTAAATGGTGGGGGGTGTCACAGACAGACAGACAGACAGACACAGCTAAATGGTGGGGGGTGTCACAGACAGACAGACAGACAGACACAGCTAAATGGTGGGGGGTGTCACAGACACAGCTAAATGGTGGGGGGTGTCACAGACAGACAGACAGACAGACAGACAGACAGACACAGCTAAATGGTGGGGGCTGTCACAGACAGACAGACAGACACAAGGCGACACGAGAGCAGTCAAACCGATACATTAAGTTCACCCGCGAGGTGCTGTTGCTTTCCTACGGTACCGCAGGCGTGCATTAATTGCTTATTTCAGCCATTTCTCCATTAATCACGCCTGCTGTCAGCTGGTAATGTGTCACACTATCATTGGCCCGTTTGACTGTCAATGGTTCAGCCTCCAGGAAGAAACCCTAAATACAAAGTCAATACACCATTGCACATAAAACGACTCCAGGGTGTCTAATGAAGTACTGTCACCTCATAAACACATGAAAAACAAGAAAAATACAAAAATTGTGGCACTCCATCTTTAAGCCATTTCGGGCAGGAACCCCTTTTTGGTGTTTTAAGCAAACACCGAGTGCCGCGCTATGAGTTTGTAGATCTGCTTTTTTTTTTAATCGTGAAAATGTGGCGCAAATCTTTGTTTGAATATATATTCTTTCAACTCTTTTAACTCAAATCTTTGCTTCTGGGGGGGGTCCCTGGAACAACATATTTTCACTCAGATGGGGGTCAGTGGCCAATTACATATATTTTTGGGAGTCCTTGACATGAAATTGTTTGAGAACGACTGACACAGAAACATAGGTTTTTCAGAATATTGTCTATTTAGAAAACATTTTTTTAGAATCTGCTTCAGGTCTAAATGGGTTAAGCCATGCATGTCTAAGTTCAAACGGCTTGTACTGCGAAATGAGTCCATATCGTTATCCATGTATCGGTCGGTCACTAGCTTTCTGTTTCTGTTTCTCTATGGCAGTCACCGACATGTGGATGAAACGGAGACGCAGGACACCGACTCTGCTTCGGACACGGAGAGCAAATACCGCTCGTCTGAGAAACTGCAGCTGCCGTCTGCGTCCGTGAGCCGCCACCAACACCACTGAGGGGAGGAGCTTGTGTTTTCAGCCAGGTTGGCATTTAATGCTCCTCCCACCTCCGGTGAACTCTTACATTTCTGACATTGAGGCACAAGAACACTTGGGTCACTTTTCTTTTTTTTATATAAAGTATATTTATTGGTTTTACACTTGGGTGACTTGTGAGTGTGTGTTGGTGTTTCTCGCTTATCAAATCAAGGAGTGGCAGCGGTGGCTGCACCGGTGGCAGTGGTGGCCGAACGGTTTGCGGAGCGGTCTTGATACCGGAAGGTCGCCAGTTCGTATCCCCGGACCGGCACGTTAAAATTACCACCGCTGAAGTGCCCTTGAGCAAGGCATTGAACCACTACCATGAAATGTTCTATGAGCAGGGCCTGGCTGTAAACAAGTATCTGATGCTTAGTCCAGTTACCCTGGGTAAATATAGTAACTTTGCTTTGCTTTGCTTTGGAGACAACAAGGGAAACAAGACTACAGATGTAGTAATGTCCCATTTAGACTGCAGTCACATCCAGTCAAATCTGATCTTTTGCCCCGACCGTTCACACTGCATCTGCAAGTGACCAGATCGGATCTGTCACAGATCTGTGTTCAGACTGGCAGCTGAATCCAGCCTGAATCAGGTCTGTGTGTTCAGACTGGCAGTTGAATCCAGTCTGAATCAGATGGAATGCGATCTGTTTAAATAAGTGACTCTAAACACAAACAAGTCACATGGAATCCGAATTAGATTGCGTTCCGTTCAGACTGAGACGGATCTCCTGAATGAGATTTGAATCAGACTTGAAACCACCTCTGAATGTGGCTCAAGTCGCATTTGTAAAAATCAGATTCCACTTGTTTGTGTTTAGACTTAATGTAATCAAATCGGATTCCAGTCTGGATGTTTCACAAGTCCGATTCAGTTTTTTTTTTCTTTTTCTCAAAAACGTTTGTTAGAGGTTTGGGCTGTGTTAACAACGTCATGATGTTAACTCCAAGTGTTGGTGAGATTCATACCTCCAAATATAACCCTGTAGATTTATTTTTAAATTCTCTATCAGTGCTCAATATTTCCCCCAGAATATTATATTATTATAGTATTTGGCCGCCGACCCCCATCTGAAAATATGTTGTTCCAGAGTCCTCCACAGAAGCAAATATATGAGTTAAAAATGTTCCCTCTGAAAGAATATATATTCAAAGATTTGTGCCACATTTTCACGATTTTTCAAAAATATCAGACCTACAAGCTTGTAGCGCGGCACTCTGTGCTGCGCTATGAGCTTGTAGATCTGCTATTTTTCAACAGCTAAAGCATAACATAATGCTTAAAACACCAAAAGGGGTTAAATATTGGCTGTGATTCGTGGTCCGGGTTGCGTGGTCCGGCTTTTATTTGCTACCTGGCACAGCTCACGGGACATACAATTTAATTTCAGCTATGAACATTTGTTATTTTTATTAATAAATGTTTTATTTATTTAAATGAAATACATATTTTATTGTTGAATTAAAGAATATAACATTATTTAATACAACTATAATACATTTCAACATTTTATTGTTGAACTAAATGATAGAACATTATTTATATAAATAATGAGCATTTTTAAGCATTGTGTTTAAGATAAATTGGGCTACAGTACCGTTCAGTGACAAGCACTTTGTTATTCTATTTTGCTTTCCATTCAGTCTTGTGTCGAAGCACTTCAATCTATATTTGCTTTATATTTAATATTGTAAGGCAGTGATTCTCAACCAGTCGTCCGTGAGGTGGTTCCAGGTGGTCCCCAGCTAAATGATGGAGAGTTGGTAACTAAATGGACCCTTCTTTAAGTCTTGAGAGTGTAAAATGAAACCAAATGGACCCCATTTGGTTTAATTTTACGCTCCCAGGAGTTAAATTATTGTTAAACATCTGCATTACTTAATTTACAAGATGTCTACACAATTAGAGCATGTAGAATAGTTTGCCTGTTATGCCTGGCTAAATGTCATCAAATGGTGGTCCGTGGCTCATATAAATAATATAACTTGATATGAAAAGGGTTAGGCGATACTGCTCTAAAAACATAGATCTCTCTGTTTTTGTTAGCATCGGCCTATAGACGAGTCTGTAGAGCGGTGCCCTGCAGTGCCCTGCAGGCAATCAGCATCATTTTGTCACAGCTTGACACTGACAAAAATGAACCGATCTACAAGCTCACAACGTGCTGCAGTGTGATCCTATGTCATAGGAGAGGTGGTGTAGAAAAACATTAGGCAACATAGCATATACCGTTCTATATGCTATGCTTTATTGTTGCTACACTGCCTGTCTTTGGGCATTGTTGCACATAGGAGTAAGAGACTCATCATTGCACTGAATTGTTATATTCCTGGAAATTGGGTTCTGTAAATGTTTTGTAAATTCATTGGTAAAAATGTGTGTGAATCCGTGAAGCGATCATAGTGCCCTTAAATTATTTGATCTGTGTTTATTACTGCAGTTGAGTACTGATGTTTTATTGTGTATCTTAGTTTTATCCAGTGTTTTATTGTCTACTAATTGTCTACCACATCAGTAGATTAGTGTAATGTTTTTTATCTTGTAGTCAGCTCAATGAATGAACTGGTTGGTGGTGACGTGTCATATTTCACTACTACACCCATAGGTGTCCGGCCGCTGACAGACCTATCAAAGTTGTTTCATGTTTCTTCTGTATTCTCTTTTTTTGATAGCTTAATTGTGACGAGTCTGGTGTTAATAAGAAAATAATAACATGCTTTCTCTGTTGGTGTCAACAAACAAAAGAAACAAGCAGTCTAAATTACAAAGGGTTCAATCTATGAACTAACCTTCAGGAATTAAATAATGTAACTATAGTTCATGGGTTAAATAATGGCCCTTTTTAGTTATTTCAAGTACATTGTGTGGTCTGTTATATTTTCATTTTATAGATATATATTTTTTAACCCTATTTTCAAATATAACTTTCCTCAACTCGACTACAAAAGCTAAAGTAATTTAAGGCAGCCAGGGAAATAAACTATATGGTTCTAGGCCTGTTACTGATTTTGTCCACTTGAGGGCGACACAGACCGTAGAATAAAAACGGCTTCAGCTCTGTCTAACAATCTGAGAAGAGAACCCATCGTCAAAAAATAAAGGAAAAACGGCGCCCTATTTTCCTTTGAGGGCGACAAATGCCATTGAATAAGAACAGAGAGGCTTAACTTTGCAAGGGATGCTTTTTGAAACCAGTAGAAATCTTTAGGGACAAACGGCAGCATGTTTCCCTCTCAAAACTATTTAAATAGTCTCTAGAAGCTTCAGATATTAACATGGTGACATCCACTATGAATATGAATGTTATACTAACACTAGTTTAACTAACTAATTTAAAATAATCCATTCGTAAAAATAACCAACTAATTTAAAATAATCCATATCATATAACTAAAACGTTATCTCACACTTCACATCGGTACATTTATTTACCTTCGTATTATAATTATGATCCTCGAACCAGGGTCCTCGTACATACGAGCCGCGTACGTTACCATTCGGTTAAAGAGCCATGATCTAATAGACTTGTACCGCCGCCCACTATAACCTACTGTGAAGGTGGAGCGTGCCGTAGCGGATCTACAAACCCACAGCGCGTCTCTGATGCAGCTCGTTGTGGGCTTGTAGCTCTGACGATAGCGCCCCTGGTGGTTAATCTACCAACTTTGTGTAATGTAATAATGTGCGTGTGTTTTTATTAGTACCACAATGGAAACAATGTGTTATCCTTTAGGCCAAAGTGCCTCACTTTAAATCTGTGCTATATATTTTTTTTCATCTAATAAACTAACTAAAAAAATAGCTAAATTAACGAATTAACTAAACTAATTTAAAATAATTAATTAATTAACATAATTTAATAATATTTACTGTCGCCCGGTACATTTATGAACCGTCGTATGACGGTGCAGAGCGCCGAAAATAGCAGATCTACAAGCCCACAGGGCGTCGCGGATGCAACGCAACCTTCACTGCTTTGAGCTGCGCTGTGATACAAAATGTACTGAGTGGATAATAGCGCCATCTGGTGGCTATTTTAGTAATGTGCGTTGTCAAGTTAAAGCGTCGAAATTCCGACGTCAAAGGATGCATTTCCGCTTTCCCTTCAAAATAAATCGGTTATACTCGTCAAGTTAAAGCGTCAAAAAATCTGACGTTAAACTCTGCATTTCCGCTTTCTCTTCAAATTAAAACGTGGCAGCTTGCGTTAGCTTTCGCTATTGTTAGCTTTATTTGCTCTTCATTCATATTAATACGTGTTGCATGTTTTAATGTTGGTCTAAAGGACAGAAGATTATTAACACAAACTGTCGATTAAATAAAAAATGTTTTACAACAAATACAGTCTTGTTTTTTTTCCTTTTTACTACACCTGACAAGCTAGCTAGTTAGGTGGCTAGCTAGCTAGGGCTAGCGGATGTAAACACGCCACGGCCACATTATGAAATAGAGACTTCCGGTGTGTTACACTGAGGTTGGCCACATATATAATTCTGTGACTTTGTACTGCGGCTGCGCAGTCGTCGCAAATGACGCTGGGAGAACTACATTCTAAGCCTCTAAAAACTACATGTTCCATACCCCACGGGACGCTAGGAGAACTACATTCCAAGCCTCTAAAAACTACATGTTCCATACACCACGGGACGCTAGGGGAACTACATTCCAAGCCTCTAAAAACTACATGTTCCATACACCACGGGACGCTAGGAGAACTACATTCCAAGCCTTTAAAAACTACATGTTCCATACACCACGGGAAGCACTAAACAACCTTTATTTATAACTCGATGTAAACAACAGACATTTCTGCTTTTAATAACTTATAAAACCTTTCAACCGCTACACTACTGATTATTGATGATGTGTATGAACTTATAAAACTATACACATTATATTAGTTAGTGTCTCTCATTATAAACGCTGTAGATTCATCGTTAAAGTTAATTATTGCTTTAAAACAAGCTCTGTGGTTAAACTGCAACATGTATTGTGTAATGTGTCGTTATCACCACAGAGTGGCAGCAAAGCCTATATTTTGCCTATATTGTAAACACCGTAAAATGAGGAGAAATCTTTTGGTGTTTTAGTTGTTCATATTATTACTACTACTACTACTACTAATAATAATAATAATAATAATAATATTAATATTAATACAAAAAATACTAAAACTACAAATACAATAATTATAATAATAATATTAATATTTTAAGTGTATTTATTGAACAAGGAAAATGCAAAAATGCACATTAATCAGCACAAATTTTCAAATCCAGGTAAATGTGCCAGAGACTCTGATCCTTCATTCAACCTTTCCTTCCTTCCTTCATTCAACCTTTCCTTCCTTCCTTCCTTCCTTCCTTCCTTCATTCCTTTTTTCAACCTTTCCTTCCTTCCTTCCTTCCTTCATTCAACCCTTCCTTCCTTCCTTCCTTCATTCAACCTTTCCTTCCTTCCTTCCTTCCTTCCTTCCTTCCTTCCTTCCTTCCTTCCTTCCTTCCTTCCTTCCTTCATTCAACCTTTCCTTCTTTCCTTCCTTCCTTCCTTCCTTCCTTCATTCAACCTTTCCTTCCTTCCTTCCTTCCTTCCTTCCTTCCTTCCTTCATTCCTTTTTTCAACCTTTCCTTCCTTCCTTCCTTCCTTCATTCAACCCTTCCTTCCTTCCTTCCTTCATTCAACCTTTCCTTCCTTCCTTCCTTCCTTCCTTCCTTCCTTCCTTCCTTCATTCCTTCCTTCATTCCTTCCTTCATTCATTTTTTCAACCTTTCCTTCCTTCCTTCCTTCCTTCATTCCTTTTTTCAACCTTTCCTTCCTTCCTTCCTTCCTTCATTCAACCCTTTCTTCCTTCCTTCCTTCATTCAACCTTTCCTTCCTTCCTTCCTTCCTTCCTTCATTCAACCTTTCCTTCCTTCCTTCCTTCCTTCCTTCCTTCCTTCCTTCCTTCATTCAACCTTTCCTTCCTTCCTTCCTTCCTTCCTTCAACCTTTCCTTCCTTCCTTCCTTCCTTCCATCCTTCCTTCCTTCATTCCTTCCTTCCTTCATTCCTTTTTTCAACCTTTCCATCCTTCCTTCCTTCCTTCCTTCCCTCATTCAACCTTTCCTTCCTTCTTTCCTTCCTTCCTTCCTTCCTTCCTTCCTTCCTTCCTTCCTTCCTTCCTTCATTCAACCTTTCCTTCCTTCCTTCCTTCCTTCCTTCCTTCCTTCCTTCCTTCCTTCCTTCCTTCATTCCTTTTTTCAACCTTTCCTTCCTTCCTTCCTTCCTTCATTCAACCCTTCCTTCCTTCCTTCCTTCATTCAACCTTTCCTTCCTTCCTTCCTTCCTTCCTTCCTTCCTTCCTTCCTTCCTTCCTTCAACCTTTCCTTCCTTCCTTCCTTCCATCCTTCCTTCCTTCATTCCTTCCTTCCTTCCTTCATTCATTTTTTCAACCTTTCCTTCCTTCCTTCCTTCATTCATTTTTTCAACCTTTCCTTCCTTCCTTCCTTCCTTCATTCATTTTTTTAACCTTTCCTTCCTTCCTTCCTCTCTCTCTCTCTCTCTCCTCTATAACTCTATGTCTCTCGCCCTCAGAGACCTCTCTCTCTCCAGTATTAACTCTGTCTCTCGCCCTCAGAGCCCTCTCTCTCTCTCCTGTATTAACTATATGTCTCTCGCCCTCAGAGACCTCTCTCTCCTGTATTAACTCTGTCTCTCGCCCTCAGAGACCTCTCTCTCTCCTGTATTAACTCTATGTCTCTCAGGACTAGTGCTATTCTGTCTGGTGAGTTAACTCTATTTAAACTACTTCTATTCTGTCTGGTGAGTTAACTCTATTTACACTAGTGCTATTCTGTCTGGTGAGTTAACTCTATTTAAACTAGTTCTATTCTGTCTGGTGAGTTAACTCTATTTAAACTACTTCTATTCTGTCTGGTGAGTTAACTCTATTTACACTAGTGCTATTCTGTCTGGTGAGTTAACTCTATTTAAACTAGTTCTATTCTGTCTGGTGAGTTAACTCTATTTAAACTACTTCTATTCTGTCTGGTGAGTTAACTCTATTTACACTAGTGCTATTCTGTCTGGTGAGTTAACTCTATTTACACTAGTGGTATTCTGTCTGGTGAGGTAGCTCTATTTAAACTAGTTCTATTCTGTCTGGTGAGTTAACTCTATTTAAACTAGTTCTATTCTGTCTGGTGAGTTAGCTCTATTTAAACTAGTTCTATTCTGTCTGGTGAGTTAACTCTATTGAAACTAGTTCTATTCTGTCATTCAACATTTCCTTCCTTCCTTCATTCTTTCATTCAACCTTTCCTTCCTTCCTTCCTTCCTTCCTTCCTTCCTTCCTTCATTCTTTTTTTCAACCTTCCTTCCTTCCTTCCTTCCTTCCTTCCTTCCTTTTTTCAACCTTTCCTTCCTTCCTTCCTTCCTTCATTCAACCTTTCCTTCATTCAACCTTTCCTTCCTTCCTTCCTTCCTTCCTTCCTTCCTTCCTTCCTTCCTTCCTTCCTTCATTCTTTTTTTCAACCTTCCTTCCTTCCTTCCTTCCTTCCTTCCTTCCTTTTTTCAACCTTCCTTCCTTCCTTCCTTCCTTCCTTCCTTCATTCCTTTTTTCAACCTTTCCTTCCTTCCTTCCTTCCTTCCTTCATTTTTTCAACCTTTCCTTCCTTCCTTCATTCAACCTTTCCTTCCTTCCTTCCCTCCTTCCTTCATTCAACCTTTCCTTCCTTCCTTCATTCAACCTTTCCTTCGTTCCTTCCTTCCTTCCTTCCTTCCTTCCTTCCTTCCTTCATTCCTTTTTTCAACCTTTCCTTCCTTCCTTCATTCTTTCATTCAACCTTTCCTTCCTTCCTTCCTTCCTTCCTTCCTTCCTTCCTTCCTTCCTTCCTTCCTTCCTTCCTTCCTTCATTCTTTTTTTCAACCTTCCTTCCTTCCTTCCTTCCTTCCTTTTTTCAACCTTTCCTTCCTTCCTTCCTTCCTTCCTTCATTCAACCTTTCCTTCATTCAACCTTTCATTCCTTCCTTCCTTCCTTCATTCTTTTTTTCAACCTTCCTTCCTTCCTTCCTTCCTTCCTTCCTTCCTTCCTTCCTTCCTTCCTTCCTTCATTCAACCTTTCCTTCATTCAACCTTTCCTTCCTTCCTTCCTTCCTTCCTTCATTCCTTTTTTCAACCTTTCCTTCCTTCCTTCATTCTTTCATTCAACCTTTCCTTCCTTCCTTCCTTCCTTCCTTCCTTCCTTCATTCTTTTTTTCAACCTTCCGTCCTTCCTTCCTTCCTTCCTTCCTTTTTTCAACCTTTCCTTCCTTCCTTCCTTCCTTCATTCAACCTTTCCTTCATTCAACCTTTCCTTCCTTCCTTCCTTCCTTCCTTCCTTCCTTCCTTCCTTCCTTCCTTCATTCTTTTTTTCAACCTTCCTTCCTTCCTTCCTTCCTTCCTTCCTTCCTTCCTTCCTTCCTTCCTTCCTTCCTTCATTCAACCTTTCCTTCATTCAACCTTTCCTTCCTTCCTTCCTTCCTTCCTTGATTCAACCTTTCCTTCCTTCCTTCATTCCTTTTTTAAACCTTTCCTTCCTTCCTTCCTTCCTTCCTTCCTTCCTTCCTTCATTCCTTTTTTCAACCTTTCCTTCCTTCCTTCCTTCCTTCCTTCCTTCCTTCATTCAACCTTTCCTTCCTTCCTTCCTTCCTTCCTTCCTTCCTTCCTTCCTTCCTTCCTTCATTCTTTTTTTCAACCTTCCTTCCTTCCTTCCTTCCTTCCTTCCTTCCTTCATTCTTTTTTTCAACCTTCCTTCCTTCTTTCCTTCCTTCCTTCCTTCCTTCCTTCCTTCCTTCCTTCCTTCCTTCCTTCCTTCCTTCCTTCCTTCCTTCATTCAACCTTTCCTTCATTCAACCTTTCCTTCCTTCCTTCCTTCCTTCCTTGATTCAACCTTTCCTTCCTTCCTTCATTCCTTTTTTAAACCTTTCCTTCCTTCCTTCCTTCCTTCCTTCCTTCCTTCCTTCATTCCTTTTTTCAACCTTTCCTTCCTTCCTTCCTTCCTTCCTTCCTTCCTTCCTTCATTCAACCTTTCCTTCCTTCCTTCCTTCCTTCCTTCCTTCCTTCCTTCCTTCCTTCCTTCATTCAACCCTTCCTTCCTTCCTTCCTTCCTTCCTTCCTCCCTCCCTCCCTTCCTTCATTCAACCTTCCCTTCCTTCCTTCCTTCCTTCCTCCCTCCCTTCCTTCCTTCCTTCCTTCCTTCCTTCCTTCCTTCCTTCCTCCCTCCCTTCCTTCCTCCCTTCCCTCCCTTCCTTCCTTCCTTCCTTCCTTCCTTGTGTTTTTATTAGTACCACAATGGAAACAATGTGTTATCCTTTAGGCCAAAGTGCCTCACTTTAAATCTGTGCTATATATTTTTTTCATCTAATAAACTAACTAAAAAAATAGCTAAATTAACGAATTAACTAAACTAATTTAAAATAATTAATTCATTAACATAATTTAATAATATTTACTGTCGCCCGGTACATTTATGAACCGTCGTATGACGGTGCAGAGCGCCGAAAATAGCAGATCTACAAGCCCACAGGGCGTCGCGGATGCAACGCAACCTTCACTGCTTTGAGCTGCGCTGTGATACAAAATGTACTGAGTGGATAATAGCGCCATCTGGTGGCTATTTTAGTAATGTGCGTTGTCAAGTTATGCAACACGTGTTGCATGTTTTAATGTTGGTCTAAAGGACAGAAGATTATTAACACAAACTGTCGATTAAATAAAAAATGTTTTACAACAAATACAGTCTTGTTTTTTTTCCTTTTTACTACACCTGACAAGCTAGCTAGTTAGGTGGCTAGCTAGCTAGGTGGCTAGCGGATGTAAACACGCCACGGCCACATTATGAAATAGAGACTTCCGGTGTGTTACACTGAGGTTGGCCACATATATAATTCTGTGACTTTGTACTGCGGCTGCGCAGTCGTCGCAAATGACGCTGGGAGAACTACATTCTAAGCCTCTAAAAACTACATGTTCCATACCCCACGGGACGCTAGGAGAACTACATTCCAAGCCTCTAAAAACTACATGTTCCATACACCACGGGACGCTAGGGGAACTACATTCCAAGCCTCTAAAAACTACATGTTCCATACACCACGGGACGCTAGGAGAACTACATTCCAAGCCTTTAAAAACTACATGTTCCATACACCACGGGAAGCACTAAACAACCTTTATTTATAACTCGATGTAAACAACAGACATTTCTGCTTTTAATAACTTATAAAACCTTTCAACCGCTACACTACTGATTATTGATGATGTGTATGAACTTATAAAACTATACACATTATATTAGTTAGTGTCTCTCATTATAAACGCTGTAGATTCATCGTTAAAGTTAATTATTGCTTTAAAACAAGCTCTGTGGTTAAACTGCAACATGTATTGTGTAATGTGTCGTTATCACCACAGAGTGGCAGCAAAGCCTATATTTTGCCTATATATTGTAAACTGACCGTAAAATGAGGAGAAATCTTTTGGTGTTTTAGTTGTTCATATTATTACTACTACTACTACTAATAATAATAATAATAATAATAATAATAATATTAATACAAAAAATACTAAAACTACAAATACAATAATTATAATAATAATATTAATATTTTAAGTGTATTTATTGAACAAGGAAAATGCAAAAATGCACATTAATCAGCACAAATTTTCAAATCCAGGTAAATGTGCCAGAGACTCTGATCCTTCATTCAACCTTTCCTTCCTTCCTTCATTCAACCTTTCCTTCCTTCCTTCCTTCCTTCCTTCCTTCATTCCTTTTTTCAACCTTTCCTTCCTTCCTTCCTTCCTTCCTTCATTCAACCCTTCCTTCCTTCCTTCCTTCATTCAACCTTTCCTTCCTTCCTTCCTTCCTTCCTTCCTTCCTTCCTTCCTTCCTTCCTTCCTTCATTCAACCTTTCCTTCTTTCCTTCCTTCCTTCCTTCCTTCATTCAACCTTTCCTTCCTTCCTTCCTTCCTTCCTTCCTTCCTTCCTTCATTCCTTTTTTCAACCTTTCCTTCCTTCCTTCCTTCCTTCATTCAACCCTTCCTTCCTTCCTTCCTTCATTCAACCTTTCCTTCCTTCCTTCCTTCCTTCCTTCCTTCCTTCCTTCCTTCCTTCCTTCATTCCTTCCTTCCTTCATTCCTTCCTTCATTCATTTTTTCAACCTTTCCTTCCTTCCTTCCTTCCTTCATTCCTTTTTTCAACCTTTCCTTCCTTCCTTCCTTCCTTCATTCAACCCTTTCTTCCTTCCTTCCTTCATTCAACCTTTCCTTCCTTCCTTCCTTCCTTCCTTCATTCAACCTTTCCTTCCTTCCTTCCTTCCTTCCTTCCTTCCTTCCTTCCTTCATTCAACCTTTCCTTCCTTCCTTCCTTCCTTCCTTCCTTCCTTCAACCTTTCCTTCCTTCCTTCCTTCCTTCCATCCTTCCTTCCTTCATTCCTTCCTTCCTTCATTCCTTTTTTCAACCTTTCCATCCTTCCTTCCTTCCTTCCTTCCCTCATTCAACCTTTCCTTCCTTCCTTCCTTCCTTCCTTCCTTCCTTCCTTCCTTCCTTCCTTCATTCAACCTTTCCTTCCTTCCTTCCTTCCTTCCTTCCTTCCTTCCTTCCTTCCTTCATTCCTTTTTTCAACCTTTCCTTCCTTCCTTCCTTCCTTCATTCAACCCTTCCTTCCTTCCTTCCTTCATTCAACCTTTCCTTCCTTCCTTCCTTCCTTCCTTCCTTCCTTCCTTCCTTCC
>NW_027636983.1:295000-297500 GCF_951216825.1 Electrona antarctica | reverse complement strand
CTTCCTTCATTCTTTCATTCAACCTTTCCTTCCTTCCTTCCTTCCTTCCTTCCTTCCTTCATTCTTTTTTTCAACCTTCCTTCCTTCCTTCCTTCCTTCCTTCCTTTTTTCAACCTTTCCTTCCTTCCTTCCTTCCTTCATTCAACCTTTCCTTCATTCAACCTTTCCTTCCTTCCTTCCTTCCTTCCTTCCTTCCTTCCTTCCTTCCTTCCTTCCTTCCTTCATTCTTTTTTTCAACCTTCCTTCCTTCCTTCCTTCCTTCCTTCCTTCCTTCCTTCCTTCCTTCCTTCCTTCCTTCATTCAACCTTTCCTTCATTCAACCTTTCCTTCCTTCCTTCCTTCCTTCCTTGATTCAACCTTTCCTTCCTTCCTTCATTCCTTTTTTAAACCTTTCCTTCCTTCCTTCCTTCCTTCCTTCCTTCCTTCCTTCATTCCTTTTTTCAACCTTTCCTTCCTTCCTTCCTTCCTTCCTTCCTTCCTTCATTCAACCTTTCCTTCCTTCCTTCCTTCCTTCCTTCCTTCCTTCCTTCCTTCCTTCATTCTTTTTTTCAACCTTCCTTCCTTCCTTCCTTCCTTCCTTCCTTCATTCTTTTTTTCAACCTTCCTTCCTTCTTTCCTTCCTTCCTTCCTTCCTTCCTTCCTTCCTTCCTTCCTTCCTTCCTTCCTTCCTTCCTTCCTTCATTCAACCTTTCCTTCATTCAACCTTTCCTTCCTTCCTTCCTTCCTTCCTTGATTCAACCTTTCCTTCCTTCCTTCATTCCTTTTTTAAACCTTTCCTTCCTTCCTTCCTTCCTTCCTTCCTTCCTTCCTTCATTCCTTTTTTCAACCTTTCCTTCCTTCCTTCCTTCCTTCCTTCCTTCCTTCATTCAACCTTTCCTTCCTTCCTTCCTTCCTTCCTTCCTTCCTTCCTTCCTTCCTTCATTCAACCCTTCCTTCCTTCCTTCCTTCCTTCCTTCCTTCCTTCCTCCCTCCCTCCCTTCCTTCATTCAACCTTCCCTTCCTTCCTTCCTTCCTTCCTCCCTCCCTTCCTTCCTTCCTTCCTTCCTTCCTTCCTTCCTTCCTTCCTTCCTTCCTCCCTCCCTTCCTTCCTCCCTTCCCTCACTTCCTTCCTTCCTTCCTTCCTTCCTTCCTTCCTTCCTTCCTTGTGTTTTTATTAGTACCACAATGGAAACAATGTGTTATCCTTTAGGCCAAAGTGCCTCACTTTAAATCTGTGCTATATATTTTTTTCATCTAATAAACTAACTAAAAAAATAGCTAAATTAACGAATTAACTAAACTAATTTAAAATAATTAATTCATTAACATAATTTAATAATATTTACTGTCGCCCGGTACATTTATGAACCGTCGTATGACGGTGCAGAGCGCCGAAAATAGCAGATCTACAAGCCCACAGGGCGTCGCGGATGCAACGCAACCTTTACTGCTTTGAGCTGCGCTGTGATACAAAATGTACTGAGTGGATAATAGCGCCATCTGGTGGCTATTTTAGTAATGTGCGTTGTCAAGTTATGCAACACGTGTTGCATGTTTTAATGTTGGTCTAAAGGACAGAAGATTATTAACACAAACTGTCGATTAAATAAAAAATGTTTTACAACAAATACAGTCTTGTTTTTTTTCCTTTTTACTACACCTGACAAGCTAGCTAGTTAGGTGGCTAGCTAGCTAGGTGGCTAGCGGATGTAAACACGCCACGGCCACATTATGAAATAGAGACTTCCGGTGTGTTACACTGAGGTTGGCCACATATATAATTCTGTGACTTTGTACTGCGGCTGCGCAGTCGTCGCAAATGACGCTGGGAGAACTACATTCTAAGCCTCTAAAAACTACATGTTCCATACCCCACGGGACGCTAGGAGAACTACATTCCAAGCCTCTAAAAACTACATGTTCCATACACCACGGGACGCTAGGGGAACTACATTCCAAGCCTCTAAAAACTACATGTTCCATACACCACGGGACGCTAGGAGAACTACATTCCAAGCCTTTAAAAACTACATGTTCCATACACCACGGGAAGCACTAAACAACCTTTATTTATAACTCGATGTAAACAACAGACATTTCTGCTTTTAATAACTTATAAAACCTTTCAACCGCTACACTACTGATTATTGATGATGTGTATGAACTTATAAAACTATACACATTATATTAGTTAGTGTCTCTCATTATAAACGCTGTAGATTCATCGTTAAAGTTAATTATTGCTTTAAAACAAGCTCTGTGGTTAAACTGCAACATGTATTGTGTAATGTGTCGTTATCACCACAGAGTGGCAGCAAAGCCTATATTTTGCCTATATATTGTAAACTGACCGTAAAATGAGGAGAAATCTTTTGGTGTTTTAGTTGTTCATATTATTACTACTACTACTACTAATAATAATAATAATAATAATAATAATAATATTAATACAAAAAATACTAAAACTACAAATACAATAATTATAATAATAATATTAATATTTTAAGTGTATTTATTGAAC
>NW_027636983.1:277500-290000 GCF_951216825.1 Electrona antarctica | reverse complement strand
TCTCTCTCCTGTATTAACTCTGTCTCTCGCCCTCAGAGACCTCTCTCTCTCCTGTATTAACTCTATGTCTCTCAGGACTAGTGCTATTCTGTCTGGTGAGTTAACTCTATTTAAACTACTTCTATTCTGTCTGGTGAGTTAACTCTATTTACACTAGTGCTATTCTGTCTGGTGAGTTAACTCTATTTAAACTAGTTCTATTCTGTCTGGTGAGTTAACTCTATTTAAACTACTTCTATTCTGTCTGGTGAGTTAACTCTATTTACACTAGTGCTATTCTGTCTGGTGAGTTAACTCTATTTAAACTAGTTCTATTCTGTCTGGTGAGTTAACTCTATTTAAACTACTTCTATTCTGTCTGGTGAGTTAACTCTATTTACACTAGTGCTATTCTGTCTGGTGAGTTAACTCTATTTACACTAGTGGTATTCTGTCTGGTGAGGTAGCTCTATTTAAACTAGTTCTATTCTGTCTGGTGAGTTAACTCTATTTAAACTAGTTCTATTCTGTCTGGTGAGTTAGCTCTATTTAAACTAGTTCTATTCTGTCTGGTGAGTTAACTCTATTGAAACTAGTTCTATTCTGTCATTCAACATTTCCTTCCTTCCTTCATTCTTTCATTCAACCTTTCCTTCCTTCCTTCCTTCCTTCCTTCCTTCCTTCCTTCATTCTTTTTTTCAACCTTCCTTCCTTCCTTCCTTCCTTCCTTCCTTTTTTCAACCTTTCCTTCCTTCCTTCCTTCCTTCATTCAACCTTTCCTTCATTCAACCTTTCCTTCCTTCCTTCCTTCCTTCCTTCCTTCCTTCCTTCCTTCCTTCATTCTTTTTTTCAACCTTCCTTCCTTCCTTCCTTCCTTCCTTCCTTCCTTTTTTCAACCTTCCTTCCTTCCTTCCTTCCTTCCTTCCTTCATTCCTTTTTTCAACCTTTCCTTCCTTCCTTCCTTCCTTCCTTCATTTTTTCAACCTTTCCTTCCTTCCTTCATTCAACCTTTCCTTCCTTCCTTCCCTCCTTCCTTCATTCAACCTTTCCTTCCTTCCTTCATTCAACCTTTCCTTCGTTCCTTCCTTCCTTCCTTCCTTCCTTCCTTCCTTCCTTCATTCCTTTTTTCAACCTTTCCTTCCTTCCTTCATTCTTTCATTCAACCTTTCCTTCCTTCCTTCCTTCCTTCCTTCCTTCCTTCCTTCCTTCCTTCATTCTTTTTTTCAACCTTCCTTCCTTCCTTCCTTCCTTCCTTTTTTCAACCTTTCCTTCCTTCCTTCCTTCCTTCCTTCATTCAACCTTTCCTTCATTCAACCTTTCATTCCTTCCTTCCTTCCTTCATTCTTTTTTTCAACCTTCCTTCCTTCCTTCCTTCCTTCCTTCCTTCCTTCCTTCCTTCCTTCATTCAACCTTTCCTTCATTCAACCTTTCCTTCCTTCCTTCCTTCCTTCCTTCATTCCTTTTTTCAACCTTTCCTTCCTTCCTTCATTCTTTCATTCAACCTTTCCTTCCTTCCTTCCTTCCTTCCTTCCTTCCTTCCTTCATTCTTTTTTTCAACCTTCCTTCCTTCCTTCCTTCCTTCCTTTTTTCAACCTTTCCTTCCTTCCTTCCTTCCTTCATTCAACCTTTCCTTCATTCAACCTTTCCTTCCTTCCTTCCTTCCTTCCTTCCTTCCTTCCTTCATTCTTTTTTTCAACCTTCCTTCCTTCCTTCCTTCCTTCCTTCATTCTTTTTTTCAACCTTCCTTCCTTCTTTCCTTCCTTCCTTCCTTCCTTCCTTCCTTCCTTCCTTCCTTCCTTCCTTCCTTCCTTCCTTCATTCAACCTTTCCTTCATTCAACCTTTCCTTCCTTCCTTCCTTCCTTCCTTGATTCAACCTTTCCTTCCTTCCTTCATTCCTTTTTTAAACCTTTCCTTCCTTCCTTCCTTCCTTCCTTCCTTCATTCCTTTTTTCAACCTTTCCTTCCTTCCTTCCTTCCTTCCTTCCTTCCTTCATTCAACCTTTCCTTCCTTCCTTCCTTCCTTCCTTCCTTCCTTCCTTCCTTCATTCAACCCTTCCTTCCTTCCTTCCTTCCTTCCTTCCTCCCTCCCTCCCTCCCTTCCTTCATTCAACCTTCCCTTCCTTCCTTCCTTCCTTCCTCCCTCCCTTCCTTCCTTCCTTCCTTCCTTCCTTCCTTCCTTCCTCCCTCCCTTCCTTCCTCCCTTCCCTCACTTCCTTCCTTCCTTCCTTCCTTCCTTCCTTCCTTCCTTCCTTCCTTCCTTGTGTTTTTATTAGTACCACAATGGAAACAATGTGTTATCCTTTAGGCCAAAGTGCCTCACTTTAAATCTGTGCTATATATTTTTTTCATCTAATAAACTAACTAAAAAAATAGCTAAATTAACGAATTAACTAAACTAATTTAAAATAATTAATTCATTAACATAATTTAATAATATTTACTGTCGCCCGGTACATTTATGAACCGTCGTATGACGGTGCAGAGCGCCGAAAATAGCAGATCTACAAGCCCACAGGGCGTCGCGGATGCAACGCAACCTTCACTGCTTTGAGCTGCGCTGTGATACAAAATGTACTGAGTGGATAATAGCGCCATCTGGTGGCTATTTTAGTAATGTGCGTTGT
This sequence comes from Electrona antarctica, assembly GCF_951216825.1. Classification (NCBI taxonomy): domain Eukaryota; kingdom Metazoa; phylum Chordata; class Actinopteri; order Myctophiformes; family Myctophidae; genus Electrona; species Electrona antarctica. The sequence continues at coordinate 287,397 of NW_027636983.1, read as the reverse complement.
CAAGTTATGCAACACGTGTTGCATGTTTTAATGTTGGTCTAAAGGACAGAAGATTATTAACACAAACTGTCGATTAAATAAAAAATGTTTTACAACAAATACAGTCTTGTTTTTTTTCCTTTTTACTACACCTGACAAGCTAGCTAGTTAGGTGGCTAGCTAGCTAGGTGGCTAGCGGATGTAAACACGCCACGGCCACATTATGAAATAGAGACTTCCGGTGTGTTACACTGAGGTTGGCCACATATATAATTCTGTGACTTTGTACTGCGGCTGCGCAGTCGTCGCAAATGACGCTGGGAGAACTACATTCTAAGCCTCTAAAAACTACATGTTCCATACCCCACGGGACGCTAGGAGAACTACATTCCAAGCCTCTAAAAACTACATGTTCCATACACCACGGGACGCTAGGGGAACTACATTCCAAGCCTCTAAAAACGACATGTTCCATACACCACGGGACGCTAGGAGAACTACATTCCAAGCCTTTAAAAACTACATGTTCCATACACCACGGGAAGCACTAAACAACCTTTATTTATAACTCGATGTAAACAACAGACATTTCTGCTTTTAATAACTTATAAAACCTTTCAACCGCTACACTACTGATTATTGATGATGTGTATGAACTTATAAAACTATACACATTATATTAGTTAGTGTCTCTCATTATAAACGCTGTAGATTCATCGTTAAAGTTAATTATTGCTTTAAAACAAGCTCTGTGGTTAAACTGCAACATGTATTGTGTAATGTGTCGTTATCACCACAGAGTGGAAGCAAAGCCTATATTTTGCCTATATATTGTAAACTGACCGTAAAATGAGGAGAAATCTTTTGGTGTTTTAGTTGTTCATATTATTACTACTACTACTACTAATAATAATAATAATAATAATAATATTAATATTAATACAAAAAATACTAAAACTACAAATACAATAATTATAATAATAATATTAATATTTTAAGTGTATTTATTGAACAAGGAAAATGCAAAAATGCACATTAATCAGCACAAATTTTCAAATCCAGGTAAATGTGCCAGAGACTCTGATCCTTCATTCAACCTTTCCTTCCTTCCTTCATTCAACCTTTCCTTCCTTCCTTCCTTCCTTCCTTCCTTCATTCCTTTTTTCAACCTTTCCTTCCTTCCTTCCTTCCTTCATTCAACCCTTCCTTCCTTCCTTCCTTCATTCAACCTTTCCTTCCTTCCTTCCTTCCTTCCTTCCTTCCTTCCTTCCTTCCTTCCTTCCTTCATTCAACCTTTCCTTCTTTCCTTCCTTCCTTCCTTCCTTCCTTCATTCAACCTTTCCTTCCTTCCTTCCTTCCTTCCTTCCTTCCTTCCTTCATTCCTTTTTTCAACCTTTCCTTCCTTCCTTCCTTCCTTCATTCAACCCTTCCTTCCTTCCTTCCTTCATTCAACCTTTCCTTCCTTCCTTCCTTCCTTCCTTCCTTCCTTCCTTCCTTCCTTCCTTCCTTCATTCCTTCCTTCATTCCTTCCTTCATTCATTTTTTCAACCTTTCCTTCCTTCCTTCCTTCCTTCATTCCTTTTTTCAACCTTTCCTTCCTTCCTTCCTTCCTTCATTCAACCCTTTCTTCCTTCCTTCCTTCATTCAACCTTTCCTTCCTTCCTTCCTTCCTTCATTCAACCTTTCCTTCCTTCCTTCCTTCCTTCCTTCCTTCCTTCCTTCCTTCATTCAACCTTTCCTTCATTCAACCTTTCCTTCCTTCCTTCCTTCCTTCCTTCATTCCTTTTTTCAACCTTTCCTTCCTTCCTTCATTCTTTCATTCAACCTTTCCTTCCTTCCTTCCTTCCTTCCTTCCTTCCTTCCTTCATTCTTTTTTTCAACCTTCCTTCCTTCCTTCCTTCCTTCCTTTTTTCAACCTTTCCTTCCTTCCTTCCTTCCTTCATTCAACCTTTCCTTCATTCAACCTTTCCTTCCTTCCTTCCTTCCTTCCTTCCTTCCTTCCTTCATTCTTTTTTTCAACCTTCCTTCCTTCCTTCCTTCCTTCCTTCATTCTTTTTTTCAACCTTCCTTCCTTCTTTCCTTCCTTCCTTCCTTCCTTCCTTCCTTCCTTCCTTCCTTCCTTCCTTCCTTCCTTCCTTCATTCAACCTTTCCTTCATTCAACCTTTCCTTCCTTCCTTCCTTCCTTCCTTGATTCAACCTTTCCTTCCTTCCTTCATTCCTTTTTTAAACCTTTCCTTCCTTCCTTCCTTCCTTCCTTCCTTCATTCCTTTTTTCAACCTTTCCTTCCTTCCTTCCTTCCTTCCTTCCTTCCTTCATTCAACCTTTCCTTCCTTCCTTCCTTCCTTCCTTCCTTCCTTCCTTCCTTCATTCAACCCTTCCTTCCTTCCTTCCTTCCTTCCTTCCTCCCTCCCTCCCTCCCTTCCTTCATTCAACCTTCCCTTCCTTCCTTCCTTCCTTCCTCCCTCCCTTCCTTCCTTCCTTCCTTCCTTCCTTCCTTCCTTCCTCCCTCCCTTCCTTCCTCCCTTCCCTCACTTCCTTCCTTCCTTCCTTCCTTCCTTCCTTCCTTCCTTCCTTCCTTCCTTGTGTTTTTATTAGTACCACAATGGAAACAATGTGTTATCCTTTAGGCCAAAGTGCCTCACTTTAAATCTGTGCTATATATTTTTTTCATCTAATAAACTAACTAAAAAAATAGCTAAATTAACGAATTAACTAAACTAATTTAAAATAATTAATTCATTAACATAATTTAATAATATTTACTGTCGCCCGGTACATTTATGAACCGTCGTATGACGGTGCAGAGCGCCGAAAATAGCAGATCTACAAGCCCACAGGGCGTCGCGGATGCAACGCAACCTTCACTGCTTTGAGCTGCGCTGTGATACAAAATGTACTGAGTGGATAATAGCGCCATCTGGTGGCTATTTTAGTAATGTGCGTTGTCAAGTTATGCAACACGTGTTGCATGTTTTAATGTTGGTCTAAAGGACAGAAGATTATTAACACAAACTGTCGATTAAATAAAAAATGTTTTACAACAAATACAGTCTTGTTTTTTTTCCTTTTTACTACACCTGACAAGCTAGCTAGTTAGGTGGCTAGCTAGCTAGGTGGCTAGCGGATGTAAACACGCCACGGCCACATTATGAAATAGAGACTTCCGGTGTGTTACACTGAGGTTGGCCACATATATAATTCTGTGACTTTGTACTGCGGCTGCGCAGTCGTCGCAAATGACGCTGGGAGAACTACATTCTAAGCCTCTAAAAACTACATGTTCCATACCCCACGGGACGCTAGGAGAACTACATTCCAAGCCTCTAAAAACTACATGTTCCATACACCACGGGACGCTAGGGGAACTACATTCCAAGCCTCTAAAAACGACATGTTCCATACACCACGGGACGCTAGGAGAACTACATTCCAAGCCTTTAAAAACTACATGTTCCATACACCACGGGAAGCACTAAACAACCTTTATTTATAACTCGATGTAAACAACAGACATTTCTGCTTTTAATAACTTATAAAACCTTTCAACCGCTACACTACTGATTATTGATGATGTGTATGAACTTATAAAACTATACACATTATATTAGTTAGTGTCTCTCATTATAAACGCTGTAGATTCATCGTTAAAGTTAATTATTGCTTTAAAACAAGCTCTGTGGTTAAACTGCAACATGTATTGTGTAATGTGTCGTTATCACCACAGAGTGGAAGCAAAGCCTATATTTTGCCTATATATTGTAAACTGACCGTAAAATGAGGAGAAATCTTTTGGTGTTTTAGTTGTTCATATTATTACTACTACTACTACTAATAATAATAATAATAATAATAATATTAATATTAATACAAAAAATACTAAAACTACAAATACAATAATTATAATAATAATATTAATATTTTAAGTGTATTTATTGAACAAGGAAAATGCAAAAATGCACATTAATCAGCACAAATTTTCAAATCCAGGTAAATGTGCCAGAGACTCTGATCCTTCATTCAACCTTTCCTTCCTTCCTTCATTCAACCTTTCCTTCCTTCCTTCCTTCCTTCCTTCCTTCATTCCTTTTTTCAACCTTTCCTTCCTTCCTTCCTTCCTTCATTCAACCCTTCCTTCCTTCCTTCCTTCATTCAACCTTTCCTTCCTTCCTTCCTTCCTTCCTTCCTTCCTTCCTTCCTTCCTTCCTTCATTCAACCTTTCCTTCTTTCCTTCCTTCCTTCCTTCCTTCCTTCATTCAACCTTTCCTTCCTTCCTTCCTTCCTTCCTTCCTTCCTTCCTTCATTCCTTTTTTCAACCTTTCCTTCCTTCCTTCCTTCCTTCATTCAACCCTTCCTTCCTTCCTTCCTTCATTCAACCTTTCCTTCCTTCCTTCCTTCCTTCCTTCCTTCCTTCCTTCCTTCCTTCCTTCCTTCATTCCTTCCTTCATTCCTTCCTTCATTCATTTTTTCAACCTTTCCTTCCTTCCTTCCTTCCTTCATTCCTTTTTTCAACCTTTCCTTCCTTCCTTCCTTCCTTCATTCAACCCTTTCTTCCTTCCTTCCTTCATTCAACCTTTCCTTCCTTCCTTCCTTCCTTCATTCAACCTTTCCTTCCTTCCTTCCTTCCTTCCTTCCTTCCTTCCTTCATTCAACCTTTCCTTCCTTCCTTCCTTCCTTCATTCAACCTTTCCTTCCTTCCTTCCTTCCTTCCATCCTTCCTTCCTTCATTCCTTCCTTCCTTCATTCCTTTTTTCAACCTTTCCATCCTTCCTTCCTTCCTTCCTTCCCTCATTCAACCTTTCCTTCCTTCTTTCCTTCCTTCCTTCCTTCCTTCCTTCCTTCCTTCCTTCCTTCCTTCCTTCATTCAACCTTTCCTTCCTTCCTTCCTTCCTTCCTTCCTTCCTTCCTTCCTTCATTCCTTTTTTCAACCTTTCCTTCCTTCCTTCCTTCCTTCATTCAACCCTTCCTTCCTTCCTTCCTTCATTCAACCTTTCCTTCCTTCCTTCCTTCCTTCCTTCCTTCCTTCCTTCCTTCCTTCCTTCCTTCCTTCCTTCCTTCAACCTTTCCTTCCTTCCTTCCTTCCTTCCTTCCATCCTTCCTTCATTCCTTCCTTCCTTCCTTCATTCATTTTTTCAACCTTTCCTTCCTTCCTTCCTTCCTTCCTTCCTTCCTTCCTTCATTCATTTTTTCAACCTTTCCTTCCTTCCTTCCTTCCTTCATTCATTTTTTTAACCTTTCCTTCCTTCCTTCCTCTCTCTCTCTCTCTCTCCTCTATAACTCTATGTCTCTCGCCCTCAGAGACCTCTCTCTCTCCAGTATTAACTCTGTCTCTCGCCCTCAGAGCCCTCTCTCTCTCTCCTGTATTAACTATATGTCTCTCGCCCTCAGAGACCTCTCTCTCCTGTATTAACTCTGTCTCTCGCCCTCAGAGACCTCTCTCTCTCCTGTATTAACTCTATGTCTCTCAGGACTAGTGCTATTCTGTCTGGTGAGTTAACTCTATTTAAACTACTTCTATTCTGTCTGGTGAGTTAACTCTATTTACACTAGTGCTATTCTGTCTGGTGAGTTAACTCTATTTAAACTAGTTCTATTCTGTCTGGTGAGTTAACTCTATTTAAACTACTTCTATTCTGTCTGGTGAGTTAACTCTATTTACACTAGTGCTATTCTGTCTGGTGAGTTAACTCTATTTAAACTAGTTCTATTCTGTCTGGTGAGTTAACTCTATTTAAACTACTTCTATTCTGTCTGGTGAGTTAACTCTATTTACACTAGTGCTATTCTGTCTGGTGAGTTAACTCTATTTACACTAGTGGTATTCTGTCTGGTGAGGTAGCTCTATTTAAACTAGTTCTATTCTGTCTGGTGAGTTAACTCTATTTAAACTAGTTCTATTCTGTCTGGTGAGTTAGCTCTATTTAAACTAGTTCTATTCTGTCTGGTGAGTTAACTCTATTGAAACTAGTTCTATTCTGTCATTCAACATTTCCTTCCTTCCTTCATTCTTTCATTCAACCTTTCCTTCCTTCCTTCCTTCCTTCCTTCCTTCCTTCCTTCCTTCATTCTTTTTTTCAACCTTCCTTCCTTCCTTCCTTCCTTCCTTCCTTCCTTTTTTCAACCTTTCCTTCCTTCCTTCCTTCCTTCATTCAACCTTTCCTTCATTCAACCTTTCCTTCCTTCCTTCCTTCCTTCCTTCCTTCCTTCCTTCCTTCCTTCATTCTTTTTTTCAACCTTCCTTCCTTCCTTCCTTCCTTCCTTCCTTCCTTTTTTCAACCTTCCTTCCTTCCTTCCTTCCTTCCTTCCTTCATTCCTTTTTTCAACCTTTCCTTCCTTCCTTCCTTCCTTCCTTCATTTTTTCAACCTTTCCTTCCTTCCTTCATTCAACCTTTCCTTCCTTCCTTCCCTCCTTCCTTCATTCAACCTTTCCTTCCTTCCTTCATTCAACCTTTCCTTCGTTCCTTCCTTCCTTCCTTCCTTCCTTCCTTCCTTCCTTCCTTCATTCCTTTTTTCAACCTTTCCTTCCTTCCTTCATTCTTTCATTCAACCTTTCCTTCCTTCCTTCCTTCCTTCCTTCCTTCCTTCCTTCCTTCCTTCCTTCCTTCCTTCATTCTTTTTTTCAACCTTCCTTCCTTCCTTCCTTCCTTCCTTTTTTCAACCTTTCCTTCCTTCCTTCCTTCCTTCCTTCATTCAACCTTTCCTTCATTCAACCTTTCATTCCTTCCTTCCTTCCTTCATTCTTTTTTTCAACCTTCCTTCCTTCCTTCCTTCCTTCCTTCCTTCCTTCCTTCCTTCCTTCATTCAACCTTTCCTTCATTCAACCTTTCCTTCCTTCCTTCCTTCCTTCCTTCATTCCTTTTTTCAACCTTTCCTTCCTTCCTTCATTCTTTCATTCAACCTTTCCTTCCTTCCTTCCTTCCTTCCTTCCTTCCTTCATTCTTTTTTTCAACCTTCCTTCCTTCCTTCCTTCCTTCCTTCCTTTTTTCAACCTTTCCTTCCTTCCTTCCTTCCTTCATTCAACCTTTCCTTCATTCAACCTTTCCTTCCTTCCTTCCTTCCTTCCTTCCTTCCTTCCTTCCTTCCTTCCTTCCTTCATTCTTTTTTTCAACCTTCCTTCCTTCCTTCCTTCCTTCCTTCCTTCCTTCCTTCCTTCCTTCCTTCCTTCCTTCATTCAACCTTTCCTTCATTCAACCTTTCCTTCCTTCCTTCCTTCCTTCCTTGATTCAACCTTTCCTTCCTTCCTTCATTCCTTTTTTAAACCTTTCCTTCCTTCCTTCCTTCCTTCCTTCCTTCCTTCCTTCATTCCTTTTTTCAACCTTTCCTTCCTTCCTTCCTTCCTTCCTTCCTTCCTTCATTCAACCTTTCCTTCCTTCCTTCCTTCCTTCCTTCCTTCCTTCCTTCCTTCCTTCCTTCATTCTTTTTTTCAACCTTCCTTCCTTCCTTCCTTCCTTCCTTCCTTCATTCTTTTTTTCAACCTTCCTTCCTTCTTTCCTTCCTTCCTTCCTTCCTTCCTTCCTTCCTTCCTTCCTTCCTTCCTTCCTTCCTTCCTTCCTTCCTTCATTCAACCTTTCCTTCATTCAACCTTTCCTTCCTTCCTTCCTTCCTTCCTTGATTCAACCTTTCCTTCCTTCCTTCATTCCTTTTTTAAACCTTTCCTTCCTTCCTTCCTTCCTTCCTTCCTTCCTTCCTTCATTCCTTTTTTCAACCTTTCCTTCCTTCCTTCCTTCCTTCCTTCCTTCCTTCATTCAACCTTTCCTTCCTTCCTTCCTTCCTTCCTTCCTTCCTTCCTTCCTTCCTTCCTTCATTCAACCCTTCCTTCCTTCCTTCCTTCCTTCCTTCCTCCCTCCCTCCCTTCCTTCATTCAACCTTCCCTTCCTTCCTTCCTTCCTTCCTCCCTCCCTTCCTTCCTTCCTTCCTTCCTTCCTTCCTTCCTTCCTTCCTTCCTCCCTCCCTTCCTTCCTCCCTTCCCTCCCTTCCTTCCTTCCTTCCTTCCTTCCTTGTGTTTTTATTAGTACCACAATGGAAACAATGTGTTATCCTTTAGGCCAAAGTGCCTCACTTTAAATCTGTGCTATATATTTTTTTCATCTAATAAACTAACTAAAAAAATAGCTAAATTAACGAATTAACTAAACTAATTTAAAATAATTAATTCATTAACATAATTTAATAATATTTACTGTCGCCCGGTACATTTATGAACCGTCGTATGACGGTGCAGAGCGCCGAAAATAGCAGATCTACAAGCCCACAGGGCGTCGCGGATGCAACGCAACCTTCACTGCTTTGAGCTGCGCTGTGATACAAAATGTACTGAGTGGATAATAGCGCCATCTGGTGGCTATTTTAGTAATGTGCGTTGTCAAGTTATGCAACACGTGTTGCATGTTTTAATGTTGGTCTAAAGGACAGAAGATTATTAACACAAACTGTCGATTAAATAAAAAATGTTTTACAACAAATACAGTCTTGTTTTTTTTCCTTTTTACTACACCTGACAAGCTAGCTAGTTAGGTGGCTAGCTAGCTAGGTGGCTAGCGGATGTAAACACGCCACGGCCACATTATGAAATAGAGACTTCCGGTGTGTTACACTGAGGTTGGCCACATATATAATTCTGTGACTTTGTACTGCGGCTGCGCAGTCGTCGCAAATGACGCTGGGAGAACTACATTCTAAGCCTCTAAAAACTACATGTTCCATACCCCACGGGACGCTAGGAGAACTACATTCCAAGCCTCTAAAAACTACATGTTCCATACACCACGGGACGCTAGGGGAACTACATTCCAAGCCTCTAAAAACTACATGTTCCATACACCACGGGACGCTAGGAGAACTACATTCCAAGCCTTTAAAAACTACATGTTCCATACACCACGGGAAGCACTAAACAACCTTTATTTATAACTCGATGTAAACAACAGACATTTCTGCTTTTAATAACTTATAAAACCTTTCAACCGCTACACTACTGATTATTGATGATGTGTATGAACTTATAAAACTATACACATTATATTAGTTAGTGTCTCTCATTATAAACGCTGTAGATTCATCGTTAAAGTTAATTATTGCTTTAAAACAAGCTCTGTGGTTAAACTGCAACATGTATTGTGTAATGTGTCGTTATCACCACAGAGTGGCAGCAAAGCCTATATTTTGCCTATATATTGTAAACTGACCGTAAAATGAGGAGAAATCTTTTGGTGTTTTAGTTGTTCATATTATTACTACTACTACTACTAATAATAATAATAATAATAATAATAATAATATTAATACAAAAAATACTAAAACTACAAATACAATAATTATAATAATAATATTAATATTTTAAGTGTATTTATTGAACAAGGAAAATGCAAAAATGCACATTAATCAGCACAAATTTTCAAATCCAGGTAAATGTGCCAGAGACTCTGATCCTTCATTCAACCTTTCCTTCCTTCCTTCATTCAACCTTTCCTTCCTTCCTTCCTTCCTTCCTTCCTTCATTCCTTTTTTCAACCTTTCCTTCCTTCCTTCCTTCCTTCATTCAACCCTTCCTTCCTTCCTTCCTTCATTCAACCTTTCCTTCCTTCCTTCCTTCCTTCCTTCCTTCCTTCCTTCCTTCCTTCCTTCCTTCATTCAACCTTTCCTTCTTTCCTTCCTTCCTTCCTTCCTTCATTCAACCTTTCCTTCCTTCCTTCCTTCCTTCCTTCCTTCCTTCCTTCATTCCTTTTTTCAACCTTTCCTTCCTTCCTTCCTTCCTTCATTCAACCCTTCCTTCCTTCCTTCCTTCATTCAACCTTTCCTTCCTTCCTTCCTTCCTTCCTTCCTTCCTTCCTTCCTTCCTTCCTTCATTCCTTCCTTCCTTCATTCCTTCCTTCATTCATTTTTTCAACCTTTCCTTCCTTCCTTCCTTCCTTCATTCCTTT
>NW_027636983.1:215000-272500 GCF_951216825.1 Electrona antarctica | reverse complement strand
CCTTTCCTTCCTTCCTTCCCTCCTTCCTTCATTCAACCTTTCCTTCCTTCCTTCATTCAACCTTTCCTTCGTTCCTTCCTTCCTTCCTTCCTTCCTTCCTTCCTTCCTTCCTTCATTCCTTTTTTCAACCTTTCCTTCCTTCCTTCATTCTTTCATTCAACCTTTCCTTCCTTCCTTCCTTCCTTCCTTCCTTCCTTCCTTCCTTCCTTCCTTCCTTCCTTCCTTCCTTCATTCTTTTTTTCAACCTTCCTTCCTTCCTTCCTTCCTTCCTTCCTTCCTTCCTTTTTTCAACCTTTCCTTCCTTCCTTCCTTCCTTCCTTCATTCAACCTTTCCTTCATTCAACCTTTCATTCCTTCCTTCCTTCCTTCATTCTTTTTTTCAACCTTCCTTCCTTCCTTCCTTCCTTCCTTCCTTCCTTCCTTCCTTCCTTCCTTCCTTCATTCAACCTTTCCTTCATTCAACCTTTCCTTCCTTCCTTCCTTCCTTCCTTCATTCCTTTTTTCAACCTTTCCTTCCTTCCTTCATTCTTTCATTCAACCTTTCCTTCCTTCCTTCCTTCCTTCCTTCCTTCCTTCATTCTTTTTTTCAACCTTCCTTCCTTCCTTCCTTCCTTCCTTCCTTTTTTCAACCTTTCCTTCCTTCCTTCCTTCCTTCATTCAACCTTTCCTTCATTCAACCTTTCCTTCCTTCCTTCCTTCCTTCCTTCCTTCCTTCCTTCCTTCCTTCCTTCCTTCCTTCATTCTTTTTTTCAACCTTCCTTCCTTCCTTCCTTCCTTCCTTCCTTCCTTCCTTCCTTCATTCAACCTTTCCTTCATTCAACCTTTCCTTCCTTCCTTCCTTCCTTCCTTGATTCAACCTTTCCTTCCTTCCTTCATTCCTTTTTTAAACCTTTCCTTCCTTCCTTCCTTCCTTCCTTCCTTCCTTCCTTCATTCCTTTTTTCAACCTTTCCTTCCTTCCTTCCTTCCTTCCTTCCTTCCTTCATTCAACCTTTCCTTCCTTCCTTCCTTCCTTCCTTCCTTCCTTCCTTCCTTCATTCTTTTTTTCAACCTTCCTTCCTTCCTTCCTTCCTTCCTTCCTTCATTCTTTTTTTCAACCTTCCTTCCTTCTTTCCTTCCTTCCTTCCTTCCTTCCTTCCTTCCTTCCTTCCTTCCTTCCTTCCTTCCTTCATTCAACCTTTCCTTCATTCAACCTTTCCTTCCTTCCTTCCTTCCTTCCTTGATTCAACCTTTCCTTCCTTCCTTCATTCCTTTTTTAAACCTTTCCTTCCTTCCTTCCTTCCTTCCTTCCTTCCTTCCTTCATTCCTTTTTTCAACCTTTCCTTCCTTCCTTCCTTCCTTCCTTCCTTCCTTCATTCAACCTTTCCTTCCTTCCTTCCTTCCTTCCTTCCTTCCTTCCTTCCTTCCTTCATTCAACCCTTCCTTCCTTCCTTCCTTCCTTCCTTCCTTCCTCCCTCCCTCCCTTCCTTCATTCAACCTTCCCTTCCTTCCTTCCTTCCTTCCTCCCTCCCTTCCTTCCTTCCTTCCTTCCTTCCTTCCTTCCTTCCTTCCTTCCTTCCTTCCTCCCTCCCTTCCTTCCTCCCTTCCCTCACTTCCTTCCTTCCTTCCTTCCTTCCTTCCTTCCTTCCTTCCTTGTGTTTTTATTAGTACCACAATGGAAACAATGTGTTATCCTTTAGGCCAAAGTGCCTCACTTTAAATCTGTGCTATATATTTTTTTCATCTAATAAACTAACTAAAAAAATAGCTAAATTAACGAATTAACTAAACTAATTTAAAATAATTAATTCATTAACATAATTTAATAATATTTACTGTCGCCCGGTACATTTATGAACCGTCGTATGACGGTGCAGAGCGCCGAAAATAGCAGATCTACAAGCCCACAGGGCGTCGCGGATGCAACGCAACCTTTACTGCTTTGAGCTGCGCTGTGATACAAAATGTACTGAGTGGATAATAGCGCCATCTGGTGGCTATTTTAGTAATGTGCGTTGTCAAGTTATGCAACACGTGTTGCATGTTTTAATGTTGGTCTAAAGGACAGAAGATTATTAACACAAACTGTCGATTAAATAAAAAATGTTTTACAACAAATACAGTCTTGTTTTTTTTCCTTTTTACTACACCTGACAAGCTAGCTAGTTAGGTGGCTAGCTAGCTAGGTGGCTAGCGGATGTAAACACGCCACGGCCACATTATGAAATAGAGACTTCCGGTGTGTTACACTGAGGTTGGCCACATATATAATTCTGTGACTTTGTACTGCGGCTGCGCAGTCGTCGCAAATGACGCTGGGAGAACTACATTCTAAGCCTCTAAAAACTACATGTTCCATACCCCACGGGACGCTAGGAGAACTACATTCCAAGCCTCTAAAAACTACATGTTCCATACACCACGGGACGCTAGGGGAACTACATTCCAAGCCTCTAAAAACTACATGTTCCATACACCACGGGACGCTAGGAGAACTACATTCCAAGCCTTTAAAAACTACATGTTCCATACACCACGGGAAGCACTAAACAACCTTTATTTATAACTCGATGTAAACAACAGACATTTCTGCTTTTAATAACTTATAAAACCTTTCAACCGCTACACTACTGATTATTGATGATGTGTATGAACTTATAAAACTATACACATTATATTAGTTAGTGTCTCTCATTATAAACGCTGTAGATTCATCGTTAAAGTTAATTATTGCTTTAAAACAAGCTCTGTGGTTAAACTGCAACATGTATTGTGTAATGTGTCGTTATCACCACAGAGTGGCAGCAAAGCCTATATTTTGCCTATATATTGTAAACTGACCGTAAAATGAGGAGAAATCTTTTGGTGTTTTAGTTGTTCATATTATTACTACTACTACTACTAATAATAATAATAATAATAATAATAATAATATTAATACAAAAAATACTAAAACTACAAATACAATAATTATAATAATAATATTAATATTTTAAGTGTATTTATTGAACAAGGAAAATGCAAAAATGCACATTAATCAGCACAAATTTTCAAATCCAGGTAAATGTGCCAGAGACTCTGATCCTTCATTCAACCTTTCCTTCCTTCCTTCATTCAACCTTTCCTTCCTTCCTTCCTTCCTTCCTTCCTTCATTCCTTTTTTCAACCTTTCCTTCCTTCCTTCCTTCCTTCATTCAACCCTTCCTTCCTTCCTTCCTTCATTCAACCTTTCCTTCCTTCCTTCCTTCCTTCCTTCCTTCCTTCCTTCCTTCCTTCCTTCCTTCCTTCATTCAACCTTTCCTTCTTTCCTTCCTTCCTTCCTTCCTTCCTTCATTCAACCTTTCCTTCCTTCCTTCCTTCCTTCCTTCCTTCCTTCCTTCATTCCTTTTTTCAACCTTTCCTTCCTTCCTTCCTTCCTTCATTCAACCCTTCCTTCCTTCCTTCCTTCATTCAACCTTTCCTTCCTTCCTTCCTTCCTTCCTTCCTTCCTTCCTTCCTTCCTTCCTTCCTTCATTCCTTCCTTCATTCCTTCCTTCATTCATTTTTTCAACCTTTCCTTCCTTCCTTCCTTCCTTCATTCCTTTTTTCAACCTTTCCTTCCTTCCTTCCTTCCTTCATTCAACCCTTTCTTCCTTCCTTCCTTCATTCAACCTTTCCTTCCTTCCTTCCTTCCTTCCTTCATTCAACCTTTCCTTCCTTCCTTCCTTCCTTCCTTCCTTCCTTCCTTCCTTCATTCAACCTTTCCTTCCTTCCTTCCTTCCTTCCTTCCTTCCTTCAACCTTTCCTTCCTTCCTTCCTTCCTTCCATCCTTCCTTCCTTCATTCCTTCCTTCCTTCATTCCTTTTTTCAACCTTTCCATCCTTCCTTCCTTCCTTCCTTCCCTCATTCAACCTTTCCTTCCTTCCTTCCTTCCTTCCTTCCTTCCTTCCTTCCTTCCTTCCTTCCTTCCTTCCTTCATTCAACCTTTCCTTCCTTCCTTCCTTCCTTCCTTCCTTCCTTCCTTCCTTCATTCCTTTTTTCAACCTTTCCTTCCTTCCTTCCTTCCTTCATTCAACCCTTCCTTCCTTCCTTCCTTCATTCAACCTTTCCTTCCTTCCTTCCTTCCTTCCTTCCTTCCTTCCTTCCTTCCTTCCTTCCTTCCTTCCTTCCTTCAACCTTTCCTTCCTTCCTTCCTTCCTTCCATCCTTCCTTCATTCCTTCCTTCCTTCCTTCATTCATTTTTTCAACCTTTCCTTCCTTCCTTCCTTCCTTCCTTCCTTCATTCATTTTTTCAACCTTTCCTTCCTTCCTTCCTTCCTTCATTCATTTTTTTAACCTTTCCTTCCTTCCTTCCTCTCTCTCTCTCTCTCTCCTCTATAACTCTATGTCTCTCGCCCTCAGAGACCTCTCTCTCTCCAGTATTAACTCTGTCTCTCGCCCTCAGAGCCCTCTCTCTCTCTCCTGTATTAACTATATGTCTCTCGCCCTCAGAGACCTCTCTCTCCTGTATTAACTCTGTCTCTCGCCCTCAGAGACCTCTCTCTCTCCTGTATTAACTCTATGTCTCTCAGGACTAGTTCTATTCTGTCTGGTGAGTTAACTCTATTTAAACTACTTCTATTCTGTCTGGTGAGTTAACTCTATTTACACTAGTGCTATTCTGTCTGGTGAGTTAACTCTATTTAAACTAGTTCTATTCTGTCTGGTGAGTTAACTCTATTTAAACTACTTCTATTCTGTCTGGTGAGTTAACTCTATTTACACTAGTGCTATTCTGTCTGGTGAGTTAACTCTATTTAAACTAGTTCTATTCTGTCTGGTGAGTTAACTCTATTTAAACTACTTCTATTCTGTCTGGTGAGTTAACTCTATTTACACCAGTGCTATTCTGTCTGGTGAGTTAACTCTATTTACACTAGTGGTATTCTGTCTGGTGAGGTAGCTCTATTTAAACTAGTTCTATTCTGTCTGGTGAGTTAACTCTATTTAAACTAGTTCTATTCTGTCTGGTGAGTTAGCTCTATTTAAACTAGTTCTATTCTGTCTGGTGAGTTAACTCTATTGAAACTAGTTCTATTCTGTCATTCAACATTTCCTTCCTTCCTTCATTCTTTCATTCAACCTTTCCTTCCTTCCTTCCTTCCTTCCTTCCTTCCTTCATTCTTTTTTTCAACCTTCCTTCCTTCCTTCCTTCCTTCCTTCCTTTTTTCAACCTTTCCTTCCTTCCTTCCTTCCTTCATTCAACCTTTCCTTCATTCAACCTTTCCTTCCTTCCTTCCTTCCTTCCTTCCTTCCTTCCTTCCTTCCTTCCTTCATTCTTTTTTTCAACCTTCCTTCCTTCCTTCCTTCCTTCCTTCCTTCCTTTTTTCAACCTTCCTTCCTTCCTTCCTTCCTTCCTTCCTTCATTCCTTTTTTCAACCTTTCCTTCCTTCCTTCCTTCCTTCCTTCATTTTTTCAACCTTTCCTTCCTTCCTTCATTCAACCTTTCCTTCCTTCCTTCCCTCCTTCCTTCATTCAACCTTTCCTTCCTTCCTTCATTCAACCTTTCCTTCGTTCCTTCCTTCCTTCCTTCCTTCCTTCCTTCATTCCTTTTTTCAACCTTTCCTTCCTTCCTTCATTCTTTCATTCAACCTTTCCTTCCTTCCTTCCTTCCTTCCTTCCTTCCTTCCTTCCTTCCTTCCTTCCTTCCTTCCTTCCTTCATTCTTTTTTTCAACCTTCCTTCCTTCCTTCCTTCCTTCCTTCCTTCCTTCCTTCCTTTTTTCAACCTTTCCTTCCTTCCTTCCTTCCTTCCTTCATTCAACCTTTCCTTCATTCAACCTTTCATTCCTTCCTTCCTTCCTTCATTCTTTTTTTCAACCTTCCTTCCTTCCTTCCTTCCTTCCTTCCTTCCTTCCTTCCTTCCTTCCTTCATTCAACCTTTCCTTCATTCAAGGTGCTATTCTGTCTGGTGAGTTAACTCTATTTAAACTAGTTCTATTCTGTCTGGTGAGTTAACTCTATTTAAACTACTTCTATTCTGTCTGGTGAGTTAACTCTATTTACACTAGTGCTATTCTGTCTGGTGAGTTAACTCTATTTAAACTAGTTCTATTCTGTCTGGTGAGTTAACTCTATTTAAACTACTTCTATTCTGTCTGGTGAGTTAACTCTATTTACACTAGTGCTATTCTGTCTGGTGAGTTAACTCTATTTACACTAGTGGTATTCTGTCTGGTGAGGTAGCTCTATTTAAACTAGTTCTATTCTGTCTGGTGAGTTAACTCTATTTAAACTAGTTCTATTCTGTCTGGTGAGTTAGCTCTATTTAAACTAGTTCTATTCTGTCTGGTGAGTTAACTCTATTGAAACTAGTTCTATTCTGTCATTCAACATTTCCTTCCTTCCTTCATTCTTTCATTCAACCTTTCCTTCCTTCCTTCCTTCCTTCCTTCCTTCCTTCCTTCATTCTTTTTTTCAACCTTCCTTCCTTCCTTCCTTCCTTCCTTCCTTTTTTCAACCTTTCCTTCCTTCCTTCCTTCCTTCATTCAACCTTTCCTTCATTCAACCTTTCCTTCCTTCCTTCCTTCCTTCCTTCCTTCCTTCCTTCCTTCCTTCATTCTTTTTTTCAACCTTCCTTCCTTCCTTCCTTCCTTTTTTCAACCTTCCTTCCTTCCTTCCTTCCTTCCTTCCTTCCTTCATTCCTTTTTTCAACCTTTCCTTCCTTCCTTCCTTCCTTCCTTCCTTCATTTTTTCAACCTTTCCTTCCTTCCTTCATTCAACCTTTCCTTCCTTCCTTCCCTCCTTCCTTCATTCAACCTTTCCTTCCTTCCTTCATTCAACCTTTCCTTCGTTCCTTCCTTCCTTCCTTCCTTCCTTCCTTCCTTCCTTCATTCCTTTTTTCAACCTTTCCTTCCTTCCTTCATTCTTTCATTCAACCTTTCCTTCCTTCCTTCCTTCCTTCCTTCCTTCCTTCCTTCCTTCCTTCCTTCCTTCCTTCCTTCATTCTTTTTTTCAACCTTCCTTCCTTCCTTCCTTCCTTCCTTTTTTCAACCTTTCCTTCCTTCCTTCCTTCCTTCCTTCATTCAACCTTTCCTTCATTCAACCTTTCATTCCTTCCTTCCTTCCTTCATTCTTTTTTTCAACCTTCCTTCCTTCCTTCCTTCCTTCCTTCCTTCCTTCCTTCCTTCCTTCATTCAACCTTTCCTTCATTCAACCTTTCCTTCCTTCCTTCCTTCCTTCCTTCATTCCTTTTTTCAACCTTTCCTTCCTTCCTTCATTCTTTCATTCAACCTTTCCTTCCTTCCTTCCTTCCTTCCTTCCTTCCTTCCTTCATTCTTTTTTTCAACCTTCCTTCCTTCCTTCCTTCCTTCCTTTTTTCAACCTTTCCTTCCTTCCTTCCTTCCTTCATTCAACCTTTCCTTCATTCAACCTTTCCTTCCTTCCTTCCTTCCTTCCTTCCTTCCTTCCTTCCTTCATTCTTTTTTTCAACCTTCCTTCCTTCCTTCCTTCCTTCCTTCCTTCATTCTTTTTTTCAACCTTCCTTCCTTCTTTCCTTCCTTCCTTCCTTCCTTCCTTCCTTCCTTCCTTCCTTCCTTCCTTCCTTCATTCAACCTTTCCTTCATTCAACCTTTCCTTCCTTCCTTCCTTCCTTCCTTGATTCAACCTTTCCTTCCTTCCTTCATTCCTTTTTTAAACCTTTCCTTCCTTCCTTCCTTCCTTCCTTCCTTCCTTCATTCCTTTTTTCAACCTTTCCTTCCTTCCTTCCTTCCTTCCTTCCTTCCTTCATTCAACCTTTCCTTCCTTCCTTCCTTCCTTCCTTCCTTCCTTCCTTCCTTCATTCAACCCTTCCTTCCTTCCTTCCTTCCTTCCTTCCTCCCTCCCTCCCTCCCTTCCTTCATTCAACCTTCCCTTCCTTCCTTCCTTCCTTCCTCCCTCCCTTCCTTCCTTCCTTCCTTCCTTCCTTCCTTCCTTCCTCCCTCCCTTCCTTCCTCCCTTCCCTCACTTCCTTCCTTCCTTCCTTCCTTCCTTCCTTCCTTCCTTCCTTCCTTCCTTGTGTTTTTATTAGTACCACAATGGAAACAATGTGTTATCCTTTAGGCCAAAGTGCCTCACTTTAAATCTGTGCTATATATTTTTTTCATCTAATAAACTAACTAAAAAAATAGCTAAATTAACGAATTAACTAAACTAATTTAAAATAATTAATTCATTAACATAATTTAATAATATTTACTGTCGCCCGGTACATTTATGAACCGTCGTATGACGGTGCAGAGCGCCGAAAATAGCAGATCTACAAGCCCACAGGGCGTCGCGGATGCAACGCAACCTTCACTGCTTTGAGCTGCGCTGTGATACAAAATGTACTGAGTGGATAATAGCGCCATCTGGTGGCTATTTTAGTAATGTGCGTTGTCAAGTTATGCAACACGTGTTGCATGTTTTAATGTTGGTCTAAAGGACAGAAGATTATTAACACAAACTGTCGATTAAATAAAAAATGTTTTACAACAAATACAGTCTTGTTTTTTTTCCTTTTTACTACACCTGACAAGCTAGCTAGTTAGGTGGCTAGCTAGCTAGGTGGCTAGCGGATGTAAACACGCCACGGCCACATTATGAAATAGAGACTTCCGGTGTGTTACACTGAGGTTGGCCACATATATAATTCTGTGACTTTGTACTGCGGCTGCGCAGTCGTCGCAAATGACGCTGGGAGAACTACATTCTAAGCCTCTAAAAACTACATGTTCCATACCCCACGGGACGCTAGGAGAACTACATTCCAAGCCTCTAAAAACTACATGTTCCATACACCACGGGACGCTAGGGGAACTACATTCCAAGCCTCTAAAAACTACATGTTCCATACACCACGGGACGCTAGGAGAACTACATTCCAAGCCTTTAAAAACTACATGTTCCATACACCACGGGAAGCACTAAACAACCTTTATTTATAACTCGATGTAAACAACAGACATTTCTGCTTTTAATAACTTATAAAACCTTTCAACCGCTACACTACTGATTATTGATGATGTGTATGAACTTATAAAACTATACACATTATATTAGTTAGTGTCTCTCATTATAAACGCTGTAGATTCATCGTTAAAGTTAATTATTGCTTTAAAACAAGCTCTGTGGTTAAACTGCAACATGTATTGTGTAATGTGTCGTTATCACCACAGAGTGGCAGCAAAGCCTATATTTTGCCTATATATTGTAAACTGACCGTAAAATGAGGAGAAATCTTTTGGTGTTTTAGTTGTTCATATTATTACTACTACTACTACTAATAATAATAATAATAATAATAATAATAATATTAATACAAAAAATACTAAAACTACAAATACAATAATTATAATAATAATATTAATATTTTAAGTGTATTTATTGAACAAGGAAAATGCAAAAATGCACATTAATCAGCACAAATTTTCAAATCCAGGTAAATGTGCCAGAGACTCTGATCCTTCATTCAACCTTTCCTTCCTTCCTTCATTCAACCTTTCCTTCCTTCCTTCCTTCCTTCCTTCCTTCATTCCTTTTTTCAACCTTTCCTTCCTTCCTTCCTTCCTTCATTCAACCCTTCCTTCCTTCCTTCCTTCATTCAACCTTTCCTTCCTTCCTTCCTTCCTTCCTTCCTTCCTTCCTTCCTTCCTTCCTTCCTTCCTTCATTCAACCTTTCCTTCTTTCCTTCCTTCCTTCCTTCCTTCCTTCATTCAACCTTTCCTTCCTTCCTTCCTTCCTTCCTTCCTTCCTTCCTTCCTTCATTCCTTTTTTCAACCTTTCCTTCCTTCCTTCCTTCCTTCATTCAACCCTTCCTTCCTTCCTTCCTTCATTCAACCTTTCCTTCCTTCCTTCCTTCCTTCCTTCCTTCCTTCCTTCCTTCCTTCCTTCCTTCATTCCTTCCTTCATTCCTTCCTTCATTCATTTTTTCAACCTTTCCTTCCTTCCTTCCTTCCTTCATTCCTTTTTTCAACCTTTCCTTCCTTCCTTCCTTCCTTCATTCAACCCTTTCTTCCTTCCTTCCTTCATTCAACCTTTCCTTCCTTCCTTCCTTCCTTCCTTCATTCAACCTTTCCTTCCTTCCTTCCTTCCTTCCTTCCTTCCTTCCTTCCTTCATTCAACCTTTCCTTCCTTCCTTCCTTCCTTCCTTCCTTCCTTCAACCTTTCCTTCCTTCCTTCCTTCCTTCCATCCTTCCTTCCTTCATTCCTTCCTTCCTTCATTCCTTTTTTCAACCTTTCCATCCTTCCTTCCTTCCTTCCTTCCCTCATTCAACCTTTCCTTCCTTCCTTCCTTCCTTCCTTCCTTCCTTCCTTCCTTCCTTCCTTCCTTCCTTCATTCAACCTTTCCTTCCTTCCTTCCTTCCTTCCTTCCTTCCTTCCTTCCTTCCTTCCTTCATTCCTTTTTTCAACCTTTCCTTCCTTCCTTCCTTCCTTCATTCAACCCTTCCTTCCTTCCTTCCTTCATTCAACCTTTCCTTCCTTCCTTCCTTCCTTCCTTCCTTCCTTCCTTCCTTCCTTCCTTCCTTCCTTCCTTCCTTCAACCTTTCCTTCCTTCCTTCCTTCCTTCCATCCTTCCTTCATTCCTTCCTTCCTTCCTTCATTCATTTTTTCAACCTTTCCTTCCTTCCTTCCTTCCTTCCTTCCTTCATTCATTTTTTCAACCTTTCCTTCCTTCCTTCCTTCCTTCATTCATTTTTTTAACCTTTCCTTCCTTCCTTCCTCTCTCTCTCTCTCTCTCCTCTATAACTCTATGTCTCTCGCCCTCAGAGACCTCTCTCTCTCCAGTATTAACTCTGTCTCTCGCCCTCAGAGCCCTCTCTCTCTCTCCTGTATTAACTATATGTCTCTCGCCCTCAGAGACCTCTCTCTCCTGTATTAACTCTGTCTCTCGCCCTCAGAGACCTCTCTCTCTCCTGTATTAACTCTATGTCTCTCAGGACTAGTTCTATTCTGTCTGGTGAGTTAACTCTATTTAAACTACTTCTATTCTGTCTGGTGAGTTAACTCTATTTACACTAGTGCTATTCTGTCTGGTGAGTTAACTCTATTTAAACTAGTTCTATTCTGTCTGGTGAGTTAACTCTATTTAAACTACTTCTATTCTGTCTGGTGAGTTAACTCTATTTACACTAGTGCTATTCTGTCTGGTGAGTTAACTCTATTTAAACTAGTTCTATTCTGTCTGGTGAGTTAACTCTATTTAAACTACTTCTATTCTGTCTGGTGAGTTAACTCTATTTACACCAGTGCTATTCTGTCTGGTGAGTTAACTCTATTTACACTAGTGGTATTCTGTCTGGTGAGGTAGCTCTATTTAAACTAGTTCTATTCTGTCTGGTGAGTTAACTCTATTTAAACTAGTTCTATTCTGTCTGGTGAGTTAGCTCTATTTAAACTAGTTCTATTCTGTCTGGTGAGTTAACTCTATTGAAACTAGTTCTATTCTGTCATTCAACATTTCCTTCCTTCCTTCATTCTTTCATTCAACCTTTCCTTCCTTCCTTCCTTCCTTCCTTCCTTCCTTCATTCTTTTTTTCAACCTTCCTTCCTTCCTTCCTTCCTTCCTTCCTTTTTTCAACCTTTCCTTCCTTCCTTCCTTCCTTCATTCAACCTTTCCTTCATTCAACCTTTCCTTCCTTCCTTCCTTCCTTCCTTCCTTCCTTCCTTCCTTCCTTCATTCTTTTTTTCAACCTTCCTTCCTTCCTTCCTTCCTTCCTTCCTTCCTTTTTTCAACCTTCCTTCCTTCCTTCCTTCCTTCCTTCCTTCCTTCATTCCTTTTTTCAACCTTTCCTTCCTTCCTTCCTTCCTTCCTTCATTTTTTCAACCTTTCCTTCCTTCCTTCATTCAACCTTTCCTTCCTTCCTTCCCTCCTTCCTTCATTCAACCTTTCCTTCCTTCCTTCATTCAACCTTTCCTTCGTTCCTTCCTTCCTTCCTTCCTTCCTTCCTTCCTTCATTCCTTTTTTCAACCTTTCCTTCCTTCCTTCATTCTTTCATTCAACCTTTCCTTCCTTCCTTCCTTCCTTCCTTCCTTCCTTCCTTCCTTCCTTCCTTCCTTCCTTCCTTCCTTCCTTCATTCTTTTTTTCAACCTTCCTTCCTTCCTTCCTTCCTTCCTTCCTTCCTTCCTTTTTTCAACCTTTCCTTCCTTCCTTCCTTCCTTCCTTCATTCAACCTTTCCTTCATTCAACCTTTCATTCCTTCCTTCCTTCCTTCATTCTTTTTTTCAACCTTCCTTCCTTCCTTCCTTCCTTCCTTCCTTCCTTCCTTCCTTCCTTCCTTCATTCAACCTTTCCTTCATTCAAGGTGCTATTCTGTCTGGTGAGTTAACTCTATTTAAACTAGTTCTATTCTGTCTGGTGAGTTAACTCTATTTAAACTACTTCTATTCTGTCTGGTGAGTTAACTCTATTTACACTAGTGCTATTCTGTCTGGTGAGTTAACTCTATTTAAACTAGTTCTATTCTGTCTGGTGAGTTAACTCTATTTAAACTACTTCTATTCTGTCTGGTGAGTTAACTCTATTTACACTAGTGCTATTCTGTCTGGTGAGTTAACTCTATTTACACTAGTGGTATTCTGTCTGGTGAGGTAGCTCTATTTAAACTAGTTCTATTCTGTCTGGTGAGTTAACTCTATTTAAACTAGTTCTATTCTGTCTGGTGAGTTAGCTCTATTTAAACTAGTTCTATTCTGTCTGGTGAGTTAACTCTATTGAAACTAGTTCTATTCTGTCATTCAACATTTCCTTCCTTCCTTCATTCTTTCATTCAACCTTTCCTTCCTTCCTTCCTTCCTTCCTTCCTTCCTTCCTTCATTCTTTTTTTCAACCTTCCTTCCTTCCTTCCTTCCTTCCTTCCTTTTTTCAACCTTTCCTTCCTTCCTTCCTTCCTTCATTCAACCTTTCCTTCATTCAACCTTTCCTTCCTTCCTTCCTTCCTTCCTTCCTTCCTTCCTTCCTTCCTTCATTCTTTTTTTCAACCTTCCTTCCTTCCTTCCTTCCTTTTTTCAACCTTCCTTCCTTCCTTCCTTCCTTCCTTCCTTCCTTCATTCCTTTTTTCAACCTTTCCTTCCTTCCTTCCTTCCTTCCTTCCTTCATTTTTTCAACCTTTCCTTCCTTCCTTCATTCAACCTTTCCTTCCTTCCTTCCCTCCTTCCTTCATTCAACCTTTCCTTCCTTCCTTCATTCAACCTTTCCTTCGTTCCTTCCTTCCTTCCTTCCTTCCTTCCTTCCTTCCTTCATTCCTTTTTTCAACCTTTCCTTCCTTCCTTCATTCTTTCATTCAACCTTTCCTTCCTTCCTTCCTTCCTTCCTTCCTTCCTTCCTTCCTTCCTTCCTTCCTTCCTTCCTTCATTCTTTTTTTCAACCTTCCTTCCTTCCTTCCTTCCTTCCTTTTTTCAACCTTTCCTTCCTTCCTTCCTTCCTTCCTTCATTCAACCTTTCCTTCATTCAACCTTTCATTCCTTCCTTCCTTCCTTCATTCTTTTTTTCAACCTTCCTTCCTTCCTTCCTTCCTTCCTTCCTTCCTTCCTTCCTTCCTTCCTTCATTCAACCTTTCCTTCATTCAACCTTTCCTTCCTTCCTTCCTTCCTTCCTTCATTCCTTTTTTCAACCTTTCCTTCCTTCCTTCATTCTTTCATTCAACCTTTCCTTCCTTCCTTCCTTCCTTCCTTCCTTCCTTCCTTCATTCTTTTTTTCAACCTTCCTTCCTTCCTTCCTTCCTTCCTTTTTTCAACCTTTCCTTCCTTCCTTCCTTCCTTCATTCAACCTTTCCTTCATTCAACCTTTCCTTCCTTCCTTCCTTCCTTCCTTCCTTCCTTCCTTCCTTCATTCTTTTTTTCAACCTTCCTTCCTTCCTTCCTTCCTTCCTTCCTTCATTCTTTTTTTCAACCTTCCTTCCTTCTTTCCTTCCTTCCTTCCTTCCTTCCTTCCTTCCTTCCTTCCTTCCTTCCTTCCTTCATTCAACCTTTCCTTCATTCAACCTTTCCTTCCTTCCTTCCTTCCTTCCTTGATTCAACCTTTCCTTCCTTCCTTCATTCCTTTTTTAAACCTTTCCTTCCTTCCTTCCTTCCTTCCTTCCTTCCTTCATTCCTTTTTTCAACCTTTCCTTCCTTCCTTCCTTCCTTCCTTCCTTCCTTCATTCAACCTTTCCTTCCTTCCTTCCTTCCTTCCTTCCTTCCTTCCTTCCTTCATTCAACCCTTCCTTCCTTCCTTCCTTCCTTCCTTCCTCCCTCCCTCCCTCCCTTCCTTCATTCAACCTTCCCTTCCTTCCTTCCTTCCTTCCTCCCTCCCTTCCTTCCTTCCTTCCTTCCTTCCTTCCTTCCTTCCTCCCTCCCTTCCTTCCTCCCTTCCCTCACTTCCTTCCTTCCTTCCTTCCTTCCTTCCTTCCTTCCTTCCTTCCTTCCTTGTGTTTTTATTAGTACCACAATGGAAACAATGTGTTATCCTTTAGGCCAAAGTGCCTCACTTTAAATCTGTGCTATATATTTTTTTCATCTAATAAACTAACTAAAAAAATAGCTAAATTAACGAATTAACTAAACTAATTTAAAATAATTAATTCATTAACATAATTTAATAATATTTACTGTCGCCCGGTACATTTATGAACCGTCGTATGACGGTGCAGAGCGCCGAAAATAGCAGATCTACAAGCCCACAGGGCGTCGCGGATGCAACGCAACCTTCACTGCTTTGAGCTGCGCT
This sequence comes from Electrona antarctica, assembly GCF_951216825.1. NCBI lineage: Eukaryota > Metazoa > Chordata > Actinopteri > Myctophiformes > Myctophidae > Electrona > Electrona antarctica. Next base: position 257,841 of record NW_027636983.1, on the reverse strand, counting down.
GTGATACAAAATGTACTGAGTGGATAATAGCGCCATCTGGTGGCTATTTTAGTAATGTGCGTTGTCAAGTTATGCAACACGTGTTGCATGTTTTAATGTTGGTCTAAAGGACAGAAGATTATTAACACAAACTGTCGATTAAATAAAAAATGTTTTACAACAAATACAGTCTTGTTTTTTTTCCTTTTTACTACACCTGACAAGCTAGCTAGTTAGGTGGCTAGCTAGCTAGGTGGCTAGCGGATGTAAACACGCCACGGCCACATTATGAAATAGAGACTTCCGGTGTGTTACACTGAGGTTGGCCACATATATAATTCTGTGACTTTGTACTGCGGCTGCGCAGTCGTCGCAAATGACGCTGGGAGAACTACATTCTAAGCCTCTAAAAACTACATGTTCCATACCCCACGGGACGCTAGGAGAACTACATTCCAAGCCTCTAAAAACTACATGTTCCATACACCACGGGACGCTAGGGGAACTACATTCCAAGCCTCTAAAAACTACATGTTCCATACACCACGGGACGCTAGGAGAACTACATTCCAAGCCTTTAAAAACTACATGTTCCATACACCACGGGAAGCACTAAACAACCTTTATTTATAACTCGATGTAAACAACAGACATTTCTGCTTTTAATAACTTATAAAACCTTTCAACCGCTACACTACTGATTATTGATGATGTGTATGAACTTATAAAACTATACACATTATATTAGTTAGTGTCTCTCATTATAAACGCTGTAGATTCATCGTTAAAGTTAATTATTGCTTTAAAACAAGCTCTGTGGTTAAACTGCAACATGTATTGTGTAATGTGTCGTTATCACCACAGAGTGGAAGCAAAGCCTATATTTTGCCTATATATTGTAAACTGACCGTAAAATGAGGAGAAATCTTTTGGTGTTTTAGTTGTTCATATTATTACTACTACTACTACTAATAATAATAATAATAATAATAATATTAATATTAATACAAAAAATACTAAAACTACAAATACAATAATTATAATAATAATATTAATATTTTAAGTGTATTTATTGAACAAGGAAAATGCAAAAATGCACATTAATCAGCACAAATTTTCAAATCCAGGTAAATGTGCCAGAGACTCTGATCCTTCATTCAACCTTTCCTTCCTTCCTTCATTCAACCTTTCCTTCCTTCCTTCCTTCCTTCCTTCCTTCATTCCTTTTTTCAACCTTTCCTTCCTTCCTTCCTTCATTCAACCTTTCCTTCCTTCCTTCCTTCCTTCCTTCCTTCCTTCCTTCCTTCCTTCCTTCATTCCGTTTTTCAACCTTTCCTTCCTTCCTTCCTTCATTCAACCTTTCCTTCCTTCCTTCCTTCCTTCCTTCCTTCCTTCCTTCCTTCCTTCCTTCCTTCCTTCCTTCATTCAACCTTTCCTTCTTTCCTTCCTTCCTTCCTTCCTTCCTTCATTCAACCTTTCCTTCCTTCCTTCCTTCCTTCCTTCCTTCCTTCCTTCATTCCTTTTTTCAACCTTTCCTTCCTTCCTTCCTTCCTTCATTCAACCCTTCCTTCCTTCCTTCCTTCATTCAACCTTTCCTTCCTTCCTTCCTTCCTTCCTTCCTTCCTTCCTTCCTTCCTTCCTTCCTTCCTTCCTTCATTCCTTCCTTCATTCCTTCCTTCATTCATTTTTTCAACCTTTCCTTCCTTCCTTCCTTCCTTCATTCCTTTTTTCAACCTTTCCTTCCTTCCTTCCTTCCTTCATTCAACCCTTTCTTCCTTCCTTCCTTCATTCAACCTTTCCTTCCTTCCTTCCTTCCTTCCTTCATTCAACCTTTCCTTCCTTCCTTCCTTCCTTCCTTCCTTCCTTCCTTCCTTCATTCAACCTTTCCTTCCTTCCTTCCTTCCTTCATTCAACCTTTCCTTCCTTCCTTCCTTCCTTCCATCCTTCCTTCCTTCATTCCTTCCTTCCTTCATTCCTTTTTTCAACCTTTCCATCCTTCCTTCCTTCCTTCCTTCCCTCATTCAACCTTTCCTTCCTTCCTTCCTTCCTTCCTTCCATCCTTCCTTCATTCCTTCCTTCCTTCCTTCATTCATTTTTTCAACCTTTCCTTCCTTCCTTCCTTCCTTCCTTCCTTCCTTCCTTCATTCATTTTTTCAACCTTTCCTTCCTTCCTTCCTTCCTTCATTCATTTTTTTAACCTTTCCTTCCTTCCTTCCTCTCTCTCTCTCTCTCTCCTCTATAACTCTATGTCTCTCGCCCTCAGAGACCTCTCTCTCTCCAGTATTAACTCTGTCTCTCGCCCTCAGAGCCCTCTCTCTCTCTCCTGTATTAACTATATGTCTCTCGCCCTCAGAGACCTCTCTCTCCTGTATTAACTCTGTCTCTCGCCCTCAGAGACCTCTCTCTCTCCTGTATTAACTCTATGTCTCTCAGGACTAGTGCTATTCTGTCTGGTGAGTTAACTCTATTTAAACTACTTCTATTCTGTCTGGTGAGTTAACTCTATTTACACTAGTGCTATTCTGTCTGGTGAGTTAACTCTATTTAAACTAGTTCTATTCTGTCTGGTGAGTTAACTCTATTTAAACTACTTCTATTCTGTCTGGTGAGTTAACTCTATTTACACTAGTGCTATTCTGTCTGGTGAGTTAACTCTATTTAAACTAGTTCTATTCTGTCTGGTGAGTTAACTCTATTTAAACTACTTCTATTCTGTCTGGTGAGTTAACTCTATTTACACTAGTGCTATTCTGTCTGGTGAGTTAACTCTATTTACACTAGTGGTATTCTGTCTGGTGAGGTAGCTCTATTTAAACTAGTTCTATTCTGTCTGGTGAGTTAACTCTATTTAAACTAGTTCTATTCTGTCTGGTGAGTTAGCTCTATTTAAACTAGTTCTATTCTGTCTGGTGAGTTAACTCTATTGAAACTAGTTCTATTCTGTCATTCAACATTTCCTTCCTTCCTTCATTCTTTCATTCAACCTTTCCTTCCTTCCTTCCTTCCTTCCTTCCTTCCTTCCTTCCTTCATTCTTTTTTTCAACCTTCCTTCCTTCCTTCCTTCCTTCCTTCCTTCCTTTTTTCAACCTTTCCTTCCTTCCTTCCTTCCTTCATTCAACCTTTCCTTCATTCAACCTTTCCTTCCTTCCTTCCTTCCTTCCTTCCTTCCTTCCTTCCTTCATTCTTTTTTTCAACCTTCCTTCCTTCCTTCCTTCCTTCCTTCCTTCCTTTTTTCAACCTTCCTTCCTTCCTTCCTTCCTTCCTTCCTTCATTCCTTTTTTCAACCTTTCCTTCCTTCCTTCCTTCCTTCCTTCATTTTTTCAACCTTTCCTTCATTTTTTCAACCTTTCCTTCCTTCCTTCATTCAACCTTTCCTTCCTTCCTTCCCTCCTTCCTTCATTCAACCTTTCCTTCCTTCCTTCATTCAACCTTTCCTTCGTTCCTTCCTTCCTTCCTTCCTTCCTTCCTTCCTTCCTTCATTCCTTTTTTCAACCTTTCCTTCCTTCCTTCATTCTTTCATTCAACCTTTCCTTCCTTCCTTCCTTCCTTCCTTCCTTCCTTCCTTCCTTCCTTCCTTCCTTCCTTCCTTCATTCTTTTTTTCAACCTTCCTTCCTTCCTTCCTTCCTTCCTTCCTTCCTTCCTTTTTTCAACCTTTCCTTCCTTCCTTCCTTCCTTCCTTCATTCAACCTTTCCTTCATTCAACCTTTCATTCCTTCCTTCCTTCCTTCATTCTTTTTTTCAACCTTCCTTCCTTCCTTCCTTCCTTCCTTCCTTCCTTCCTTCCTTCCTTCCTTCCTTCATTCAACCTTTCCTTCATTCAACCTTTCCTTCCTTCCTTCCTTCCTTCCTTCATTCCTTTTTTCAACCTTTCCTTCCTTCCTTCATTCTTTCATTCAACCTTTCCTTCCTTCCTTCCTTCCTTCCTTCCTTCCTTCCTTCATTCTTTTTTTCAACCTTCCTTCCTTCCTTCCTTCCTTCCTTTTTTCAACCTTTCCTTCCTTCCTTCCTTCCTTCATTCAACCTTTCCTTCATTCAACCTTTCCTTCCTTCCTTCCTTCCTTCCTTCCTTCCTTCCTTCCTTCCTTCCTTCATTCTTTTTTTCAACCTTCCTTCCTTCCTTCCTTCCTTCCTTCCTTCCTTCATTCTTTTTTTCAACCTTCCTTCCTTCTTTCCTTCCTTCCTTCCTTCCTTCCTTCCTTCCTTCCTTCCTTCCTTCCTTCCTTCCTTCCTTCCTTCCTTCCTTCCTTCCTTCATTCAACCTTTCCTTCATTCAACCTTTCCTTCCTTCCTTCCTTCCTTCCTTGATTCAACCTTTCCTTCCTTCCTTCATTCCTTTTTTAAACCTTTCCTTCCTTCCTTCCTTCCTTCCTTCCTTCATTCCTTTTTTCAACCTTTCCTTCCTTCCTTCCTTCCTTCCTTCCTTCCTTCCTTCATTCAACCTTTCCTTCCTTCCTTCCTTCCTTCCTTCCTTCCTTCCTTCATTCAACCCTTCCTTCCTTCCTTCCTTCCTTCCTTCCTCCCTCCCTCCCTCCCTTCCTTCATTCAACCTTCCCTTCCTTCCTTCCTTCCTTCCTCCCTCCCTTCCTTCCTTCCTTCCTTCCTTCCTTCCTTCCTTCCTTCCTTCCTTCCTCCCTCCCTTCCTTCCTCCCTTCCTTCCTTCCTTCCTTCCTTCCTTCCTTCCTTCCTTCCTTGTGTTTTTATTAGTACCACAATGGAAACAATGTGTTATCCTTTAGGCCAAAGTGCCTCACTTTAAATCTGTGCTATATATTTTTTTCATCTAATAAACTAACTAAAAAAATAGCTAAATTAACGAATTAACTAAACTAATTTAAAATAATTAATTCATTAACATAATTTAATAATATTTACTGTCGCCCGGTACATTTATGAACCGTCGTATGACGGTGCAGAGCGCCGAAAATAGCAGATCTACAAGCCCACAGGGCGTCGCGGATGCAACGCAACCTTCACTGCTTTGAGCTGCGCTGTGATACAAAATGTACTGAGTGGATAATAGCGCCATCTGGTGGCTATTTTAGTAATGTGCGTTGTCAAGTTATGCAACACGTGTTGCATGTTTTAATGTTGGTCTAAAGGACAGAAGATTATTAACACAAACTGTCGATTAAATAAAAAATGTTTTACAACAAATACAGTCTTGTTTTTTTTCCTTTTTACTACACCTGACAAGCTAGCTAGTTAGGTGGCTAGCTAGCTAGGTGGCTAGCGGATGTAAACACGCCACGGCCACATTATGAAATAGAGACTTCCGGTGTGTTACACTGAGGTTGGCCACATATATAATTCTGTGACTTTGTACTGCGGCTGCGCAGTCGTCGCAAATGACGCTGGGAGAACTACATTCTAAGCCTCTAAAAACTACATGTTCCATACCCCACGGGACGCTAGGAGAACTACATTCCAAGCCTCTAAAAACTACATGTTCCATACACCACGGGACGCTAGGGGAACTACATTCCAAGCCTCTAAAAACTACATGTTCCATACACCACGGGACGCTAGGAGAACTACATTCCAAGCCTTTAAAAACTACATGTTCCATACACCACGGGAAGCACTAAACAACCTTTATTTATAACTCGATGTAAACAACAGACATTTCTGCTTTTAATAACTTATAAAACCTTTCAACCGCTACACTACTGATTATTGATGATGTGTATGAACTTATAAAACTATACACATTATATTAGTTAGTGTCTCTCATTATAAACGCTGTAGATTCATCGTTAAAGTTAATTATTGCTTTAAAACAAGCTCTGTGGTTAAACTGCAACATGTATTGTGTAATGTGTCGTTATCACCACAGAGTGGAAGCAAAGCCTATATTTTGCCTATATATTGTAAACTGACCGTAAAATGAGGAGAAATCTTTTGGTGTTTTAGTTGTTCATATTATTACTACTACTACTACTAATAATAATAATAATAATAATAATATTAATATTAATACAAAAAATACTAAAACTACAAATACAATAATTATAATAATAATATTAATATTTTAAGTGTATTTATTGAACAAGGAAAATGCAAAAATGCACATTAATCAGCACAAATTTTCAAATCCAGGTAAATGTGCCAGAGACTCTGATCCTTCATTCAACCTTTCCTTCCTTCCTTCATTCAACCTTTCCTTCCTTCCTTCCTTCCTTCCTTCCTTCATTCCTTTTTTCAACCTTTCCTTCCTTCCTTCCTTCCTTCATTCAACCCTTCCTTCCTTCCTTCCTTCATTCAACCTTTCCTTCCTTCCTTCCTTCCTTCCTTCCTTCCTTCCTTCCTTCCTTCCTTCATTCAACCTTTCCTTCTTTCCTTCCTTCCTTCCTTCCTTCCTTCATTCAACCTTTCCTTCCTTCCTTCCTTCCTTCCTTCCTTCCTTCCTTCATTCCTTTTTTCAACCTTTCCTTCCTTCCTTCCTTCCTTCATTCAACCCTTCCTTCCTTCCTTCCTTCATTCAACCTTTCCTTCCTTCCTTCCTTCCTTCCTTCCTTCCTTCCTTCCTTCCTTCCTTCATTCCTTCCTTCATTCCTTCCTTCATTCATTTTTTCAACCTTTCCTTCCTTCCTTCCTTCCTTCATTCCTTTTTTCAACCTTTCCTTCCTTCCTTCCTTCCTTCATTCAACCCTTTCTTCCTTCCTTCCTTCATTCAACCTTTCCTTCCTTCCTTCCTTCCTTCCTTCATTCAACCTTTCCTTCCTTCCTTCCTTCCTTCCTTCCTTCCTTCCTTCATTCAACCTTTCCTTCCTTCCTTCCTTCCTTCATTCAACCTTTCCTTCCTTCCTTCCTTCCTTCCATCCTTCCTTCCTTCATTCCTTCCTTCCTTCATTCCTTTTTTCAACCTTTCCATCCTTCCTTCCTTCCTTCCTTCCCTCATTCAACCTTTCCTTCCTTCTTTCCTTCCTTCCTTCCTTCCTTCCTTCCTTCCTTCCTTCCTTCCTTCATTCAACCTTTCCTTCCTTCCTTCCTTCCTTCCTTCCTTCCTTCCTTCCTTCATTCCTTTTTTCAACCTTTCCTTCCTTCCTTCCTTCCTTCATTCAACCCTTCCTTCCTTCCTTCCTTCATTCAACCTTTCCTTCCTTCCTTCCTTCCTTCCTTCCTTCCTTCCTTCCTTCCTTCCTTCCTTCCTTCCTTCCTTCCTTCAACCTTTCCTTCCTTCCTTCCTTCCTTCCTTCCATCCTTCCTTCATTCCTTCCTTCCTTCCTTCATTCATTTTTTCAACCTTTCCTTCCTTCCTTCCTTCCTTCCTTCCTTCCTTCCTTCATTCATTTTTTCAACCTTTCCTTCCTTCCTTCCTTCCTTCATTCATTTTTTTAACCTTTCCTTCCTTCCTTCCTCTCTCTCTCTCTCTCTCCTCTATAACTCTATGTCTCTCGCCCTCAGAGACCTCTCTCTCTCCAGTATTAACTCTGTCTCTCGCCCTCAGAGCCCTCTCTCTCTCTCCTGTATTAACTATATGTCTCTCGCCCTCAGAGACCTCTCTCTCCTGTATTAACTCTGTCTCTCGCCCTCAGAGACCTCTCTCTCTCCTGTATTAACTCTATGTCTCTCAGGACTAGTGCTATTCTGTCTGGTGAGTTAACTCTATTTAAACTACTTCTATTCTGTCTGGTGAGTTAACTCTATTTACACTAGTGCTATTCTGTCTGGTGAGTTAACTCTATTTAAACTAGTTCTATTCTGTCTGGTGAGTTAACTCTATTTAAACTACTTCTATTCTGTCTGGTGAGTTAACTCTATTTACACTAGTGCTATTCTGTCTGGTGAGTTAACTCTATTTAAACTAGTTCTATTCTGTCTGGTGAGTTAACTCTATTTAAACTACTTCTATTCTGTCTGGTGAGTTAACTCTATTTACACTAGTGCTATTCTGTCTGGTGAGTTAACTCTATTTACACTAGTGGTATTCTGTCTGGTGAGGTAGCTCTATTTAAACTAGTTCTATTCTGTCTGGTGAGTTAACTCTATTTAAACTAGTTCTATTCTGTCTGGTGAGTTAGCTCTATTTAAACTAGTTCTATTCTGTCTGGTGAGTTAACTCTATTGAAACTAGTTCTATTCTGTCATTCAACATTTCCTTCCTTCCTTCATTCTTTCATTCAACCTTTCCTTCCTTCCTTCCTTCCTTCCTTCCTTCCTTCCTTCATTCTTTTTTTCAACCTTCCTTCCTTCCTTCCTTCCTTCCTTCCTTCCTTCCTTTTTTCAACCTTTCCTTCCTTCCTTCCTTCATTCAACCTTTCCTTCATTCAACCTTTCCTTCCTTCCTTCCTTCCTTCCTTCCTTCCTTCCTTCCTTCATTCTTTTTTTCAACCTTCCTTCCTTCCTTCCTTCCTTCCTTCCTTCCTTTTTTCAACCTTCCTTCCTTCCTTCCTTCCTTCCTTCCTTCATTCCTTTTTTCAACCTTTCCTTCCTTCCTTCCTTCCTTCCTTCATTTTTTCAACCTTTCCTTCATTTTTTCAACCTTTCCTTCCTTCCTTCATTCAACCTTTCCTTCCTTCCTTCCCTCCTTCCTTCATTCAACCTTTCCTTCCTTCCTTCATTCAACCTTTCCTTCGTTCCTTCCTTCCTTCCTTCCTTCCTTCCTTCCTTCCTTCATTCCTTTTTTCAACCTTTCCTTCCTTCCTTCATTCTTTCATTCAACCTTTCCTTCCTTCCTTCCTTCCTTCCTTCCTTCCTTCCTTCCTTCCTTCCTTCATTCTTTTTTTCAACCTTCCTTCCTTCCTTCCTTCCTTCCTTCCTTCCTTCCTTTTTTCAACCTTTCCTTCCTTCCTTCCTTCCTTCCTTCATTCAACCTTTCCTTCATTCAACCTTTCATTCCTTCCTTCCTTCCTTCATTCTTTTTTTCAACCTTCCTTCCTTCCTTCCTTCCTTCCTTCCTTCCTTCCTTCCTTCCTTCCTTCCTTCCTTCCTTCCTTCATTCAACCTTTCCTTCATTCAACCTTTCCTTCCTTCCTTCCTTCCTTCCTTCATTCCTTTTTTCAACCTTTCCTTCCTTCCTTCATTCTTTCATTCAACCTTTCCTTCCTTCCTTCCTTCCTTCCTTCCTTCCTTCATTCTTTTTTTCAACCTTCCTTCCTTCCTTCCTTCCTTCCTTTTTTCAACCTTTCCTTCCTTCCTTCCTTCCTTCATTCAACCTTTCCTTCATTCAACCTTTCCTTCCTTCCTTCCTTCATTCATTTTTTCAACCTTTCCTTCCTTCCTTCCTTCCTTCATTCATTTTTTTAACCTTTCCTTCCTTCCTTCCTCTCTCTCTCTCTCTCTCCTCTATAACTCTATGTCTCTCGCCCTCAGAGACCTCTCTCTCTCCAGTATTAACTCTGTCTCTCGCCCTCAGAGCCCTCTCTCTCTCTCCTGTATTAACTATATGTCTCTCGCCCTCAGAGACCTCTCTCTCCTGTATTAACTCTGTCTCTCGCCCTCAGAGACCTCTCTCTCTCCTGTATTAACTCTATGTCTCTCAGGACTAGTGCTATTCTGTCTGGTGAGTTAACTCTATTTAAACTACTTCTATTCTGTCTGGTGAGTTAACTCTATTTACACTAGTGCTATTCTGTCTGGTGAGTTAACTCTATTTAAACTAGTTCTATTCTGTCTGGTGAGTTAACTCTATTTAAACTACTTCTATTCTGTCTGGTGAGTTAACTCTATTTACACTAGTGCTATTCTGTCTGGTGAGTTAACTCTATTTAAACTAGTTCTATTCTGTCTGGTGAGTTAACTCTATTTAAACTACTTCTATTCTGTCTGGTGAGTTAACTCTATTTACACTAGTGCTATTCTGTCTGGTGAGTTAACTCTATTTACACTAGTGGTATTCTGTCTGGTGAGGTAGCTCTATTTAAACTAGTTCTATTCTGTCTGGTGAGTTAACTCTATTTAAACTAGTTCTATTCTGTCTGGTGAGTTAGCTCTATTTAAACTAGTTCTATTCTGTCTGGTGAGTTAACTCTATTGAAACTAGTTCTATTCTGTCATTCAACATTTCCTTCCTTCCTTCATTCTTTCATTCAACCTTTCCTTCCTTCCTTCCTTCCTTCCTTCCTTCCTTCCTTCATTCTTTTTTTCAACCTTCCTTCCTTCCTTCCTTCCTTCCTTCCTTCCTTCCTTTTTTCAACCTTTCCTTCCTTCCTTCCTTCCTTCATTCAACCTTTCCTTCATTCAACCTTTCCTTCCTTCCTTCCTTCCTTCCTTCCTTCCTTCCTTCCTTCCTTCATTCTTTTTTTCAACCTTCCTTCCTTCCTTCCTTCCTTCCTTCCTTCCTTTTTTCAACCTTCCTTCCTTCCTTCCTTCCTTCCTTCCTTCATTCCTTTTTTCAACCTTTCCTTCCTTCCTTCCTTCCTTCCTTCATTTTTTCAACCTTTCCTTCATTTTTTCAACCTTTCCTTCCTTCCTTCATTCAACCTTTCCTTCCTTCCTTCCCTCCTTCCTTCATTCAACCTTTCCTTCCTTCCTTCATTCAACCTTTCCTTCGTTCCTTCCTTCCTTCCTTCCTTCCTTCCTTCCTTCCTTCATTCCTTTTTTCAACCTTTCCTTCCTTCCTTCATTCTTTCATTCAACCTTTCCTTCCTTCCTTCCTTCCTTCCTTCCTTCCTTCCTTCCTTCCTTCCTTCATTCTTTTTTTCAACCTTCCTTCCTTCCTTCCTTCCTTCCTTCCTTCCTTCCTTTTTTCAACCTTTCCTTCCTTCCTTCCTTCCTTCCTTCATTCAACCTTTCCTTCATTCAACCTTTCATTCCTTCCTTCCTTCCTTCATTCTTTTTTTCAACCTTCCTTCCTTCCTTCCTTCCTTCCTTCCTTCCTTCCTTCCTTCCTTCCTTCCTTCATTCAACCTTTCCTTCATTCAACCTTTCCTTCCTTCCTTCCTTCCTTCCTTCATTCCTTTTTTCAACCTTTCCTTCCTTCCTTCATTCTTTCATTCAACCTTTCCTTCCTTCCTTCCTTCCTTCCTTCCTTCCTTCCTTCATTCTTTTTTTCAACCTTCCTTCCTTCCTTCCTTCCTTCCTTTTTTCAACCTTTCCTTCCTTCCTTCCTTCCTTCATTCAACCTTTCCTTCATTCAACCTTTCCTTCCTTCCTTCCTTCCTTCCTTCCTTCCTTCCTTCCTTCCTTCATTCTTTTTTTCAACCTTCCTTCCTTCCTTCCTTCCTTCCTTCCTTCCTTCATTCTTTTTTTCAACCTTCCTTCCTTCTTTCCTTCCTTCCTTCCTTCCTTCCTTCCTTCCTTCCTTCCTTCCTTCCTTCCTTCATTCAACCTTTCCTTCATTCAACCTTTCCTTCCTTCCTTCCTTCCTTCCTTGATTCAACCTTTCCTTCCTTCCTTCATTCCTTTTTTAAACCTTTCCTTCCTTCCTTCCTTCCTTCCTTCCTTCATTCCTTTTTTCAACCTTTCCTTCCTTCCTTCCTTCCTTCCTTCCTTCCTTCCTTCATTCAACCTTTCCTTCCTTCCTTCCTTCCTTCCTTCCTTCCTTCCTTCATTCAACCCTTCCTTCCTTCCTTCCTTCCTTCCTTCCTCCCTCCCTCCCTCCCTTCCTTCATTCAACCTTCCCTTCCTTCCTTCCTTCCTTCCTCCCTCCCTTCCTTCCTTCCTTCCTTCCTTCCTTCCTTCCTTCCTTCCTTCCTTCCTCCCTCCCTTCCTTCCTCCCTTCCTTCCTTCCTTCCTTCCTTCCTTCCTTCCTTCCTTCCTTGTGTTTTTATTAGTACCACAATGGAAACAATGTGTTATCCTTTAGGCCAAAGTGCCTCACTTTAAATCTGTGCTATATATTTTTTTCATCTAATAAACTAACTAAAAAAATAGCTAAATTAACGAATTAACTAAACTAATTTAAAATAATTAATTCATTAACATAATTTAATAATATTTACTGTCGCCCGGTACATTTATGAACCGTCGTATGACGGTGCAGAGCGCCGAAAATAGAAGATCTACAAGCCCACAGGGCGTCGCGGATGCAACGCAACCTTCACTGCTTTGAGCTGCGCTGTGATACAAAATGTACTGAGTGGATAATAGCGCCATCTGGTGGCTATTTTAGTAATGTGCGTTGTCAAGTTATGCAACACGTGTTGCATGTTTTAATGTTGGTCTAAAGGACAGAAGATTATTAACACAAACTGTCGATTAAATAAAAAATGTTTTACAACAAATACAGTCTTGTTTTTTTTCCTTTTTACTACACCTGACAAGCTAGCTAGTTAGGTGGCTAGCTAGCTAGGTGGCTAGCGGATGTAAACACGCCACGGCCACATTATGAAATAGAGACTTCCGGTGTGTTACACTGAGGTTGGCCACATATATAATTCTGTGACTTTGTACTGCGGCTGCGCAGTCGTCGCAAATGACGCTGGGAGAACTACATTCTAAGCCTCTAAAAACTACATGTTCCATACCCCACGGGACGCTAGGAGAACTACATTCCAAGCCTCTAAAAACTACATGTTCCATACACCACGGGACGCTAGGGGAACTACATTCCAAGCCTCTAAAAACTACATGTTCCATACACCACGGGACGCTAGGAGAACTACATTCCAAGCCTTTAAAAACTACATGTTCCATACACCACGGGAAGCACTAAACAACCTTTATTTATAACTCGATGTAAACAACAGACATTTCTGCTTTTAATAACTTATAAAACCTTTCAACCGCTACACTACTGATTATTGATGATGTGTATGAACTTATAAAACTATACACATTATATTAGTTAGTGTCTCTCATTATAAACGCTGTAGATTCATCGTTAAAGTTAATTATTGCTTTAAAACAAGCTCTGTGGTTAAACTGCAACATGTATTGTGTAATGTGTCGTTATCACCACAGAGTGGAAGCAAAGCCTATATTTTGCCTATATATTGTAAACTGACCGTAAAATGAGGAGAAATCTTTTGGTGTTTTAGTTGTTCATATTATTACTACTACTACTACTAATAATAATAATAATAATAATAATATTAATATTAATACAAAAAATACTAAAACTACAAATACAATAATTATAATAATAATATTAATATTTTAAGTGTATTTATTGAACAAGGAAAATGCAAAAATGCACATTAATCAGCACAAATTTTCAAATCCAGGTAAATGTGCCAGAGACTCTGATCCTTCATTCAACCTTTCCTTCCTTCCTTCATTCAACCTTTCCTTCCTTCCTTCCTTCCTTCCTTCCTTCATTCCTTTTTTCAACCTTTCCTTCCTTCCTTCCTTCCTTCATTCAACCCTTCCTTCCTTCCTTCCTTCATTCAACCTTTCCTTCCTTCCTTCCTTCCTTCCTTCCTTCCTTCCTTCCTTCCTTCCTTCATTCAACCTTTCCTTCTTTCCTTCCTTCCTTCCTTCCTTCCTTCATTCAACCTTTCCTTCCTTCCTTCCTTCCTTCCTTCCTTCCTTCCTTCATTCCTTTTTTCAACCTTTCCTTCCTTCCTTCCTTCCTTCATTCAACCCTTCCTTCCTTCCTTCCTTCATTCAACCTTTCCTTCCTTCCTTCCTTCCTTCCTTCCTTCCTTCCTTCCTTCCTTCCTTCCTTCATTCCTTCCTTCATTCCTTCCTTCATTCATTTTTTCAACCTTTCCTTCCTTCCTTCCTTCCTTCATTCCTTTTTTCAACCTTTCCTTCCTTCCTTCCTTCCTTCATTCAACCCTTTCTTCCTTCCTTCCTTCATTCAACCTTTCCTTCCTTCCTTCCTTCCTTCCTTCATTCAACCTTTCCTTCCTTCCTTCCTTCCTTCCTTCCTTCCTTCCTTCATTCAACCTTTCCTTCCTTCCTTCCTTCCTTCATTCAACCTTTCCTTCCTTCCTTCCTTCCTTCCATCCTTCCTTCCTTCATTCCTTCCTTCCTTCATTCCTTTTTTCAACCTTTCCATCCTTCCTTCCTTCCTTCCTTCCCTCATTCAACCTTTCCTTCCTTCTTTCCTTCCTTCCTTCCTTCCTTCCTTCCTTCCTTCCTTCCTTCCTTCATTCAACCTTTCCTTCCTTCCTTCCTTCCTTCCTTCCTTCCTTCCTTCCTTCCTTCCTTCATTCCTTTTTTCAACCTTTCCTTCCTTCCTTCCTTCCTTCATTCAACCCTTCCTTCCTTCCTTCCTTCATTCAACCTTTCCTTCCTTCCTTCCTTCCTTCCTTCCTTCCTTCCTTCCTTCCTTCCTTCCTTCCTTCCTTCAACCTTTCCTTCCTTCCTTCCTTCCTTCCTTCCATCCTTCCTTCATTCCTTCCTTCCTTCCTTCATTCATTTTTTCAACCTTTCCTTCCTTCCTTCCTTCCTTCCTTCCTTCCTTCCTTCATTCATTTTTTCAACCTTTCCTTCCTTCCTTCCTTCCTTCATTCATTTTTTTAACCTTTCCTTCCTTCCTTCCTCTCTCTCTCTCTCTCTCCTCTATAACTCTATGTCTCTCGCCCTCAGAGACCTCTCTCTCTCCAGTATTAACTCTGTCTCTCGCCCTCAGAGCCCTCTCTCTCTCTCCTGTATTAACTATATGTCTCTCGCCCTCAGAGACCTCTCTCTCCTGTATTAACTCTGTCTCTCGCCCTCAGAGACCTCTCTCTCTCCTGTATTAACTCTATGTCTCTCAGGACTAGTGCTATTCTGTCTGGTGAGTTAACTCTATTTAAACTACTTCTATTCTGTCTGGTGAGTTAACTCTATTTACACTAGTGCTATTCTGTCTGGTGAGTTAACTCTATTTAAACTAGTTCTATTCTGTCTGGTGAGTTAACTCTATTTAAACTACTTCTATTCTGTCTGGTGAGTTAACTCTATTTACACTAGTGCTATTCTGTCTGGTGAGTTAACTCTATTTAAACTAGTTCTATTCTGTCTGGTGAGTTAACTCTATTTAAACTACTTCTATTCTGTCTGGTGAGTTAACTCTATTTACACTAGTGCTATTCTGTCTGGTGAGTTAACTCTATTTACACTAGTGGTATTCTGTCTGGTGAGGTAGCTCTATTTAAACTAGTTCTATTCTGTCTGGTGAGTTAACTCTATTTAAACTAGTTCTATTCTGTCTGGTGAGTTAGCTCTATTTAAACTAGTTCTATTCTGTCTGGTGAGTTAACTCTATTGAAACTAGTTCTATTCTGTCATTCAACATTTCCTTCCTTCCTTCATTCTTTCATTCAACCTTTCCTTCCTTCCTTCCTTCCTTCCTTCCTTCCTTCCTTCATTCTTTTTTTCAACCTTCCTTCCTTCCTTCCTTCCTTCCTTCCTTCCTTTTTTCAACCTTTCCTTCCTTCCTTCCTTCCTTCATTCAACCTTTCCTTCATTCAACCTTTCCTTCCTTCCTTCCTTCCTTCCTTCCTTCCTTCCTTCCTTCATTCTTTTTTTCAACCTTCCTTCCTTCCTTCCTTCCTTCCTTCCTTCCTTTTTTCAACCTTCCTTCCTTCCTTCCTTCCTTCCTTCCTTCATTCCTTTTTTCAACCTTTCCTTCCTTCCTTCCTTCCTTCCTTCATTTTTTCAACCTTTCCTTCATTTTTTCAACCTTTCCTTCCTTCCTTCATTCAACCTTTCCTTCCTTCCTTCCCTCCTTCCTTCATTCAACCTTTCCTTCCTTCCTTCATTCAACCTTTCCTTCGTTCCTTCCTTCCTTCCTTCCTTCCTTCCTTCCTTCCTTCATTCCTTTTTTCAACCTTTCCTTCCTTCCTTCATTCTTTCATTCAACCTTTCCTTCCTTCCTTCCTTCCTTCCTTCCTTCCTTCCTTCCTTCCTTCCTTCCTTCATTCTTTTTTTCAACCTTCCTTCCTTCCTTCCTTCCTTCCTTCCTTCCTTCCTTTTTTCAACCTTTCCTTCCTTCCTTCCTTCCTTCCTTCATTCAACCTTTCCTTCATTCAACCTTTCATTCCTTCCTTCCTTCCTTCATTCTTTTTTTCAACCTTCCTTCCTTCCTTCCTTCCTTCCTTCCTTCCTTCCTTCCTTCCTTCCTTCCTTCCTTCCTTCATTCAACCTTTCCTTCATTCAACCTTTCCTTCCTTCCTTCCTTCCTTCCTTCATTCCTTTTTTCAACCTTTCCTTCCTTCCTTCATTCTTTCATTCAACCTTTCCTTCCTTCCTTCCTTCCTTCCTTCCTTCCTTCATTCTTTTTTTCAACCTTCCTTCCTTCCTTCCTTCCTTCCTTTTTTCAACCTTTCCTTCCTTCCTTCCTTCCTTCATTCAACCTTTCCTTCATTCAACCTTTCCTTCCTTCCTTCCTTCATTCATTTTTTCAACCTTTCCTTCCTTCCTTCCTTCCTTCATTCATTTTTTTAACCTTTCCTTCCTTCCTTCCTCTCTCTCTCTCTCTCTCCTCTATAACTCTATGTCTCTCGCCCTCAGAGACCTCTCTCTCTCCAGTATTAACTCTGTCTCTCGCCCTCAGAGCCCTCTCTCTCTCTCCTGTATTAACTATATGTCTCTCGCCCTCAGAGACCTCTCTCTCCTGTATTAACTCTGTCTCTCGCCCTCAGAGACCTCTCTCTCTCCTGTATTAACTCTATGTCTCTCAGGACTAGTGCTATTCTGTCTGGTGAGTTAACTCTATTTAAACTACTTCTATTCTGTCTGGTGAGTTAACTCTATTTACACTAGTGCTATTCTGTCTGGTGAGTTAACTCTATTTAAACTAGTTCTATTCTGTCTGGTGAGTTAACTCTATTTAAACTACTTCTATTCTGTCTGGTGAGTTAACTCTATTTACACTAGTGCTATTCTGTCTGGTGAGTTAACTCTATTTAAACTAGTTCTATTCTGTCTGGTGAGTTAACTCTATTTAAACTACTTCTATTCTGTCTGGTGAGTTAACTCTATTTACACTAGTGCTATTCTGTCTGGTGAGTTAACTCTATTTACACTAGTGGTATTCTGTCTGGTGAGGTAGCTCTATTTAAACTAGTTCTATTCTGTCTGGTGAGTTAACTCTATTTAAACTAGTTCTATTCTGTCTGGTGAGTTAGCTCTATTTAAACTAGTTCTATTCTGTCTGGTGAGTTAACTCTATTGAAACTAGTTCTATTCTGTCATTCAACATTTCCTTCCTTCCTTCATTCTTTCATTCAACCTTTCCTTCCTTCCTTCCTTCCTTCCTTCCTTCCTTCCTTCCTTCATTCTTTTTTTCAACCTTCCTTCCTTCCTTCCTTCCTTCCTTCCTTCCTTTTTTCAACCTTTCCTTCCTTCCTTCCTTCCTTCATTCAACCTTTCCTTCATTCAACCTTTCCTTCCTTCCTTCCTTCCTTCCTTCCTTCCTTCCTTCCTTCCTTCCTTCATTCTTTTTTTCAACCTTCCTTCCTTCCTTCCTTCCTTCCTTCCTTCCTTTTTTCAACCTTCCTTCCTTCCTTCCTTCCTTCCTTCCTTCATTCCTTTTTTCAACCTTTCCTTCCTTCCTTCCTTCCTTCCTTCATTTTTTCAACCTTTCCTTCATTTTTTCAACCTTTCCTTCCTTCCTTCATTCAACCTTTCCTTCCTTCCTTCCCTCCTTCCTTCATTCAACCTTTCCTTCCTTCCTTCATTCAACCTTTCCTTCGTTCCTTCCTTCCTTCCTTCCTTCCTTCCTTCCTTCCTTCATTCCTTTTTTCAACCTTTCCTTCCTTCCTTCATTCTTTCATTCAACCTTTCCTTCCTTCCTTCCTTCCTTCCTTCCTTCCTTCCTTCCTTCCTTCCTTCCTTCATTCTTTTTTTCAACCTTCCTTCCTTCCTTCCTTCCTTCCTTCCTTCCTTCCTTTTTTCAACCTTTCCTTCCTTCCTTCCTTCCTTCCTTCATTCAACCTTTCCTTCATTCAACCTTTCATTCCTTCCTTCCTTCCTTCATTCTTTTTTTCAACCTTCCTTCCTTCCTTCCTTCCTTCCTTCCTTCCTTCCTTCCTTCCTTCCTTCCTTCCTTCATTCAACCTTTCCTTCATTCAACCTTTCCTTCCTTCCTTCCTTCCTTCCTTCATTCCTTTTTTCAACCTTTCCTTCCTTCCTTCATTCTTTCATTCAACCTTTCCTTCCTTCCTTCCTTCCTTCCTTCCTTCCTTCCTTCATTCTTTTTTTCAACCTTCCTTCCTTCCTTCCTTCCTTCCTTTTTTCAACCTTTCCTTCCTTCCTTCCTTCCTTCATTCAACCTTTCCTTCATTCAACCTTTCCTTCCTTCCTTCCTTCCTTCCTTCCTTCCTTCCTTCCTTCCTTCATTCTTTTTTTCAACCTTCCTTCCTTCCTTCCTTCCTTCCTTCCTTCCTTCCTTCCTTCCTTCATTCTTTTTTTCAACCTTCCTTCCTTCTTTCCTTCCTTCCTTCCTTCCTTCCTTCCTTCCTTCCTTCCTTCCTTCCTTCCTTCCTTCCTTCATTCAACCTTTCCTTCATTCAACCTTTCCTTCCTTCCTTCCTTCCTTCCTTGATTCAACCTTTCCTTCCTTCCTTCATTCCTTTTTTAAACCTTTCCTTCCTTCCTTCCTTCCTTCCTTCCTTCATTCCTTTTTTCAACCTTTCCTTCCTTCCTTCCTTCCTTCCTTCCTTCCTTCCTTCATTCAACCTTTCCTTCCTTCCTTCCTTCCTTCCTTCCTTCCTTCCTTCATTCAACCCTTCCTTCCTTCCTTCCTTCCTTCCTTCCTTCCTCCCTCCCTCCCTCCCTTCCTTCATTCAACCTTCCCTTCCTTCCTTCCTTCCTTCCTCCCTCCCTTCCTTCCTTCCTTCCTTCCTTCCTTCCTTCCTTCCTTCCTTCCTTCCTTCCTCCCTCCCTTCCTTCCTCCCTTCCCTCACTTCCTTCCTTCCTTCCTTCCTTCCTTCCTTCCTTCCTTCCTTGTGTTTTTATTAGTACCACAATGGAAACAATGTGTTATCCTTTAGGCCAAAGTGCCTCACTTTAAATCTGTGCTATATATTTTTTTCATCTAATAAACTAACTAAAAAAATAGCTAAATTAACGAATTAACTAAACTAATTTAAAATAATTAATTCATTAACATAATTTAATAATATTTACTGTCGCCCGGTACATTTATGAACCGTCGTATGACGGTGCAGAGCGCCGAAAATAGCAGATCTACAAGCCCACAGGGCGTCGCGGATGCAACGCAACCTTCACTGCTTTGAGCTGCGCTGTGATACAAAATGTACTGAGTGGATAATAGCGCCATCTGGTGGCTATTTTAGTAATGTGCGTTGTCAAGTTATGCAACACGTGTTGCATGTTTTAATGTTGGTCTAAAGGACAGAAGATTATTAACACAAACTGTCGATTAAATAAAAAATGTTTTACAACAAATACAGTCTTGTTTTTTTTCCTTTTTACTACACCTGACAAGCTAGCTAGTTAGGTGGCTAGCTAGCTAGGTGGCTAGCGGATGTAAACACGCCACGGCCACATTATGAAATAGAGACTTCCGGTGTGTTACACTGAGGTTGGCCACATATATAATTCTGTGACTTTGTACTGCGGCTGCGCAGTCGTCGCAAATGACGCTGGGAGAACTACATTCTAAGCCTCTAAAAACTACATGTTCCATACCCCACGGGACGCTAGGAGAACTACATTCCAAGCCTCTAAAAACTACATGTTCCATACACCACGGGACGCTAGGGGAACTACATTCCAAGCCTCTAAAAACTACATGTTCCATACACCACGGGACGCTAGGAGAACTACATTCCAAGCCTTTAAAAACTACATGTTCCATACACCACGGGAAGCACTAAACAACCTTTATTTATAACTCGATGTAAACAACAGACATTTCTGCTTTTAATAACTTATAAAACCTTTCAACCGCTACACTACTGATTATTGATGATGTGTATGAACTTATAAAACTATACACATTATATTAGTTAGTGTCTCTCATTATAAACGCTGTAGATTCATCGTTAAAGTTAATTATTGCTTTAAAACAAGCTCTGTGGTTAAACTGCAACATGTATTGTGTAATGTGTCGTTATCACCACAGAGTGGCAGCAAAGCCTATATTTTGCCTATATATTGTAAACTGACCGTAAAATGAGGAGAAATCTTTTGGTGTTTTAGTTGTTCATATTATTACTACTACTACTACTAATAATAATAATAATAATAATAATAATAATATTAATACAAAAAATACTAAAACTACAAATACAATAATTATAATAATAATATTAATATTAATATTTTAAGTGTATTTATTGAACAAGGAAAATGCAAAAATGCACATTAATCAGCACAAATTTTCAAATCCAGGTAAATGTGCCAGAGACTCTGATCCTTCATTCAACCTTTCCTTCCTTCCTTCATTCAACCTTTCCTTCCTTCCTTCCTTCCTTCCTTCCTTCATTCCTTTTTTCAACCTTTCCTTCCTTCCTTCCTTCCTTCATTCAACCCTTCCTTCCTTCCTTCCTTCATTCAACCTTTCCTTCCTTCCTTCCTTCCTTCCTTCCTTCCTTCCTTCCTTCCTTCCTTCATTCAACCTTTCCTTCTTTCCTTCCTTCCTTCCTTCCTTCCTTCATTCAACCTTTCCTTCCTTCCTTCCTTCCTTCCTTCCTTCCTTCCTTCATTCCTTTTTTCAACCTTTCCTTCCTTCCTTCCTTCCTTCATTCAACCCTTCCTTCCTTCCTTCCTTCATTCAACCTTTCCTTCCTTCCTTCCTTCCTTCCTTCCTTCCTTCCTTCCTTCCTTCCTTCCTTCATTCCTTCCTTCATTCCTTCCTTCATTCATTTTTTCAACCTTTCCTTCCTTCCTTCCTTCCTTCATTCCTTTTTTCAACCTTTCCTTCCTTCCTTCCTTCCTTCATTCAACCCTTTCTTCCTTCCTTCCTTCATTCAACCTTTCCTTCCTTCCTTCCTTCCTTCCTTCATTCAACCTTTCCTTCCTTCCTTCCTTCCTTCCTTCCTTCCTTCCTTCATTCAACCTTTCCTTCCTTCCTTCCTTCCTTCATTCAACCTTTCCTTCCTTCCTTCCTTCCTTCCATCCTTCCTTCCTTCATTCCTTCCTTCCTTCATTCCTTTTTTCAACCTTTCCATCCTTCCTTCCTTCCTTCCTTCCCTCATTCAACCTTTCCTTCCTTCTTTCCTTCCTTCCTTCCTTCCTTCCTTCCTTCCTTCCTTCCTTCATTCAACCTTTCCTTCCTTCCTTCCTTCCTTCCTTCCTTCCTTCCTTCCTTCCTTCATTCCTTTTTTCAACCTTTCCTTCCTTCCTTCCTTCCTTCATTCAACCCTTCCTTCCTTCCTTCCTTCATTCAACCTTTCCTTCCTTCCTTCCTTCCTTCCTTCCTTCCTTCCTTCCTTCCTTCCTTCCTTCCTTCCTTCCTTCCTTCCTTCCTTCAACCTTTCCTTCCTTCCTTCCTTCCTTCCTTCCATCCTTCCTTCATTCCTTCCTTCCTTCCTTCATTCATTTTTTCAACCTTTCCTTCCTTCCTTCCTTCCTTCCTTCCTTCCTTCCTTCCTTCATTCATTTTTTCAACCTTTCCTTCCTTCCTTCCTTCCTTCATTCATTTTTTTAACCTTTCCTTCCTTCCTTCCTCTCTCTCTCTCTCTCTCCTCTATAACTCTATGTCTCTCGCCCTCAGAGACCTCTCTCTCTCCAGTATTAACTCTGTCTCTCGCCCTCAGAGCCCTCTCTCTCTCTCCTGTATTAACTATATGTCTCTCGCCCTCAGAGACCTCTCTCTCCTGTATTAACTCTGTCTCTCGCCCTCAGAGACCTCTCTCTCTCCTGTATTAACTCTATGTCTCTCAGGACTAGTGCTATTCTGTCTGGTGAGTTAACTCTATTTAAACTACTTCTATTCTGTCTGGTGAGTTAACTCTATTTACACTAGTGCTATTCTGTCTGGTGAGTTAACTCTATTTAAACTAGTTCTATTCTGTCTGGTGAGTTAACTCTATTTAAACTACTTCTATTCTGTCTGGTGAGTTAACTCTATTTACACTAGTGCTATTCTGTCTGGTGAGTTAACTCTATTTAAACTAGTTCTATTCTGTCTGGTGAGTTAACTCTATTTAAACTACTTCTATTCTGTCTGGTGAGTTAACTCTATTTACACTAGTGCTATTCTGTCTGGTGAGTTAACTCTATTTACACTAGTGGTATTCTGTCTGGTGAGGTAGCTCTATTTAAACTAGTTCTATTCTGTCTGGTGAGTTAACTCTATTTAAACTAGTTCTATTCTGTCTGGTGAGTTAGCTCTATTTAAACTAGTTCTATTCTGTCTGGTGAGTTAACTCTATTGAAACTAGTTCTATTCTGTCATTCAACATTTCCTTCCTTCCTTCATTCTTTCATTCAACCTTTCCTTCCTTCCTTCCTTCCTTCCTTCCTTCCTTCCTTCATTCTTTTTTTCAACCTTCCTTCCTTCCTTCCTTCCTTCCTTCCTTCCTTTTTTCAACCTTTCCTTCCTTCCTTCCTTCCTTCATTCAACCTTTCCTTCATTCAACCTTTCCTTCCTTCCTTCCTTCCTTCCTTCCTTCCTTCCTTCCTTCCTTCATTCTTTTTTTCAACCTTCCTTCCTTCCTTCCTTCCTTCCTTCCTTCCTTTTTTCAACCTTCCTTCCTTCCTTCCTTCCTTCCTTCCTTCCTTCATTCCTTTTTTCAACCTTTCCTTCCTTCCTTCCTTCCTTCCTTCATTTTTTCAACCTTTCCTTCATTTTTTCAACCTTTCCTTCCTTCCTTCATTCAACCTTTCCTTCCTTCCTTCCCTCCTTCCTTCATTCAACCTTTCCTTCCTTCCTTCATTCAACCTTTCCTTCGTTCCTTCCTTCCTTCCTTCCTTCCTTCCTTCCTTCCTTCATTCCTTTTTTCAACCTTTCCTTCCTTCCTTCATTCTTTCATTCAACCTTTCCTTCCTTCCTTCCTTCCTTCCTTCCTTCCTTCCTTCCTTCCTTCCTTCATTCTTTTTTTCAACCTTCCTTCCTTCCTTCCTTCCTTCCTTCCTTCCTTCCTTTTTTCAACCTTTCCTTCCTTCCTTCCTTCCTTCCTTCATTCAACCTTTCCTTCATTCAACCTTTCATTCCTTCCTTCCTTCCTTCATTCTTTTTTTCAACCTTCCTTCCTTCCTTCCTTCCTTCCTTCCTTCCTTCCTTCCTTCCTTCCTTCCTTCCTTCATTCAACCTTTCCTTCATTCAACCTTTCCTTCCTTCCTTCCTTCCTTCCTTCATTCCTTTTTTCAACCTTTCCTTCCTTCCTTCATTCTTTCATTCAACCTTTCCTTCCTTCCTTCCTTCCTTCCTTCCTTCCTTCATTCTTTTTTTCAACCTTCCTTCCTTCCTTCCTTCCTTCCTTTTTTCAACCTTTCCTTCCTTCCTTCCTTCCTTCATTCAACCTTTCCTTCATTCAACCTTTCCTTCCTTCCTTCCTTCATTCATTTTTTCAACCTTTCCTTCCTTCCTTCCTTCCTTCATTCATTTTTTTAACCTTTCCTTCCTTCCTTCCTCTCTCTCTCTCTCTCTCCTCTATAACTCTATGTCTCTCGCCCTCAGAGACCTCTCTCTCTCCAGTATTAACTCTGTCTCTCGCCCTCAGAGCCCTCTCTCTCTCTCCTGTATTAACTATATGTCTCTCGCCCTCAGAGACCTCTCTCTCCTGTATTAACTCTGTCTCTCGCCCTCAGAGACCTCTCTCTCTCCTGTATTAACTCTATGTCTCTCAGGACTAGTGCTATTCTGTCTGGTGAGTTAACTCTATTTAAACTACTTCTATTCTGTCTGGTGAGTTAACTCTATTTACACTAGTGCTATTCTGTCTGGTGAGTTAACTCTATTTAAACTAGTTCTATTCTGTCTGGTGAGTTAACTCTATTTAAACTACTTCTATTCTGTCTGGTGAGTTAACTCTATTTACACTAGTGCTATTCTGTCTGGTGAGTTAACTCTATTTAAACTAGTTCTATTCTGTCTGGTGAGTTAACTCTATTTAAACTACTTCTATTCTGTCTGGTGAGTTAACTCTATTTACACTAGTGCTATTCTGTCTGGTGAGTTAACTCTATTTACACTAGTGGTATTCTGTCTGGTGAGGTAGCTCTATTTAAACTAGTTCTATTCTGTCTGGTGAGTTAACTCTATTTAAACTAGTTCTATTCTGTCTGGTGAGTTAGCTCTATTTAAACTAGTTCTATTCTGTCTGGTGAGTTAACTCTATTGAAACTAGTTCTATTCTGTCATTCAACATTTCCTTCCTTCCTTCATTCTTTCATTCAACCTTTCCTTCCTTCCTTCCTTCCTTCCTTCCTTCCTTCCTTCATTCTTTTTTTCAACCTTCCTTCCTTCCTTCCTTCCTTCCTTCCTTCCTTTTTTCAACCTTTCCTTCCTTCCTTCCTTCCTTCATTCAACCTTTCCTTCATTCAACCTTTCCTTCCTTCCTTCCTTCCTTCCTTCCTTCCTTCCTTCCTTCCTTCATTCTTTTTTTCAACCTTCCTTCCTTCCTTCCTTCCTTCCTTCCTTCCTTTTTTCAACCTTCCTTCCTTCCTTCCTTCCTTCCTTCCTTCATTCCTTTTTTCAACCTTTCCTTCCTTCCTTCCTTCCTTCCTTCATTTTTTCAACCTTTCCTTCATTTTTTCAACCTTTCCTTCCTTCCTTCATTCAACCTTTCCTTCCTTCCTTCCCTCCTTCCTTCATTCAACCTTTCCTTCCTTCCTTCATTCAACCTTTCCTTCGTTCCTTCCTTCCTTCCTTCCTTCCTTCCTTCCTTCCTTCATTCCTTTTTTCAACCTTTCCTTCCTTCCTTCATTCTTTCATTCAACCTTTCCTTCCTTCCTTCCTTCCTTCCTTCCTTCCTTCCTTCCTTCCTTCCTTCATTCTTTTTTTCAACCTTCCTTCCTTCCTTCCTTCCTTCCTTCCTTCCTTCCTTTTTTCAACCTTTCCTTCCTTCCTTCCTTCCTTCCTTCATTCAACCTTTCCTTCATTCAACCTTTCATTCCTTCCTTCCTTCCTTCATTCTTTTTTTCAACCTTCCTTCCTTCCTTCCTTCCTTCCTTCCTTCCTTCCTTCCTTCCTTCCTTCCTTCCTTCATTCAACCTTTCCTTCATTCAACCTTTCCTTCCTTCCTTCCTTCCTTCCTTCATTCCTTTTTTCAACCTTTCCTTCCTTCCTTCATTCTTTCATTCAACCTTTCCTTCCTTCCTTCCTTCCTTCCTTCCTTCCTTCCTTCATTCTTTTTTTCAACCTTCCTTCCTTCCTTCCTTCCTTCCTTTTTTCAACCTTTCCTTCCTTCCTTCCTTCCTTCATTCAACCTTTCCTTCATTCAACCTTTCCTTCCTTCCTTCCTTCCTTCCTTCCTTCCTTCCTTCCTTCCTTCATTCTTTTTTTCAACCTTCCTTCCTTCCTTCCTTCCTTCCTTCCTTCCTTCCTTCATTCTTTTTTTCAACCTTCCTTCCTTCTTTCCTTCCTTCCTTCCTTCCTTCCTTCCTTCCTTCCTTCCTTCCTTCCTTCCTTCCTTCCTTCCTTCCTTCATTCAACCTTTCCTTCATTCAACCTTTCCTTCCTTCCTTCCTTCCTTCCTTGATTCAACCTTTCCTTCCTTCCTTCATTCCTTTTTTAAACCTTTCCTTCCTTCCTTCCTTCCTTCCTTCCTTCATTCCTTTTTTCAACCTTTCCTTCCTTCCTTCCTTCCTTCCTTCCTTCCTTCCTTCATTCAACCTTTCCTTCCTTCCTTCCTTCCTTCCTTCCTTCCTTCCTTCATTCAACCCTTCCTTCCTTCCTTCCTTCCTTCCTTCCTTCCTCCCTCCCTCCCTCCCTTCCTTCATTCAACCTTCCCTTCCTTCCTTCCTTCCTTCCTCCCTCCCTTCCTTCCTTCCTTCCTTCCTTCCTTCCTTCCTTCCTTCCTTCCTTCCTCCCTCCCTTCCTTCCTCCCTTCCTTCCTTCCTTCCTTCCTTCCTTCCTTCCTTCCTTCCTTGTGTTTTTATTAGTACCACAATGGAAACAATGTGTTATCCTTTAGGCCAAAGTGCCTCACTTTAAATCTGTGCTATATATTTTTTTCATCTAATAAACTAACTAAAAAAATAGCTAAATTAACGAATTAACTAAACTAATTTAAAATAATTAATTCATTAACATAATTTAATAATATTTACTGTCGCCCGGTACATTTATGAACCGTCGTATGACGGTGCAGAGCGCCGAAAATAGCAGATCTACAAGCCCACAGGGCGTCGCGGATGCAACGCAACCTTCACTGCTTTGAGCTGCGCTGTGATACAAAATGTACTGAGTGGATAATAGCGCCATCTGGTGGCTATTTTAGTAATGTGCGTTGTCAAGTTATGCAACACGTGTTGCATGTTTTAATGTTGGTCTAAAGGACAGAAGATTATTAACACAAACTGTCGATTAAATAAAAAATGTTTTACAACAAATACAGTCTTGTTTTTTTTCCTTTTTACTACACCTGACAAGCTAGCTAGTTAGGTGGCTAGCTAGCTAGGTGGCTAGCGGATGTAAACACGCCACGGCCACATTATGAAATAGAGACTTCCGGTGTGTTACACTGAGGTTGGCCACATATATAATTCTGTGACTTTGTACTGCGGCTGCGCAGTCGTCGCAAATGACGCTGGGAGAACTACATTCTAAGCCTCTAAAAACTACATGTTCCATACCCCACGGGACGCTAGGAGAACTACATTCCAAGCCTCTAAAAACTACATGTTCCATACACCACGGGACGCTAGGGGAACTACATTCCAAGCCTCTAAAAACTACATGTTCCATACACCACGGGACGCTAGGAGAACTACATTCCAAGCCTTTAAAAACTACATGTTCCATACACCACGGGAAGCACTAAACAACCTTTATTTATAACTCGATGTAAACAACAGACATTTCTGCTTTTAATAACTTATAAAACCTTTCAACCGCTACACTACTGATTATTGATGATGTGTATGAACTTATAAAACTATACACATTATATTAGTTAGTGTCTCTCATTATAAACGCTGTAGATTCATCGTTAAAGTTAATTATTGCTTTAAAACAAGCTCTGTGGTTAAACTGCAACATGTATTGTGTAATGTGTCGTTATCACCACAGAGTGGAAGCAAAGCCTATATTTTGCCTATATATTGTAAACTGACCGTAAAATGAGGAGAAATCTTTTGGTGTTTTAGTTGTTCATATTATTACTACTACTACTACTAATAATAATAATAATAATAATAATATTAATATTAATACAAAAAATACTAAAACTACAAATACAATAATTATAATAATAATATTAATATTTTAAGTGTATTTATTGAACAAGGAAAATGCAAAAATGCACATTAATCAGCACAAATTTTCAAATCCAGGTAAATGTGCCAGAGACTCTGATCCTTCATTCAACCTTTCCTTCCTTCCTTCATTCAACCTTTCCTTCCTTCCTTCCTTCCTTCCTTCCTTCATTCCTTTTTTCAACCTTTCCTTCCTTCCTTCCTTCCTTCATTCAACCCTTCCTTCCTTCCTTCCTTCATTCAACCTTTCCTTCCTTCCTTCCTTCCTTCCTTCCTTCCTTCCTTCCTTCCTTCCTTCCTTCATTCAACCTTTCCTTCTTTCCTTCCTTCCTTCCTTCCTTCCTTCATTCAACCTTTCCTTCCTTCCTTCCTTCCTTCCTTCCTTCCTTCCTTCATTCCTTTTTTCAACCTTTCCTTCCTTCCTTCCTTCCTTCATTCAACCCTTCCTTCCTTCCTTCCTTCATTCAACCTTTCCTTCCTTCCTTCCTTCCTTCCTTCCTTCCTTCCTTCCTTCCTTCCTTCATTCCTTCCTTCATTCCTTCCTTCATTCATTTTTTCAACCTTTCCTTCCTTCCTTCCTTCCTTCATTCCTTTTTTCAACCTTTCCTTCCTTCCTTCCTTCCTTCATTCAACCCTTTCTTCCTTCCTTCCTTCATTCAACCTTTCCTTCCTTCCTTCCTTCCTTCCTTCATTCAACCTTTCCTTCCTTCCTTCCTTCCTTCCTTCCTTCCTTCCTTCATTCAACCTTTCCTTCCTTCCTTCCTTCCTTCATTCAACCTTTCCTTCCTTCCTTCCTTCCTTCCATCCTTCCTTCCTTCATTCCTTCCTTCCTTCATTCCTTTTTTCAACCTTTCCATCCTTCCTTCCTTCCTTCCTTCCCTCATTCAACCTTTCCTTCCTTCTTTCCTTCCTTCCTTCCTTCCTTCCTTCCTTCCTTCCTTCCTTCCTTCATTCAACCTTTCCTTCCTTCCTTCCTTCCTTCCTTCCTTCCTTCCTTCCTTCATTCCTTTTTTCAACCTTTCCTTCCTTCCTTCCTTCCTTCATTCAACCCTTCCTTCCTTCCTTCCTTCATTCAACCTTTCCTTCCTTCCTTCCTTCCTTCCTTCCTTCCTTCCTTCCTTCCTTCCTTCCTTCCTTCCTTCCTTCAACCTTTCCTTCCTTCCTTCCTTCCTTCCTTCCATCCTTCCTTCATTCCTTCCTTCCTTCCTTCATTCATTTTTTCAACCTTTCCTTCCTTCCTTCCTTCCTTCCTTCCTTCCTTCCTTCATTCATTTTTTCAACCTTTCCTTCCTTCCTTCCTTCCTTCATTCATTTTTTTAACCTTTCCTTCCTTCCTTCCTCTCTCTCTCTCTCTCTCCTCTATAACTCTATGTCTCTCGCCCTCAGAGACCTCTCTCTCTCCAGTATTAACTCTGTCTCTCGCCCTCAGAGCCCTCTCTCTCTCTCCTGTATTAACTATATGTCTCTCGCCCTCAGAGACCTCTCTCTCCTGTATTAACTCTGTCTCTCGCCCTCAGAGACCTCTCTCTCTCCTGTATTAACTCTATGTCTCTCAGGACTAGTGCTATTCTGTCTGGTGAGTTAACTCTATTTAAACTACTTCTATTCTGTCTGGTGAGTTAACTCTATTTACACTAGTGCTATTCTGTCTGGTGAGTTAACTCTATTTAAACTAGTTCTATTCTGTCTGGTGAGTTAACTCTATTTAAACTACTTCTATTCTGTCTGGTGAGTTAACTCTATTTACACTAGTGCTATTCTGTCTGGTGAGTTAACTCTATTTAAACTAGTTCTATTCTGTCTGGTGAGTTAACTCTATTTAAACTACTTCTATTCTGTCTGGTGAGTTAACTCTATTTACACTAGTGCTATTCTGTCTGGTGAGTTAACTCTATTTACACTAGTGGTATTCTGTCTGGTGAGGTAGCTCTATTTAAACTAGTTCTATTCTGTCTGGTGAGTTAACTCTATTTAAACTAGTTCTATTCTGTCTGGTGAGTTAGCTCTATTTAAACTAGTTCTATTCTGTCTGGTGAGTTAACTCTATTGAAACTAGTTCTATTCTGTCATTCAACATTTCCTTCCTTCCTTCATTCTTTCATTCAACCTTTCCTTCCTTCCTTCCTTCCTTCCTTCCTTCCTTCCTTCATTCTTTTTTTCAACCTTCCTTCCTTCCTTCCTTCCTTCCTTCCTTCCTTTTTTCAACCTTTCCTTCCTTCCTTCCTTCCTTCATTCAACCTTTCCTTCATTCAACCTTTCCTTCCTTCCTTCCTTCCTTCCTTCCTTCCTTCCTTCCTTCATTCTTTTTTTCAACCTTCCTTCCTTCCTTCCTTCCTTCCTTCCTTCCTTTTTTCAACCTTCCTTCCTTCCTTCCTTCCTTCCTTCCTTCATTCCTTTTTTCAACCTTTCCTTCCTTCCTTCCTTCCTTCCTTCATTTTTTCAACCTTTCCTTCATTTTTTCAACCTTTCCTTCCTTCCTTCATTCAACCTTTCCTTCCTTCCTTCCCTCCTTCCTTCATTCAACCTTTCCTTCCTTCCTTCATTCAACCTTTCCTTCGTTCCTTCCTTCCTTCCTTCCTTCCTTCCTTCCTTCCTTCATTCCTTTTTTCAACCTTTCCTTCCTTCCTTCATTCTTTCATTCAACCTTTCCTTCCTTCCTTCCTTCCTTCCTTCCTTCCTTCCTTCCTTCCTTCCTTCATTCTTTTTTTCAACCTTCCTTCCTTCCTTCCTTCCTTCCTTCCTTCCTTCCTTTTTTCAACCTTTCCTTCCTTCCTTCCTTCCTTCCTTCATTCAACCTTTCCTTCATTCAACCTTTCATTCCTTCCTTCCTTCCTTCATTCTTTTTTTCAACCTTCCTTCCTTCCTTCCTTCCTTCCTTCCTTCCTTCCTTCCTTCCTTCCTTCCTTCCTTCATTCAACCTTTCCTTCATTCAACCTTTCCTTCCTTCCTTCCTTCCTTCCTTCATTCCTTTTTTCAACCTTTCCTTCCTTCCTTCATTCTTTCATTCAACCTTTCCTTCCTTCCTTCCTTCCTTCCTTCCTTCCTTCATTCTTTTTTTCAACCTTCCTTCCTTCCTTCCTTCCTTCCTTTTTTCAACCTTTCCTTCCTTCCTTCCTTCCTTCATTCAACCTTTCCTTCATTCAACCTTTCCTTCCTTCCTTCCTTCCTTCCTTCCTTCCTTCCTTCCTTCCTTCATTCTTTTTTTCAACCTTCCTTCCTTCCTTCCTTCCTTCCTTCCTTCCTTCATTCTTTTTTTCAACCTTCCTTCCTTCTTTCCTTCCTTCCTTCCTTCCTTCCTTCCTTCCTTCCTTCCTTCCTTCCTTCCTTCCTTCCTTCCTTCCTTCCTTCATTCAACCTTTCCTTCATTCAACCTTTCCTTCCTTCCTTCCTTCCTTCCTTGATTCAACCTTTCCTTCCTTCCTTCATTCCTTTTTTAAACCTTTCCTTCCTTCCTTCCTTCCTTCCTTCCTTCATTCCTTTTTTCAACCTTTCCTTCCTTCCTTCCTTCCTTCCTTCCTTCCTTCCTTCATTCAACCTTTCCTTCCTTCCTTCCTTCCTTCCTTCCTTCCTTCCTTCATTCAACCCTTCCTTCCTTCCTTCCTTCCTTCCTTCCTCCCTCCCTCCCTCCCTTCCTTCATTCAACCTTCCCTTCCTTCCTTCCTTCCTTCCTCCCTCCCTTCCTTCCTTCCTTCCTTCCTTCCTTCCTTCCTTCCTTCCTTCCTTCCTTCCTTCCTTCCTTCCTCCCTCCCTTCCTTCCTCCCTTCCCTCACTTCCTTCCTTCCTTCCTTCCTTCCTTCCTTCCTTCCTTCCTTGTGTTTTTATTAGTACCACAATGGAAACAATGTGTTATCCTTTAGGCCAAAGTGCCTCACTTTAAATCTGTGCTATATATTTTTTTCATCTAATAAACTAACTAAAAAAATAGCTAAATTAACGAATTAACTAAACTAATTTAAAATAATTAATTCATTAACATAATTTAATAATATTTACTGTCGCCCGGTACATTTATGAACCGTCGTATGACGGTGCAGAGCGCCGAAAATAGCAGATCTACAAGCCCACAGGGCGTCGCGGATGCAACGCAACCTTCACTGCTTTGAGCTGCGCTGTGATACAAAATGTACTGAGTGGATAATAGCGCCATCTGGTGGCTATTTTAGTAATGTGCGTTGTCAAGTTATGCAACACGTGTTGCATGTTTTAATGTTGGTCTAAAGGACAGAAGATTATTAACACAAACTGTCGATTAAATAAAAAATGTTTTACAACAAATACAGTCTTGTTTTTTTTCCTTTTTACTACACCTGACAAGCTAGCTAGTTAGGTGGCTAGCTAGCTAGGTGGCTAGCGGATGTAAACACGCCACGGCCACATTATGAAATAGAGACTTCCGGTGTGTTACACTGAGGTTGGCCACATATATAATTCTGTGACTTTGTACTGCGGCTGCGCAGTCGTCGCAAATGACGCTGGGAGAACTACATTCTAAGCCTCTAAAAACTACATGTTCCATACCCCACGGGACGCTAGGAGAACTACATTCCAAGCCTCTAAAAACTACATGTTCCATACACCACGGGACGCTAGGGGAACTACATTCCAAGCCTCTAAAAACTACATGTTCCATACACCACGGGACGCTAGGAGAACTACATTCCAAGCCTTTAAAAACTACATGTTCCATACACCACGGGAAGCACTAAACAACCTTTATTTATAACTCGATGTAAACAACAGACATTTCTGCTTTTAATAACTTATAAAACCTTTCAACCGCTACACTACTGATTATTGATGATGTGTATGAACTTATAAAACTATACACATTATATTAGTTAGTGTCTCTCATTATAAACGCTGTAGATTCATCGTTAAAGTTAATTATTGCTTTAAAACAAGCTCTGTGGTTAAACTGCAACATGTATTGTGTAATGTGTCGTTATCACCACAGAGTGGAAGCAAAGCCTATATTTTGCCTATATATTGTAAACTGACCGTAAAATGAGGAGAAATCTTTTGGTGTTTTAGTTGTTCATATTATTACTACTACTACTACTAATAATAATAATAATAATAATAATATTAATATTAATACAAAAAATACTAAAACTACAAATACAATAATTATAATAATAATATTAATATTTTAAGTGTATTTATTGAACAAGGAAAATGCAAAAATGCACATTAATCAGCACAAATTTTCAAATCCAGGTAAATGTGCCAGAGACTCTGATCCTTCATTCAACCTTTCCTTCCTTCCTTCATTCAACCTTTCCTTCCTTCCTTCCTTCCTTCCTTCCTTCATTCCTTTTTTCAACCTTTCCTTCCTTCCTTCCTTCCTTCATTCAACCCTTCCTTCCTTCCTTCCTTCATTCAACCTTTCCTTCCTTCCTTCCTTCCTTCCTTCCTTCCTTCCTTCCTTCCTTCATTCAACCTTTCCTTCTTTCCTTCCTTCCTTCCTTCCTTCCTTCATTCAACCTTTCCTTCCTTCCTTCCTTCCTTCCTTCCTTCCTTCCTTCATTCCTTTTTTCAACCTTTCCTTCCTTCCTTCCTTCCTTCATTCAACCCTTCCTTCCTTCCTTCCTTCATTCAACCTTTCCTTCCTTCCTTCCTTCCTTCCTTCCTTCCTTCCTTCCTTCCTTCATTCCTTCCTTCATTCCTTCCTTCATTCATTTTTTCAACCTTTCCTTCCTTCCTTCCTTCCTTCATTCCTTTTTTCAACCTTTCCTTCCTTCCTTCCTTCCTTCATTCAACCCTTTCTTCCTTCCTTCCTTCATTCAACCTTTCCTTCCTTCCTTCCTTCCTTCCTTCATTCAACCTTTCCTTCCTTCCTTCCTTCCTTCCTTCCTTCCTTCCTTCATTCAACCTTTCCTTCCTTCCTTCCTTCCTTCATTCAACCTTTCCTTCCTTCCTTCCTTCCTTCCATCCTTCCTTCCTTCATTCCTTCCTTCCTTCATTCCTTTTTTCAACCTTTCCATCCTTCCTTCCTTCCTTCCTTCCCTCATTCAACCTTTCCTTCCTTCTTTCCTTCCTTCCTTCCTTCCTTCCTTCCTTCCTTCCTTCCTTCCTTCATTCAACCTTTCCTTCCTTCCTTCCTTCCTTCCTTCCTTCCTTCCTTCCTTCATTCCTTTTTTCAACCTTTCCTTCCTTCCTTCCTTCCTTCATTCAACCCTTCCTTCCTTCCTTCCTTCATTCAACCTTTCCTTCCTTCCTTCCTTCCTTCCTTCCTTCCTTCCTTCCTTCCTTCCTTCCTTCCTTCCTTCCTTCAACCTTTCCTTCCTTCCTTCCTTCCTTCCTTCCATCCTTCCTTCATTCCTTCCTTCCTTCCTTCATTCATTTTTTCAACCTTTCCTTCCTTCCTTCCTTCCTTCCTTCCTTCCTTCCTTCATTCATTTTTTCAACCTTTCCTTCCTTCCTTCCTTCCTTCATTCATTTTTTTAACCTTTCCTTCCTTCCTTCCTCTCTCTCTCTCTCTCTCCTCTATAACTCTATGTCTCTCGCCCTCAGAGACCTCTCTCTCTCCAGTATTAACTCTGTCTCTCGCCCTCAGAGCCCTCTCTCTCTCTCCTGTATTAACTATATGTCTCTCGCCCTCAGAGACCTCTCTCTCCTGTATTAACTCTGTCTCTCGCCCTCAGAGACCTCTCTCTCTCCTGTATTAACTCTATGTCTCTCAGGACTAGTGCTATTCTGTCTGGTGAGTTAACTCTATTTAAACTACTTCTATTCTGTCTGGTGAGTTAACTCTATTTACACTAGTGCTATTCTGTCTGGTGAGTTAACTCTATTTAAACTAGTTCTATTCTGTCTGGTGAGTTAACTCTATTTAAACTACTTCTATTCTGTCTGGTGAGTTAACTCTATTTACACTAGTGCTATTCTGTCTGGTGAGTTAACTCTATTTAAACTAGTTCTATTCTGTCTGGTGAGTTAACTCTATTTAAACTACTTCTATTCTGTCTGGTGAGTTAGCTCTATTTAAACTAGTTCTATTCTGTCTGGTGAGTTAACTCTATTGAAACTAGTTCTATTCTGTCATTCAACATTTCCTTCCTTCCTTCATTCTTTCATTCAACCTTTCCTTCCTTCCTTCCTTCCTTCCTTCCTTCCTTCCTTCATTCTTTTTTTCAACCTTCCTTCCTTCCTTCCTTCCTTCCTTCCTTCCTTTTTTCAACCTTTCCTTCCTTCCTTCCTTCCTTCATTCAACCTTTCCTTCATTCAACCTTTCCTTCCTTCCTTCCTTCCTTCCTTCCTTCCTTCCTTCCTTCATTCTTTTTTTCAACCTTCCTTCCTTCCTTCCTTCCTTCCTTCCTTCCTTTTTTCAACCTTCCTTCCTTCCTTCCTTCCTTCCTTCCTTCATTCCTTTTTTCAACCTTTCCTTCCTTCCTTCCTTCCTTCCTTCATTTTTTCAACCTTTCCTTCATTTTTTCAACCTTTCCTTCCTTCATTCAACCTTTCCTTCCTTCCTTCCCTCCTTCCTTCATTCAACCTTTCCTTCCTTCCTTCATTCAACCTTTCCTTCGTTCCTTCCTTCCTTCCTTCCTTCCTTCCTTCCTTCCTTCATTCCTTTTTTCAACCTTTCCTTCCTTCCTTCATTCTTTCATTCAACCTTTCCTTCCTTCCTTCCTTCCTTCCTTCCTTCCTTCCTTCCTTCCTTCATTCTTTTTTTCAACCTTCCTTCCTTCCTTCCTTCCTTCCTTCCTTCCTTCCTTTTTTCAACCTTTCCTTCCTTCCTTCCTTCCTTCCTTCATTCAACCTTTCCTTCATTCAACCTTTCATTCCTTCCTTCCTTCCTTCATTCTTTTTTTCAACCTTCCTTCCTTCCTTCCTTCCTTCCTTCCTTCCTTCCTTCCTTCCTTCCTTCCTTCCTTCATTCAACCTTTCCTTCATTCAACCTTTCCTTCCTTCCTTCCTTCCTTCCTTCATTCCTTTTTTCAACCTTTCCTTCCTTCCTTCATTCTTTCATTCAACCTTTCCTTCCTTCCTTCCTTCCTTCCTTCCTTCCTTCATTCTTTTTTTCAACCTTCCTTCCTTCCTTCCTTCCTTCCTTTTTTCAACCTTTCCTTCCTTCCTTCCTTCCTTCATTCAACCTTTCCTTCATTCAACCTTTCCTTCCTTCCTTCCTTCCTTCCTTCCTTCCTTCCTTCCTTCCTTCATTCTTTTTTTCAACCTTCCTTCCTTCCTTCCTTCCTTCCTTCCTTCCTTCATTCTTTTTTTCAACCTTCCTTCCTTCTTTCCTTCCTTCCTTCCTTCCTTCCTTCCTTCCTTCCTTCCTTCCTTCCTTCCTTCCTTCCTTCCTTCCTTCCTTCATTCAACCTTTCCTTCATTCAACCTTTCCTTCCTTCCTTCCTTCCTTCCTTGATTCAACCTTTCCTTCCTTCCTTCATTCCTTTTTTAAACCTTTCCTTCCTTCCTTCCTTCCTTCCTTCCTTCATTCCTTTTTTCAACCTTTCCTTCCTTCCTTCCTTCCTTCCTTCCTTCCTTCCTTCATTCAACCTTTCCTTCCTTCCTTCCTTCCTTCCTTCCTTCCTTCCTTCATTCAACCCTTCCTTCCTTCCTTCCTTCCTTCCTTCCTCCCTCCCTCCCTCCCTTCCTTCATTCAACCTTCCCTTCCTTCCTTCCTTCCTTCCTCCCTCCCTTCCTTCCTTCCTTCCTTCCTTCCTTCCTTCCTTCCTTCCTTCCTTCCTTCCTTCCTTCCTCCCTCCCTTCCTTCCTCCCTTCCCTCACTTCCTTCCTTCCTTCCTTCCTTCCTTCCTTCCTTCCTTCCTTGTGTTTTTATTAGTACCACAATGGAAACAATGTGTTATCCTTTAGGCCAAAGTGCCTCACTTTAAATCTGTGCTATATATTTTTTTCATCTAATAAACTAACTAAAAAAATAGCTAAATTAACGAATTAACTAAACTAATTTAAAATAATTAATTCATTAACATAATTTAATAATATTTACTGTCGCCCGGTACATTTATGAACCGTCGTATGACGGTGCAGAGCGCCGAAAATAGCAGATCTACAAGCCCACAGGGCGTCGCGGATGCAACGCAACCTTCACTGCTTTGAGCTGCGCTGTGATACAAAATGTACTGAGTGGATAATAGCGCCATCTGGTGGCTATTTTAGTAATGTGCGTTGTCAAGTTATGCAACACGTGTTGCATGTTTTAATGTTGGTCTAAAGGACAGAAGATTATTAACACAAACTGTCGATTAAATAAAAAATGTTTTACAACAAATACAGTCTTGTTTTTTTTCCTTTTTACTACACCTGACAAGCTAGCTAGTTAGGTGGCTAGCTAGCTAGGTGGCTAGCGGATGTAAACACGCCACGGCCACATTATGAAATAGAGACTTCCGGTGTGTTACACTGAGGTTGGCCACATATATAATTCTGTGACTTTGTACTGCGGCTGCGCAGTCGTCGCAAATGACGCTGGGAGAACTACATTCTAAGCCTCTAAAAACTACATGTTCCATACCCCACGGGACGCTAGGAGAACTACATTCCAAGCCTCTAAAAACTACATGTTCCATACACCACGGGACGCTAGGGGAACTACATTCCAAGCCTCTAAAAACTACATGTTCCATACACCACGGGACGCTAGGAGAACTACATTCCAAGCCTTTAAAAACTACATGTTCCATACACCACGGGAAGCACTAAACAACCTTTATTTATAACTCGATGTAAACAACAGACATTTCTGCTTTTAATAACTTATAAAACCTTTCAACCGCTACACTACTGATTATTGATGATGTGTATGAACTTATAAAACTATACACATTATATTAGTTAGTGTCTCTCATTATAAACGCTGTAGATTCATCGTTAAAGTTAATTATTGCTTTAAAACAAGCTCTGTGGTTAAACTGCAACATGTATTGTGTAATGTGTCGTTATCACCACAGAGTGGAAGCAAAGCCTATATTTTGCCTATATATTGTAAACTGACCGTAAAATGAGGAGAAATCTTTTGGTGTTTTAGTTGTTCATATTATTACTACTACTACTACTAATAATAATAATAATAATAATAATATTAATATTAATACAAAAAATACTAAAACTACAAATACAATAATTATAATAATAATATTAATATTTTAAGTGTATTTATTGAACAAGGAAAATGCAAAAATGCACATTAATCAGCACAAATTTTCAAATCCAGGTAAATGTGCCAGAGACTCTGATCCTTCATTCAACCTTTCCTTCCTTCCTTCATTCAACCTTTCCTTCCTTCCTTCCTTCCTTCCTTCCTTCATTCCTTTTTTCAACCTTTCCTTCCTTCCTTCCTTCCTTCATTCAACCCTTCCTTCCTTCCTTCCTTCATTCAACCTTTCCTTCCTTCCTTCCTTCCTTCCTTCCTTCCTTCCTTCCTTCCTTCCTTCCTTCCTTCCTTCATTCAACCTTTCCTTCTTTCCTTCCTTCCTTCCTTCCTTCCTTCATTCAACCTTTCCTTCCTTCCTTCCTTCCTTCCTTCCTTCCTTCCTTCCTTCATTCCTTTTTTCAACCTTTCCTTCCTTCCTTCCTTCCTTCATTCAACCCTTCCTTCCTTCCTTCCTTCATTCAACCTTTCCTTCCTTCCTTCCTTCCTTCCTTCCTTCCTTCCTTCCTTCCTTCATTCCTTCCTTCATTCCTTCCTTCATTCATTTTTTCAACCTTTCCTTCCTTCCTTCCTTCCTTCATTCCTTTTTTCAACCTTTCCTTCCTTCCTTCCTTCCTTCATTCAACCCTTTCTTCCTTCCTTCCTTCATTCAACCTTTCCTTCCTTCCTTCCTTCCTTCCTTCATTCAACCTTTCCTTCCTTCCTTCCTTCCTTCCTTCCTTCCTTCATTCAACCTTTCCTTCCTTCCTTCCTTCCTTCATTCAACCTTTCCTTCCTTCCTTCCTTCCTTCCATCCTTCCTTCCTTCATTCCTTCCTTCCTTCATTCCTTTTTTCAACCTTTCCATCCTTCCTTCCTTCCTTCCTTCCCTCATTCAACCTTTCCTTCCTTCTTTCCTTCCTTCCTTCCTTCCTTCCTTCCTTCCTTCCTTCCTTCATTCAACCTTTCCTTCCTTCCTTCCTTCCTTCCTTCCTTCCTTCCTTCATTCCTTTTTTCAACCTTTCCTTCCTTCCTTCCTTCCTTCATTCAACCCTTCCTTCCTTCCTTCCTTCATTCAACCTTTCCTTCCTTCCTTCCTTCCTTCCTTCCTTCCTTCCTTCCTTCCTTCCTTCCTTCCTTCCTTCAACCTTTCCTTCCTTCCTTCCTTCCTTCCTTCCATCCATCCTTCCTTCATTCCTTCCTTCCTTCCTTCATTCATTTTTTCAACCTTTCCTTCCTTCCTTCCTTCCTTCCTTCCTTCATTCATTTTTTCAACTTTTCCTTCCTTCCTTCCTTCCTTCATTCATTTTTTTAACCTTTCCTTCCTTCCTTCCTCTCTCTCTCTCTCTCTCCTCTATAACTCTATGTCTCTCGCCCTCAGAGACCTCTCTCTCTCCAGTATTAACTCTGTCTCTCGCCCTCAGAGCCCTCTCTCTCTCTCCTGTATTAACTATATGTCTCTCGCCCTCAGAGACCTCTCTCTCCTGTATTAACTCTGTCTCTCGCCCTCAGAGACCTCTCTCTCTCCTGTATTAACTCTATGTCTCTCAGGACTAGTGCTATTCTGTCTGGTGAGTTAACTCTATTTAAACTACTTCTATTCTGTCTGGTGAGTTAACTCTATTTACACTAGTGCTATTCTGTCTGGTGAGTTAACTCTATTTAAACTAGTTCTATTCTGTCTGGTGAGTTAACTCTATTTAAACTACTTCTATTCTGTCTGGTGAGTTAACTCTATTTACACTAGTGCTATTCTGTCTGGTGAGTTAACTCTATTTAAACTAGTTCTATTCTGTCTGGTGAGTTAACTCTATTTAAACTACTTCTATTCTGTCTGGTGAGTTAACTCTATTTACACTAGTGCTATTCTGTCTGGTGAGTTAACTCTATTTACACTAGTGGTATTCTGTCTGGTGAGGTAGCTCTATTTAAACTAGTTCTATTCTGTCTGGTGAGTTAACCCTAGACGGTCGCGGCCACACAGCCAACTCAAGGTATGGCCACTGAGCCAACTTGGGGACCCAACGCAAGGACAACACAAGAGATGGTCACGGCCACACAGCCAACTCAAGGTACGGCCACGGAGCCGACTTGGGGACCCAACGCAGCTCCTCCAAGGAAAACAAACAATTTAACGGAGCTGAACGTGAATCCCCCCCCCCCGCCCCCCCTTTTTTTTCCCCTCACTGTATATTTTTCTTTTCCCTTTTTACCTCCTTTTTGATGAATTCTTTTTTGATGAATTCCTGTTCTGTCTATAGAAGTGTCTATTTGTACGTCTCTAAATGTTTTGATGATTTGAACATGGTGGACCCTGTTGGAAACAAGTGTAATGCTTAATTGGGTCGTCCACTCACAGTTAACAGCCTTTGTATTGAGTTTGTGCTTGAAATGTACTGTAATTCTGCAAACTGTTAATAAATTCTTCAATCAATCAATCAAACTCTATTTAAACTAGTTCTATTCTGTCTGGTGAGTTAGCTCTATTTAAACTAGTTCTATTCTGTCTGGTGAGTTAACTCTATTGAAACTAGTTCTATTCTGTCATTCAACATTTCCTTCCTTCCTTCATTCTTTCATTCAACCTTTCCTTCCTTCCTTCCTTCCTTCCTTCCTTCCTTCCTTCATTCTTTTTTTCAACCTTCCTTCCTTCCTTCCTTCCTTCCTTCCTTCCTTTTTTCAACCTTTCCTTCCTTCCTTCCTTCCTTCATTCAACCTTTCCTTCATTCAACCTTTCCTTCCTTCCTTCCTTCCTTCCTTCCTTCCTTCCTTCCTTCCTTCCTTCCTTCCTTCATTCTTTTTTTCAACCTTCCTTCCTTCCTTCCTTCCTTCCTTCCTTCCTTTTTTCAACCTTCCTTCCTTCCTTCCTTCCTTCCTTCATTCCTTTTTTCAACCTTTCCTTCCTTCCTTCCTTCCTTCCTTCATTTTTTCAACCTTTCCTTCCTTCCTTCATTCAACCTTTCCTTCCTTCCTTCCCTCCTTCCTTCATTCAACCTTTCCTTCCTTCCTTCATTCAACCTTTCCTTCGTTCCTTCCTTCCTTCCTTCCTTCCTTCCTTCCTTCCTTCCTTCCTTCATTCCTTTTTTCAACCTTTCCTTCCTTCCTTCATTCTTTCATTCAACCTTTCCTTCCTTCCTTCCTTCCTTCCTTCCTTCCTTCCTTCCTTCATTCTTTTTTTCAACCTTCCTTCCTTCCTTCCTTCCTTCCTTCCTTCCTTCCTTTTTTCAACCTTTCCTTCCTTCCTTCCTTCCTTCCTTCATTCAACCTTTCCTTCATTCAACCTTTCATTCCTTCCTTCCTTCCTTCATTCTTTTTTTCAACCTTCCTTCCTTCCTTCCTTCCTTCCTTCCTTCCTTCCTTCCTTCCTTCCTTCATTCAACCTTTCCTTCATTCAACCTTTCCTTCCTTCCTTCCTTCCTTCATTCATTCCTTTTTTCAACCTTTCCTTCCTTCCTTCATTCTTTCATTCAACCTTTCCTTCCTTCCTTCCTTCCTTCCTTCCTTCCTTCATTCTTTTTTTCAACCTTCCTTCCTTCCTTCCTTCCTTCCTTCCTTTTTTCAACCTTTCCCTCCTTCCTTCCTTCCTTCATTCAACCTTTCCTTCATTCAATCTTTCCTTCCTTCCTTCCTTCCTTCCTTCCTTCATTCTTTTTTTCAACCTTCCTTCCTTCCTTCCTTCCTTCCTTCCTTCATTCTTTTTTTCAACCTTCCTTCCTTCTTTCCTTCCTTCCTTCCTTCAATCCTTCCTTCCTTCCTTCCTTCCTTCCTTCCTTCCTTCCTTCCTTCCTTCCTTCCTTCCTTCCTTCCTTCATTCAACCTTTCCTTCATTCAACCTTTCCTTCCTTCCTTCCTTCCTTGATTCAACCTTTCCTTCCTTCCTTCATTCCTTTTTTAAACCTTTCCTTCCTTCCTTCCTTCCTTCCTTCCTTCCTTCCTTCATTCCTTTTTTCAACCTTTCCTTCCTTCCTTCCTTCCTTCCTTCCTTCCTTCATTCAACCTTTCCTTCCTTCCTTCCTTCCTTCCTTCCTTCCTTCATTCAACCCTTCCTTCCTTCCTTCCTTCCTTCCTTCCTCCCTCCCTCCCTCCCTTCCTTCATTCAACCTTCCCTTCCTTCCTTCCTTCCTTCCTCCCTCCCTTCCTTCCTTCCTTCCTTCCTTCCTTCCTTCCTTCCTTCCTTCCTTCCTTCCTTCCTTCCTCCCTCCCTTCCTTCCTCCCTTCCCTCACTTCCTTCCTTCCTTCCTTCCTTCCTTCCTTCCTTCCTTCCTTCCTTGTGTTTTTATTAGTACCACAATGGAAACAATGTGTTATCCTTTAGGCCAAAGTGCCTCACTTTAAATCTGTGCTATATATTTTTTTCATCTAATAAACTAACTAAAAAAATAGCTAAATTAACGAATTAACTAAACTAATTTAAAATAATTAATTCATTAACATAATTTAATAATATTTACTGTCGCCCGGTACATTTATGAACCGTCGTATGACGGTGCAGAGCGCCGAAAATAGCAGATCTACAAGCCCACAGGGCGTCGCGGATGCAACGCAACCTTCACTGCTTTGAGCTGCGCTGTGATACAAAATGTACTGAGTGGATAATAGCGCCATCTGGTGGCTATTTTAGTAATGTGCGTTGTCAAGTTATGCAACACGTGTTGCATGTTTTAATGTTGGTCTAAAGGACAGAAGATTATTAACACAAACTGTCGATTAAATAAAAAATGTTTTACAACAAATACAGTCTTGTTTTTTTTCCTTTTTACTACACCTGACAAGCTAGCTAGTTAGGTGGCTAGCTAGCTAGGTGGCTAGCGGATGTAAACACGCCACGGCCACATTATGAAATAGAGACTTCCGGTGTGTTACACTGAGGTTGGCCACATATATAATTCTGTGACTTTGTACTGCGGCTGCGCAGTCGTCGCAAATGACGCTGGGAGAACTACATTCTAAGCCTCTAAAAACTACATGTTCCATACCCCACGGGACGCTAGGAGAACTACATTCCAAGCCTCTAAAAACTACATGTTCCATACACCACGGGACGCTAGGGGAACTACATTCCAAGCCTCTAAAAACTACATGTTCCATACACCACGGGACGCTAGGAGAACTACATTCCAAGCCTTTAAAAACTACATGTTCCATACACCACGGGAAGCACTAAACAACCTTTATTTATAACTCGATGTAAACAACAGACATTTCTGCTTTTAATAACTTATAAAACCTTTCAACCGCTACACTACTGATTATTGATGATGTGTATGAACTTATAAAACTATACACATTATATTAGTTAGTGTCTCTCATTATAAACGCTGTAGATTCATCGTTAAAGTTAATTATTGCTTTAAAACAAGCTCTGTGGTTAAACTGCAACATGTATTGTGTAATGTGTCGTTATCACCACAGAGTGGAAGCAAAGCCTATATTTTGCCTATATATTGTAAACTGACCGTAAAATGAGGAGAAATCTTTTGGTGTTTTAGTTGTTCATATTATTACTACTACTACTACTAATAATAATAATAATAATAATAATATTAATATTAATACAAAAAATACTAAAACTACAAATACAATAATTATAATAATAATATTAATATTTTAAGTGTATTT
>NW_027636983.1:0-210000 GCF_951216825.1 Electrona antarctica | reverse complement strand
AATAATAATAATAATAATAATAATAATATTAATATTAATACAAAAAATACTAAAACTACAAATACAATAATTATAATAATAATATTAATATTTTAAGTGTATTTATTGAACAAGGAAAATGCAAAAATGCACATTAATCAACCCTACACACACACAGGCTGTGAGCGAGCGCTCCACACACACACACACAGGCTGTGAGCGAGCGCTCCACACACACACACACACAGGCTGTCAGCGAGCGCTCCACACACACAGGCAGTGAGCGAGCGCTCCACACACATACACAGGCTATGAGCGAGCGCTCCACACACACACACACACACACACACACACACACACACAGGCTGTGAGCGAGCGCTCCACACACACACACACACACACACACACACACACAGGCAGTGAGCGAGCGCTCCACACACACACACACACACACACACACAGGCTATGAGCAAGCGCTCCACACACACACACAGGCAGTGAGCGAGCGCTCCACACACACACACAGGCTATGAGCGAGCGCTCCACACACACACACACACAGGCTATGAGCGAGCGCTCCACACACACACACAGGCTGTGAGCGAGCGCTCCACACACACACAGGCTGTGTGTGTGTTTTTTGTAGAAGTGTTGTGTCTGATTCTCACGTCCTCACAGTATAATAGAATGACAGGATTCTTTCCACAGGTGATGTGGACCTTTGTGTGGCCAACGTCACAGATGGCGCGGTGTGAAATGAAATGAAATGAAATCTATATTTACCCAGGGTATCTGGGCTAAGCTCTAAGAACTTGTTTCC
Organism: Electrona antarctica; assembly: GCF_951216825.1. Classification (NCBI taxonomy): domain Eukaryota; kingdom Metazoa; phylum Chordata; class Actinopteri; order Myctophiformes; family Myctophidae; genus Electrona; species Electrona antarctica. Next base: position 209,201 of record NW_027636983.1, on the reverse strand, counting down.
AGCCAGGCCCTGCTCATAGAACACATTTCATCGTAGTGGTTGATGCCTTGTTCAAGGGCATTTCAGCGGTGGTAATTTTAACGTGTCGGACGGCTGGTTCGAACTGGGAACCTTCCGGTATCTAGACCGCGCCGCTATCCGTTCGGCCACCGCTGCCACCGTGTACCTCTTGGAGCCACAGAAAGTGACCCAGACGCACGTGGTTTTAAACGTGGACCACCTGTCTCTGTATGGACTCCTGTGGAAGAAGATTAAGGAGTATTTCTGTCCAATATCTGGTCAAGTTCTGCTGTTCCTTCAACCTCCAGGACGTCGAACACGGAAACTCAGTGTATTGATGCTGCCTGGAAATGCGGATCTCGACAAGGTAAATATATATATTATCTGTTATGTAGTTATTCAGGTTACGTGAAGTTCAATTCAGATTTTGAACAGACATCTGTAGGTGTGGACAAACATCCAGTCTAGTCTGTAGGTGTAGACCAGGGGTTCTCAACCCGTGGGTCGCGACCCCTCGAGGGGTCGCCAAATTATTTTTATTTTTTTTGCAACTGAATGGCTGTAAAGTGAAAATGAAGAGTTTACATATAGTACACATAGTACATGCATACACCTTCCTTAATGATTATGGTTTCAGTATTTATTTATGGTGTATTGTCTCTATTATTAGGTGTAGACAGACAGACAGACAGACAGACAGACAGACAGACAGACAGCTCCAAACCGACCGCAGCTTAAATAGGTGAAAAATCAACTGCGACGGAACGGGCTGCGATGCGATTATTGTTTCTTAAAAAACAAAACAAAAAAAACACTGCCTAGCGCGAGGCCTCGCATGCGTGAGGCCCTGTGCGGCGGCACCATTCGCACTACCCAAAAAGCGGCCCTGACACACACACATGCACACACACACACACACACACACAGACATGAATGTGCAGTAGCCCTGCAGTTAACCATGTGGGCATTTTTAAACAAGGTCAGTAGTGACTTCTTAGTAGTGGCTGACATGCTTTTAACAGAGTTAGAATCGTGCTAAGACACCCGACTCGGCCCGAAAAAACGCCATCAAATTTTGCGCGCGCGCATGAGTCCAAATCTGTGCTCCCCACCTGGAAACAAAGTTAGGCGCCCCTGCCACACACACACGCACGCCAGAGTGCACGCGCGCACACACACATCCACACACAAGCGCCAGGACGCTGTTTTCTTTCTTTTTCTTTTGGTTCTTATAGTGGTGCACGGCACCCGAGTTATTTTTGTTTATGGGTACAACCTGAAGTGGAGCTATGGTGTGAAGTGTGTGACATAAACTGAACTTTACGTTTATTTACATTTAATTCAATAATACAAACCTTAAACTGACTTTGTGTGTCGTTTGAACTTCTTGATTGTTGACTGTGGGTTGGGGTTGAAATCATTTATTATATAATTTAAGTGTTATTGAAATGTACTGATTTATTATATTATATATATATTATATATTATTATTATATATATATCCCTGAGTTAACAGGTAGGTTGTTGTATTCAAACAGTGACCTTTGTAGGATTTCTCCTCCTGTGTCCAACTTTATTTGAGAAACCGCTACAACATTCTATTGTTGTGTCTGTGTCTGTAGGTGAAGACATTCTATTGTTGTGTCTGTGTCATTGTAGGTGAAGACCTTCTATTGTTGTGTCTGTGTCATTGTAGGTGAAGACCTTCTATTGTTGTGTCTGTGTCTGTAGGTGAAGACATTCTATTGTTGTGTCTGTGTCTGTAGGTGAAGACCTTCTATTGTTGTGTCTGTGTCTGTAGGTGAAGACATTCTATTGTTGTGTCTGTGTCTGTAGGTGAAGACATTCTATTGTTGTGTCTGTGTCATTGTAGGTGAAGACATTCTATTGTTGTGTCTGTGTCATTGTAGGTGAAGACGTTCTATGAAAAGTACAACAAGAAAGACATCCTGGAGAGCACCTCAGACTGTGATCTGACTCCAGACCTGCGCTACAGACTGCAATGTGCTTCACATTGTCTCAACCCCACCATCCATCCTGAGGTAGGGTAGGAGGATAGGGAACCCTAACCCTACTATTACACAGTAGTTCTTAGGGTAATATAGGAACCCTAACCCTACTATTACACAGTAGTTGTTATAGTAATATAGGGACCCTAACCCTACTATTACACAGTAGTTCTTAGGGTAATATAGGGAACCCTACTATTACACAGTAGTTGTTAGGGTAATATAGGGACCCTAACCCTACTATTACACAGTAGTTGTTAGGGTAATATAGGGACCCTAACCCTACTATTACACAGTAGTTGTTAGGGTAATATAGGGACCCTAACCCTACTATTACACAGTAGTTGTTAGGGTAATATAGGGACCCTAACCCTACTATTACACAGTAGTTGTTAGGGTAATATAGGGACCCTAACCCTACTATTACACAGTAGTTGTTATAGTAATATAGGGACCCTAACCCTACTATTACACAGTAGTTGTTATAGTAATATAGGGACCCTAACCCTACTATTACACAGTAGTTCTTAGGGTAATATAGGGAACCCTAACCCTACTATTACACAGTAGTTGTTATTAATATAGGGAACCCTAACCCTACTATTACACAGTAGTTGTTATTAATATAGGGACCCTAACCCTACTATTACACAGTAGTTGTTAGGGTAATATAGGGACCCTAACCCTACTATTACACAGTAGTTGTTAGGGTAATATAGGGAACCCTAACCCTACTATTACACAGTAGTTGTTAGGGTAATATAGGGACCCTAACCCTACTATTACACAGTAGTTGTTATAGTAATATAGGGAACCCTAACCCTAACCCTAACCCTACTATTACACAGTAGTTGTTATAGTAATATAGGGAACCCTAACCCTACTATTACACAGTAGTTGTTATTAATATAGGGACCCTAACCCTACTATTACACAGTAGTTGTTAGGGTAATATAGGGACCCTAACCCTACTATTACACAGTAGTTGTTATAGTAATATAGGGAACCCTAACCCTACTATTACACAGTAGTTGTTATAGTAATATAGGGACCCTAACCCTACTATTACACAGTAGTTGTTATAGTAATATAGGGACCCTAACCCTACTATTACACAGTAGTTGTTATAGTAATATAGGGACCCTAACCCTACTATTACACAGTAGTTATAGTAATATAGGGAACCCTAACCCTACTATTACACAGTAGTTGTTATAGTAATATAGGGACCCTAACCCTACTATTACACAGTAGTTGTTATAGTAATATAGGGAACCCTAACCCTACTATTACACAGTAGTTGTTATAGTAATATAGGGACCCTAACCCTACTATTACACAGTAGTTGTTATAGTAATATAGGGACCCTAACCCTACTATTACACAGTAGTTCTTAGGGTAATATAGGGAACCCTACTATTACACAGTAGTTGTTAGGGTAATATAGGGACCCTAACCCTACTATTACACAGTAGTTGTTAGGGTAATATAGGGACCCTAACCCTACTATTACACAGTAGTTGTTAGGGTAATATAGGGACCCTAACCCTACTATTACACAGTAGTTGTTAGGGTAATATAGGGACCCTAACCCTACTATTACACAGTAGTTGTTAGGGTAATATAGGGACCCTAACCCTACTATTACACAGTAGTTGTTATAGTAATATAGGGACCCTAACCCTACTATTACACAGTAGTTGTTATAGTAATATAGGGACCCTAACCCTACTATTACACAGTAGTTCTTAGGGTAATATAGGGAACCCTAACCCTACTATTACACAGTAGTTGTTATTAATATAGGGAACCCTAACCCTACTATTACACAGTAGTTGTTAGGGTAATATAGGGAACCCTAACCCTACTATTACACAGTAGTTGTTAGGGTAATATAGGGAACCCTAACCCTACTATTACACAGTAGTTCTTAGGGTAATATAGGGACCCTAACCCTACTATTACACAGTAGTTCTTAGGGTAATATAGGGACCCTAACCCTACTATTACACAGTAGTTATAGTAATATAGGGACCCTAACCCTACTATTACACAGTAGTTATAGTAATATAGGGAACCCTAACCCTACTATTACACAGTAGTAGTTATAGTAATATAGGGAACCCTAACCCTACTATTACACAGTAGTTGTTATAGTAATATAGGGAACCCTAACCCTACTATTACACAGTAGTTATAGTAATATAGGGACCCTAACCCTACTATTACACAGTAGTTGTTATAGTAATATAGGGACCCTAATCCTACTATTACACAGTAGTTGTTATAGTAATATAGGGACCCTAACCCTACTATTACACAGTAGTTGTTATAGTAATATAGGGACCCTAACCCTACTATTACACAGTAGTTCTTAGGGTAATATAGGGAACCCTACTATTACACAGTAGTTGTTAGGGTAATATAGGGACCCTAACCCTACTATTACTCAGTAGTTGTTAGGGTAATATAGGGACCCTAACCCTACTATTACACAGTAGTTGTTAGGGTAATATAGGGACCCTAACCCTACTATTACACAGTAGTTGTTAGGGTAATATAGGGACCCTAACCCTACTATTACACAGTAGTTGTTAGGGTAATATAGGGACCCTAACCCTACTATTACACAGTAGTTGTTATAGTAATATAGGGACCCTAACCCTACTATTACACAGTAGTTGTTATAGTAATATAGGGACCCTAACCCTACTATTACACAGTAGTTCTTAGGGTAATATAGGGAACCCTAACCCTACTATTACACAGTAGTTGTTATTAATATAGGGAACCCTAACCCTACTATTACACAGTAGTTGTTAGGGTAATATAGGGACCCTAACCCTACTATTACACAGTAGTTGTTAGGGTAATATAGGGAACCCTAACCCTACTATTACACAGTAGTTGTTAGGGTAATATAGGGAACCCTAACCCTACTATTACACAGTAGTTGTTATTAATATAGGGAACCCTAACCCTACTATTACACAGTAGTTGTTAGGGTAATATAGGGACCCTAACCCTACTATTACACAGTAGTTGTTAGGGTAATATAGGGAACCCTAACCCTACTATTACACAGTAGTTGTTAGGGTAATATAGGGACCCTAACCCTACTATTACACAGTAGTTGTTATAGTAATATAGGGACCCTAACCCTACTATTACACAGTAGTTCTTAGGGTAATATAGGGAACCCTAACCCTACTATTACACAGTAGTTGTTATTAATATAGGGAACCCTAACCCTACTATTACACAGTAGTTGTTAGGGTAATATAGGGACCCTAACCCTACTATTACACAGTAGTTGTTAGGGTAATATAGGGAACCCTAACCCTACTATTACACAGTAGTTGTTAGGGTAATATAGGGAACCCTAACCCTACTATTACACAGTAGTTGTTAGGGTAATATAGGAAACCCTAACCCTACTATTACACAGTAGTTGTTATTAATATAGGGACCCTAACCCTACTATTACACAGTAGTTGTTAGGGTAATATAGGGACCCTAACCCTACTATTACACAGTAGTTGTTAGGGTAATATAGGGAACCCTAACCCTAACCCTAACCCTACTATTACACAGTAGTTGTTAGGGTAATATAGGGACCCTAACCCTACTATTACACAGTAGTTGTTATAGTAATATAGGGAACCCTAACCCTACTATTACACAGTAGTTGTTAGGGTAATATAGGGACCCTAACCCTACTATTACACAGTAGTTGTTATAGTAATATAGGGAACCCTAACCCTACTATTACACAGTAGTTGTTATAGTAATATAGGGACCCTAACCCTACTATTACACAGTAGTTGTTATAGTAATATAGGGACCCTAATCCTACTATTACACAGTAGTTGTTATAGTAATATAGGGACCCTAACCCTACTATTACACAGTAGTTGTTATAGTAATATAGGGACCCTAACCCTACTATTACACAGTAGTTGTTAGGGTAATATAGGAACCCTAACCCTACTATTACACAGTAGTTGTTATAGTAATATAGGGACCCTAACTCTACTATTACACAGTAGTTGTTATAGTAATATAGGGACCCTAACCCTACTATTACACAGTAGTTGTTAGGGTAATATAGGGAACCCTAACCCTACTATTACACAGTAGTTGTTATAGTAATATAGGGACCCTAACCCTACTATTACACAGTAGTTGTTAGGGTAATATAGGGACCCTAACCCTACTATTACACAGTAGTTGTTAGGGTAATATAGGGAACCCTAACCCTACTATTACACAGTAGTTGTATCTAAAACTGGTCTCTGTTTTCAGAATGTGAAGTATCGTCTGAACTATGGACCAAATTACAATCCAACGTTTAAGGTGACGATGGATCGCGACGTAGAAGTCGCCTCGTTGGCAATCCTGGGACCTGAGAACCACCAGGTCTGGAAGGATGATATTGAACTGGAAGGTAAACATAGTTATTCTGTTTAATTTACTTATTATTAAACTTGTTGAACTGCAAAGTGAACATAATTATTCACTGTAATTGAATGCAGTCAGGTATACTCGAGAGGTTAAACGCTGTGCTTATGTGGGTGAATACAGTGTTATGCAAGACCCATACGTCACACGCTGACGTGGCAATCAGCTGACCAACTGGGCGGGTATTTAAGCTCCCCTAAGTCTGTGTTCTTTCTGGTTATGCGTTCCTGGTTGTTATGCGTCATTTGCTGCTCCGATGCTATAAATCGATTGGGCGCTCTGATTTAATGGATTAAATAACCCCGGGCAATTAAAGTGTTACTGGTTAATGATGGCTGTCTAATTGCGCCGAGCACGGAGAAAAATGTAGCAGAGCCGAACGCCAAGATGAAATATTATATCCACACTTGTGTTCTCATTCTATAATAAATATTGGTTCAATCCATTCCTGAGTTATCTGACTTGTTATGGCCTGGCTCAAAGGTCACAACATTTAGCTGCATTGGGGACCACCTGGAACCCCCTCAAGGACCACTGGTGGTCCCCAGACCACCTGGAACCCCCTCAAGGACCACTGGTGGTCCCCGGACCACCTGGAACCCCCTCAAGGGAACCCCCTCAAGGACAATTTACAATTTAGGCATTTAGCAGACGCTCTTAATCCAAAGCGATTTACATTAAGCAAGAACAAAAAGCATGGCAATACATCACATACATAAAAAGTAGTTATCATGAAACATGCGTAAGCTAAGAACGTAACAAGTGGAATATCTATATAATGAAACTGTACTATGCTATACATAATGTACTATGAAGTGTTATGACTACATACAATGCAATTCTAGTGCTGTCTACGTAACATGCTATCAGTCTGTATCAAATGCTATCTAATTCTACAAAAAGTACTATCTAAGGGGATAACGTAAGTGCTACGGGCCATTATGGTGGAGTCTGAAAAGGTGGGTTTTCAGACTACGGCGGAAGATTGGGAGTGAGGCTGCAGTTCTGATTGTAATGGGAAGTGCATTCCATAGTTTTGGAGCCAGAAGGGAGAAGAGTTTGGGACGTGTGGAGCGTTGTCCCAAACTTAGTGAGGGTACTTCCAGCTTCCCTGCGTTGACTGATCTGAGTGCGCGGGAGGGTTTGTAGGGTTCGATCAGACTTGCAAGATATGGGGGAGCCATTCCTTTGGTTGCTTTGAATGCCAGCACCAGAGTTTTGTATTCTGTGCGGGCAGCGACCGGGAGCCAGTGGAGGGAGCGGAGAATGGGGAGGGGCAGCGACCGGGAGCCAATGGAGGGAGCGGAGAAGGGGGAGGGGCAGCGACCGGGAGCCAAAGGAGGGAGCGGAGAAGGGGGAGGGGCAGTGACCGGGAGCCAGTGGAGGAAGCGGAGAAGGGGGAGGGGCAGCGACCGGGAGCCAATGGAGGGAGCGGAGAAGGGGGGAGACGTGTGAGAATTTGGATCAGTTGGAGAGGCTTAAGTGCACATGCCGGTAGGCCAGTAAGGAGGGAGTTACAATAGTCAAGTTTTGACAAGACTGTTGTCTGGATTAGGACCACCAGTGGTCGGTCCCCGGACCACTGGGGGTCCCCGGACCACTGGGGGTCCCCGGACCCGGACCACTGGGGGTCCCCGGACCACTGGGGGTCCCCGGACCACTGGGGGTCCCCTGACCACCGGGGGTCCCCGGACCACCGGGGGTCCCCGGACCACCGGGGGTCCCCGGACCACTGGGGGTCCCCGGACCACTGGGGGTCCCCGGACCACCGGGGGTCCCCTGACCACCGGGGGTCCCCGGACCACTGGGGGTCCCCGGACCACTGGGGGTCCCCGGACCACCGGTGGTCAGGGGACCCCCAGTGGTCCGGGGACCCCCAGTGGTCCCCGGACCACCGGGGGTCCCCGGACCACTGGGGGTCCCCGGACCACTGTTTGAAAACCACTGATCTAACTGAATGCATATGAAGTGTAACTGAAAACAACATTGTTTCTCCTCCAGACGCCTCCACCCCCAGTCCAGGCTCCGCCCCCAGTCCAGGCTCCGCCCCCAGCCAGCCAGACGCAACGACAGCGATGGCGCCGCGACAGGGAGCGGAGACGTTGCGCTCTGTGCGTTTAGGGTTCATCAAACGAGTGTCGGAGCCGGTGATCCATGCTCTGCTGGACAGACTGCTGGACGAGAACGTCCTCAACGACGCAGAGATGGACTCGCTCAGGCTGGAGAGGGGCAGGACGGAGAGAGCGCGGGAATTAATCGGCATGGTGCGAAAGAAAGGCGACGAGGCGTCGGCGAAGATGATCGCCGCGTTTCGCGAAGAGGATCCACCGCTTTACAACGACCTGGGTTTGAACAAACGGTTTAGACCTTCGATTGATTGAAACGCACGTACAAAACAAAAGATTGCACAATCGTAGCCAAAAAGAATGACAGAAACTAAACATCGAGCCACAGCAATAACCCACTTCATCCATTGACCAATCAAAATCAAGCATTCGACCAAGCCGTGTAATGCATACAATGCATATGCATACTGCATTCAGCAGCGTATTTCGGGTGGACATACTGGACACTGGACAGTGCCGCGCTATGAGCTTGTAGATCTGCTATTTTTCAATAGTTAAAGTATAACATAATGCTTAAAACCGTTCCCGTCCTGAATGGGTTAATCTCCTTTTTCCCCTCACTGTATATAGGGTTTTATTTTCCTTTTTTTACCTCCTTTTATGATGATTTCCTGTCTTTGGCTTTATATAAGTGTCTATTTGTACGTCTCTAAATGTTTTGATGAATTGAACAAGGTGGACCCTCTTGTAATGCTTTATGGTGTCGTCCACTCACTGTTAACAGTCTTTGTATTGAGTTGTGCTTGAAATGTACTGTAATTCTCCAATCTGTTAATAAATACTTCAATCAATCAATCAATGAATTCAGTGAAGCTGGGCAGCTTGTGTGTGTGGGAACCACGTCTGGGTTCAGGTCCATGGGCCTACGGGCCGTCTTTGGCCAGTTTCATGTGTAGACTAGAAAAAGTGCCCTTCTGGGCACAGGTCTCCACCAGGAGGACAGGAGTGTGTGTGTGATGTTTGGCAAAATGTTTAGGAGCAATGTGTGTGTGTGTGTGTGTGTGTGTGTGTGTGTGTGTGTGTGTGTGTGACGCGACGCGACGCGGCCTGTTGTAGCGCCACCATGAGGCTGATTTGAAAACTGTCAAGTGGCATTTCTTCCAAAGCCTAGTGGGAATATGCATGCACAGTTTCACCACAATTGGACGCTGCGTTGAGTAGTTGTGGTGATTTGTACAAAGCGGGCTACTCCTGAAAAGTTTAGAAGCCAATCGTAGCCAATGAGGGTGGATTATGAGAAATCAAACAAACCCGTCTTGATCACATGACTATGGAGAGCATGTGTACCGATTTGCGTGAAATTTGGATAAAATCTGAAGGAGTAATATTAGAAAATGTGTTTTACATATGTCGGCCTCCTGGTGGCGCTATAAAGAGCAGATGTGAAAAATTCCAGTCAAAGGTTTTTCCTTGGCCTCTAGGGAGTTGGCATACAAAGTTATCCACAGATCCGTGCAGTTAGAGGTAAAAACACTTTTCGGCCAGTTATAGCGCCACCATGAGGCTGAGTTGAAAATGTTCATGTGGCATTTCTTCCTCGGCCTAGTGGGAATGTGCGTGCACAATTTCACGGAAATCACACGATGTGTTCATGATTTGCAGCATTTTGTTTGAAACTGAGCACTCCTGCAAACTTTGGAAGCCAATCTTAGCCAATCAGGATGGAGTCTGAGAAATCTGAGAGACGCGTTTCGTTGAATGGCTCTAGAGAGACTGTGTACCAATTTGCGTGATGTTTTGACAAAATCTGTAGGTGTACTGCCCAAAAACTTGTTTTGCACAAAGCGGCCTCCTGGTGGCGCTATAACAGGCCGTTCTGGAAATGTTGGGGCAGAGGTTCATCGTTGGCATCCAGGGAGTGTGTGTGCAAAATTTGGCATCGCCCGGGTTAACGGTGCCGGAGATTAGCTTTACACGGACGGACACACACACGGACACACGGAGGGATGGAGTGCAGTCTTGTCTAGAGGCTGCCGAATAGATGGGATTCCGGGTTTAGAGATGGAAGCTTTAGTTTAGGTTTAAAGTTAGATTTATCTTCTTGATGTAACTCTAAAGAAATCTTTAATCCGTCAGAGAATATTTGCTGGCACGAGGCCTTATAAAAGGAGGGAGTGACGTAACGACTAGGTAGTCTGGGATGGGTAGAGGGGGATGGCTGAGGTAGCCGGGGATGGGTATAGGGGGATGGCCCAAGTACCCGGGGATGGAGGTATAATCTCCTTGGGGGTATAATCTCCTTCATTTTGGGGTTCAACTTTGACCTGGGCGGGGGAATTCAACGTTGCCCCCAGCCGGAGGCGGGTTGTCGTCGGTTGGGGGAAATTCACTGGACCCCCACGGAGGGGGGTCCAGTGACCCCCAGTGACCCCCCTATGTGGGGGTCCATAGGGCTGATTAGTGTCAATATGGGGGTGCGTAGGGCTGATTAGAGTCAATGTGGGGGTCCGTAGGGCTGATTAGTGTCAATGTGGGGGTCCGTAGGGCTGATTAGAGTCAATGTGGGGGTCCGTAGGGCTGATTAGAGTCAATGTGGGGGTCCGTAGGGCTGATTAGTGTCAATGTGGGGGTCCGTAGGGCTGATTAGAGTCAATGTGGGGGTCCGCAGGGCTGATTAGAGTCAATGTGGGGGTCCGTAGGGCTGATTAGAGTCAATGTGGGGGTCCGTAGGGCTGATTAGAGTCAATGTGGGGGTCCGTAGGCCTGATTAGTGTCAATGTGGGGGTCCGTAGGGCTGATTAGAGTCAATGTGGGGGTCCGTAGGGCTGATTAGAGTCAATGTGGGGGTCCGTAGGGCTGATTAGAGTCAATGTGGGGGTCCGTAGGGCTGATTAGAGTCAATGTGGGGGTCCGTAGTGCTGATTAGAGTCAATGTGGGGGTCCGTAGGCCTGATTAGAGTCAATGTGGGGGTCCGTAGGGCTGTTTAGAGTCAATGTGGGGGTCCGTGAGGCTGATTAGAGTCAATGTGGGGGTCCGGAGGGCTGATTAGAGTCAATGTGGGGGTCCGGAGGGCTGATTAGAGTCAATGTGGGGGTCCGGAGGGCTGATTAGAGTCAATGTGGGGGTCCGTAGGGCTGATTAGAGTCAATGTGGGGGTCCGTAGGGCTGATTAGTGTCAATGTGGGGGTCCGTAGGGCTGATTAGTGTCAATGTGGGGGTCCGTAGTGCTGATTAGTGTCAATGTGGGGGTCCGTAGGGCTGATTAGAGTCAATGTGGGGGTCCGTAGGGCTGATTAGAGTCAATGTGGGGGTCCGGAGGGCTGATTAGAGTCAATGTGGGGGTCCGGAGGGCTGATTAGAGTCAATGTGGGGGTCCTTGACATGAAACAGTTTGGGGAACCAGTGCTCTAACTAACATAATGTCATGTAATGTAATGCATGGTGGTGTAATGTTCAAATGTACATATTTTTTGTTTTGATTGTATTGCTGTATTGTTGTATTGTGCTTTCTGCTTTGGCAATGTAAACGTATGTTTTCTCATGCCAATAAAGCCCTTTGAATTGAATTGAATTGTAATGAGCACATGCACCCACAGGGCGTCGCTGTTGTACCGTAAACCTCCGCAGACAGACAGAAGCGCACAGTGGGATCTGTTTAAAGTGTTTGTTTCCGCCCGGGCCTCTTATACGCTCCACACCGGATGTTTTCATTCTGAGCATGCTGACCATGATGCTGACCGCTAACAATAATATTATTGTGGTCATTTTGCATTGCTGCTCATAATAAATGATACAGTAGCAGGAACTATGTTACATATATGAACCGAGCCGTCTTGTCTGAACGAGCGGGTCCATTTGGTTCCATTGCCAAAGTTAAATTACGTTACGTGTCTGAGTGTCTCTACAGCCAGCAGCGAAACTAAAGGGACTTTTTATTTTATTTTTTACCAACCAACCAACCAACGCTGTTCTCAGTGTTCTGAGACTGGAAAGACTTAAGGTCAGTTTACACCTTTTTGATGAATTGAACAATGTGGACCCTCTTTAAGTTAACAGTCTTTGTATTGAGTTGTGCTTGAAATGTACTGCAATTCTGCAAATCAAAAAAAACTGAGAAATTCATTCTCTCTCTCTCACACACACACACACACACACACACACACACACACACACACACACACACACACACACACACACACAGAGAGTTCCATTAAGGTCAGTTTACACCTCATTCACACAGAGAGAGAGAGAGAGATTCACGCACAGAGAGAGTTTTGATTGATTGAATAATTTATTAACAGTTTGCAGAATTTACAGTACATTTCAAGCACAAACTCAATACAAAGGCTGTTAACTGTGAGTGGACGACCCAATTAAGCATTACACTTGTTTCCAACAGGGTCCACCATGTTCAAATCATCAAAACATTTAGAGACGTACAAATAGACACTTCTATAGACAGAACAGGAATTCATCAAAAAGGAGGTAAAAAGGGAAAAGAAATATATACAGTGAGGGGAAAAAAGGGGGGGGGGCGGGGGGGGATTCAGATTTTACGGGGGCCAGTTTCGAATTGCAGCCATCCGTAGGTGCCCTTTGAGAGCGGTTTTGAAGGAGTCAAGGGATTCGCATGTCTTAATGACAGTTGGTAGGGCGTTCCACATCAGAGAGACCATTCCGTTCAGTAATTCAGTTTACAACAAAATACTCCACTTTATCTCTGAATGAGTCACATGTTATTTGATTTTTTGAACATGGTGGACCCTATTGGAAACAAGTGTAATGCTTAATTGGGTCGTCCACTCACAGTTAACAGCCTTTGTATTGAGTTTGTGCTTGAAATGTACTGTAATTCTGCAAACTGTTAATAAATTCTTCAATCAATCAATGTTCAGTCAGTGACTGAATGAACAGTGAATGAATTATCTATCATCTCTGAGTGTGAAATGAATACAGTATGTTCTGTCAACAATGAGTAGTAGCCTATGAATGATTATACAGACTACTAGGATATCTATATATATATATATATATATATATATATATATATATATATATATATATATCTGCGTTACCTCAGTCTGAGCAAGCAGGCAAGACCATTTCATTTATATACCACCTTTCATACACATTCAAACAAAGTACAGTACAACTCATTTAAAGCCCAGACTATATCAGGCTATCTATCAAGCCTAGTTGATAGACTAGCAGCAATTTGCAACTCTAGATTGTTTTATAATGGGATGAATCTAGAGTTGCAATATCCTCCATTGACATCCAATTTGCGTTTGCGATCTGCTTGTATTAAACAATGTTAAACTCACCAACATTGCAGCTCTAGGCCAAGCTTGAATTATCCTCTTTCAATCTGCTGAGCTTTTGTTTAATAAAAATCCATGTGAATGTCTTTCTGTCAAGACATTCTGTGCAGGTGATTCTTTTTCTAAGTGTTGCAGTTTGGAAGCACTTGTTTTTGAGTGGTGTACTGTAAACCACTCCTACGACTGGCTTTGTTAGTTTACGTGTCTGTCTGTCTGTCTGTCTGTTCGTACCAAAATGAGCATGGTTGCTACGGTCACCCAGTTCACCCGGGTGTGATTTCATTACGTCAGACATTATGTCAGACCACAGCTGATCAGGCTATATAAGACCTTACACCACTCAGTTCACACAGGTGTGATTTTTTTTTAACGGGTTGCGCTGCTGCCTCCTGCCTTATGTGCAAATTCGAAACAGGTGGTACGCAGGGTGACTTTGACGTGCGCTTCCAAACTCCTGCACAGAATTTCTTGACAAAGTATTATTGTACAAGTACACTGTCTTAAGGCTCATATATAGTCTGGATTTTCGGTGGTGGCGTGACCACCGAACTACAACATGACGTCACGAGCCGCGGTGAAGAGCAAGCCACCGCTCCAGCCCTTCTCTCTGTTTTTACTCACCACCGCTCAACGTTATTTCAGCTCCGGTGGTCAGCTCACCACCGGAGCGGTGGTCACCTCACCACCGAAAGTCCAGACTATGAATATGCCTTTACTGTCCTGCTGTCTCTCCTCCTGCAGATAAACCAAGATGGGAGCGTAGTCAGCGTACAAATACATGCAGGAGTTGTGGCGCAAGAAGCAGTCGGACGTGATGCGTTTCCTGCACCGAGTCTGTTGCTGGCAGTACCGCCAGCTGTACAGAGCCCCCCGACCCACCAGGCCCGACAAGGCCCGCAGGCTGGGCTACAAGGCCTAGCAGGGTGAGTGTTTACTGGGTCTGTAGGCTGGGATACAAGGCCTGCAGGGTGAGTGTTTACTGGGTCTGTAGGTTGGGATACAAGGCCTGCAGGGTGAGTGTTTACTGGGTCTGTAGGCTGGGATACAAGGCCTAGCAGGGTGAGTGTTTACTGGGTCTGTAGGCTGGGATACAAGGCCTGCAGGGTGACTGTTTACTGGGTCTGTAGGCTGGGCTACAAGGCCAAGCAGGGTGAGTGTTTACTGGGTCTGTAGGCTGGGCTACAAGGCCTAGCAGGAAATATTTAAGTAGTTCCGTTCATTTTGTGAGGGGCACAAACCGGAACTACTTAATATTGACCAAAACCAGAGTAGAACTCCCACCAAATCAATTAATACAGTTGCATCCACTATATTAATGGCAAGTATTTTATAAAGTTAACAAAAATCTGAACTACCCCTTTAATATTCCGGGGGAGAGGCATGTTGAAGTCAGAAATGAAGACAGATCTGGTCAAAACCACGGAGAGTTCCCTAGATTACGCTGGTCAAAACCACGGAGAGTTCCCTAGATTACGCTGGTCAAAACCACGGAGAGTTCCCTAGATTACGAACCACGGAGAGTTCCCTAGATGACGCGCGGCGAGCCTTTCTTTCTGATCCGTAAACAGGGAAGTGAATGGCAGAGCGCATGCGCGAAAAGCAAGGAGTACATTGCAGAAGGCGAGGCCAACCCAATACAAAAATAAAAAAATCAGAATATATTTTCTCTGTTTGATATCAATGAAAAAGCGCTAGGACGTGTACACAGTACACACGTCGTCGCAATCACTGTGTTGGATTAGTTATGACGTTCCCACATGTTCCCTACGGTCTGAAGGTGTTAATAGGCTATGTTTTTCTTGTACTTTTCTTGTCACCCACAGAAAGAATAAAAAATCACACCCGTGTGAAGTGAGGGGCGCTCTTATCATCATACATCATCTCATGAACAACTGCATTCATGTGATTGGTTTAGCCGATCTGCTCGTCTACATGTGACGTAAAATTACAACTTCATTGTAAACGGCATTTAATGTTTGTGTTGGCACAACTTTACGTCATAAAGCACCTTTTCAAAAAAAAATTATATTGTGTATATCCCCCTGGGGTTTAAGAGGGGTTAGGGGAACACAGGTTAAGTAAGACCTGTCCCTGTGATATGAGAGGTAGGGATCATGGTCATGTGGTGTCTCAAGTTCAAATACAAGAGGAGTTTATCTCAAAAATGACTATAAGGCCTCATAAGAGGCTCTGGAATTGTCATAGAGACACTAAAATGTATCTGAGAAGTACAGCAGATATACAATTGTGAAATATAGAACCATACAACAGCGAAATCTATACAAAATGTATACAAAATTAAATACAAAATTAAATACATTATATTCAAAGATTTATGTGGATTAAATCCATGTCCTGACAGTAGACCTGAATGCCCCTCTAGTTATAATGGAGTAGGCCTACAGTAAGTAGGTCACCTGCAGGTGAAAAGGGGAAGGCGGCCGTCACAATTAGGGTTAAAAGATGGGTTTACAAAAAATGAATTAAAAAGTTAAGTATTAGGTACAAAAATATTTTAATTGTATTTTATTTTTACAAAAAGGATTTGAGGTCAAAATCGAAATTAAGGCCAAGAGGAGGAGTTTTAAAGGACTGAATCCAGAAAGCTTTGCGTTTTAGCAGAAGCTGATCAATCTGTCCTCTTTTTCTATGCCTATATAGTGTAGAGAGGATACAGGGTGGTTGGCTTCCACAAAATGAGCGGCAACGGGGTATGTAATATTCTTACACCGAATAGTGCTGCGGTGCTCTGCTATGCATACTTTTAATTCACAAGAAGTCATACCTACATACGCCACATGGGCATGTCAGTAGGTAAATGACAGCCCTAGTTGTGCAGGTGATAATGCCTCTGATGGGGATATTTTTACCAGAATGCATTTATAGTTGCCGTTAGGAATAGGAGCCAATACACGTTGAGATTCTGACCTCGAGAGAAAACAATCAGAGGAGGTTTGGAAAAGGTGTTGTTAAATAGTGGATCCGATTGTAAAATATGCCAGTGTTCTTTTATAATATGACTGAAATTTTCAGACACTTTAGAATAGGTGATGGAGAAGATGGTTGACTGAGATCCAGTATAAGTCATTTTACACTTGGTTGCATGCTGAAAATAGCAGCTGCGACGCGTTGTGAGCTTGTAGATCTGCTATTTTTAGCAAGTGTAAAAACAGTCAGTACGATGGCATCAAGGCCCACCAAAATAAAAACTAAAGACTAAATCAACTGTAGATTTTAGTCGACTAAAATCTTATGATATTTAGTCGACTAAAACTAGACCAACACTAAAACATTCCAGGTGACTAAAATTAAAATCAGAATTTTCTGCCAAAAACACTGCCTTACAGCCTGTATAATTGTGTGTACCTACTGCAGCAACACAGCTCTGGACAGACCGGTAATTCCTAAATAGGAATTATTAAATAGGGATTAGTTGCAAATGGTATAATTGCTTGGCTGCTTGCAAGACAATGACAATGACATTCATTTAGCATCACTGCCCACATTTTACTACAATGTGTGTGTGTGTATTCCTTCAACCTGACATTCCCATTAAACTAGGATATATGTTTAATTTCCATAGCCTACATCCCCTTACTTGGAAATGTAAACTACAGTATATTACAGTACACATAAAAGTAAAACGTCTAACTATGCTCTCATAATGTGCATTCATTAGAGCCATCTCCACCATTGTCCTCCCTTGATAATACACTTCTGCCCAGTGCCCACAGGCACAGATAATTCGTCTTATTATTATTATTATTATTGACAAACAGTTGCTTTATGTTAGCCTAGCTAGCTCTGACTGACCCTGGCTGAGATGTCTCGAGTTGCTGCCGCCCACGTCAGTAGTTTGTGTCGGTTACTCGGTTTAATGTCAAATTATTACCATCTGAACATCGTATGAAAAATCTGAAGGCAGACGTGGTAATCTGTCTGTTGTCCCGACGGGCTGAAACAACCGTTTAAAACGTTTAGTTATTTGGCACACTGGGTTGAATTAACATGACTCGTCCCCGATCAAATACAACTCCATGTAAACGGCGATGCACGTTCACGACCAGGATGGCCTGTCCACGTTGCATTCAACACAGAGCGCCGGCGGCATAACAACCCGTTTTAAAAGTTTTCTTCAGCGCATCCATTCATTAGTGTGGTTGCCCTAACAGGGCAACCAGACTATTGTAATTGGAACACAGATTTTGTCCAAATCTCACAAAAATTGGTACACATGATCTCTGGACCTTTCCGATTAAAACACCAACTGCAGAATTTTGGTAGTGCGTATCGTTCGGCCGTAATCGTCGTCCAAAGTTAGTAGGAGGGGCCTATTTGACAAAAAATGCCATAAATCACGAACGGAATGTCCAATCCATCCCAAATTTGAATCACATGTCGAGGGTGGTTCAATCAACCAAGTACCAAAAGCGATTCTAGCAATATTAGTGGGAGGGGCATATGTAAGCCACTGTGGCAACCACACTTTGCAATTTTTTTTAAAATTGCGACCTTTCTAGTTTCTTCACGCCGTCGTAACAACAGACACACACAGGTTACTGCGGATACCGTTACATTTTCCATACCATGTTCTGAAGTGCTTTTAAGAGGAGAGAAAATAAATCCTGCAGCTAAATGGTGGGGGCTGTCAGACAGACGGACAGACACAGCTAAATGGTGGGGCTGTCACAGACAGACAGACAGACAGACAGACAGACACAGCTAAATGGTGGGGGCTGTCACAGACAGACAGACAGACAGACA
The DNA here is from genome assembly GCF_951216825.1 of Electrona antarctica. Lineage (NCBI taxonomy): Eukaryota > Metazoa > Chordata > Actinopteri > Myctophiformes > Myctophidae > Electrona > Electrona antarctica. The sequence continues at coordinate 190,579 of NW_027636983.1, read as the reverse complement.
GACACAGCTAAATGGTGGGGGCTGTCAGACAGACGGACAGACACAGCTAAATGGTGGGGGCTGTCACAGACAGACAGACAGACAGACACAGCTAAATGGTGGGGGCTGTCACAGACAGACAGACAGACAGACACAGCTAAATGGTGGGGGGTGTCACAGACAGACAGACAGACACAGCTAAATGGTGGGGGGTGTCACAGACAGACAGACAGACAGACAGACACAGCTAAATGGTGGGGGCTGTCACAGACAGACAGACAGACACAGCTAAATGGTGGGGGCTGTCACAGACAGACAGACACAGCTAAATGGTGGGGGGTATCACAGACAGACAGACACAGCTAAATGGTGGGGGCTGTCACAGACAGACAGACAGACAGACACAGCTAAATGGTGGGGGGTATCACAGACAGACAGACACAGCTAAATGGTGGGGGCTGTCACAGACAGACAGACACAGCTAAATGGTGGGGGCTGTCACAGACAGACAGACAGACAGACACAGCTAAATGGTGGGGGCTGTCACAGACAGACAGACACAGCTAAATGGTGGGGGGTATCACAGACAGACAGACACAGCTAAATGGTGGGGGCTGTCACAGACAGACAGACAGACACAGCTAAATGGTGGGGGCTGTCACAGACAGACAGACACAGCTAAATGGTGGGGGCTGTCACAGACAGACAGACACAGCTAAATGGTGGGGGGTATCACAGACAGACAGACACAGCTAAATGGTGGGGGCTGTCACAGACAGACAGACAGACACAAGGCGACACGAGAGCAGTCAAACCGATACATTAAGTTCACCCGCGAGGTGCTGTTGCTTTCCTACGGTACCGCAGGCGTGCATTAATTGCTTATTTCAGCCATTTCTCCATTAATCACGCCTGCTGTCAGCTGGTAATGTGTCACACTATCATTGGCCCGTTTGACTGTCAATGGTTCAGCCTCTAGGAAGAAACCCTAAATACAAAGTCAATACACCATTGCACATAAAACGACTCCAGGGTGTCTAATGAAGTACTGTCACCTCATAAACACATGAAAAACAAGAAAAATACAAAAATTGTGGCACTCCATCTTTAAGCCATTTCGGGCAGGAACCCCTTTTTGGTGTTTTAAGCATTCTGTTCTACTTTAGCTATTGAAAAATAGAAGATCTACAAGCTCATAGTGCGGCACCGAGTGCCGCGCTTACGCGCTATGAGTTTGTAGATCTGCTCTTTTTTTTTAAATCATGAAAATGTGGCGCAAATCTTTGTTTGAATATATATTCTTTCAACTCTTTTAACTCAAATCTTTGCTTCTGGGGGGGGGGGGGGGGGGGTCCCTGGAACAACATATTTTCACTCAGATGGGGGTCAGCGGCCAATTACATATATTTTTGGGAGTCCTTGACATTAAATTGTTTGAGAACGACTGACACAGAAACATAGGTTTTTCAGAATATTGTCTATTTAGAAAACATTTTTTTAGAATCTGCCTCAGGTCTAAATGGGTTAAGCCATGCATGTCTAAGTTCAAACGGCTTGTACTGCGAAATGAGTCCATATCGTTATCCATGTATCGGTCGGTCACTAGCTTTCTGTTTCTCTATGGCAGTCACCGACATGTGGATGAAACGGAGACGCAGGACACCGACTCTGCTTCGGACACGGAGAGCAAATACCGCTCGTCTGAGAAACTGCAGCTGCCGTCTGCGTCCGTGAGCCGCCACCAACACCACTGAGGGGAGGAGATTGTGTTTTCATCCAGGTTGGCATTTAATGCTCCTCCCACCTCCGGTGAACTCTTACATTTCTGACATTGAGGCACAAGAACACTTGGGTCACTTTTCTTTTTTTAATATAAAGAATATTTATTGGTTTTACACTTGGTTCACTTTGTGAGTGTGTGTTGGTGTTTCTCGCTTATCAAATCAAGGACAACAAGGGAAACAAGATTACAGATATACTAAGGCGGCAAGGCCACATTTAGACTGCAGTCACATCCAGTCAAATCGGATTCAAATCAGATTTATTTCTCAAATCTGATCTTTTGCCCCGACTGTTCTGCATCTGCAAGTGACCAGAACGGATCTGTCACAGATCTGTGTTCAGACTGGCAGCTGAATCCAGTCTGAATCAGATCTGTGTTCAGACTGGCAGCTGAATCCAGTCTGAATCATATCTGTGTTCAGACTGGCAGCTGAATCCAGTCTGAATCAGGTCTGTGTTCAGACTGGCAGCTGAATCCAGTCTGAATCAGATCTGTGTTCAGACTGGCAGCTGAATCCAGTCTGAATCAGATCTGTGTTCAGACTGGCAGCTGAATCCAGCCTGGATCAGATCTGTGTTCAGACTGGCAGCTGAATCCAGCCTGGATCATATCTGTGTTCAGACTGGCAGCTGAATCCAGTCTGAATCAGATCTGTGTTCAGACTGGCAGCTGAATCCAGCCTGGATCAGATCTGTGTTCAGACTGGCAGCTGAATCCAGCCTGGATCATATCTGTGTTCAGACTGGCAGCTGAATCCAGTCTGAATCAGATCTGTGTTCAGACTGGCAGCTGAATCCAGCCTGGATCATATCTGTGTTCAGACTGGCAGCTGAATCCAGCCTGGATCAGGTCTGTGTTCAGACTGGCAGCTGAATCCAGTCTGAATCAGATGTGTGCCAGATCCAGATCGGAATGAGATCTGTTTAACCCATTTCGACCTGAGGACGATTCTACAAATGTCTTCTAAATCCTGACAGTTTTCTGAAAACCTCATGTTTCTGTCAGTCGTTCTCAAATATATTCATGTCAAGGACCCCCAGAAATATATGTAATTGGCAGCCGACCCCCATCTGAAAATATGTTGTTGCAGGGACCCCCCCAGAAGCAAAGATTTAGTTATCTGCGTTACCTCAGTCTGAGCAAGCAGGCAAGGCCATTGTATTCATATACCACCTTTCATACACATTCAAACAAAGTACAGTACAGCTCATTTAAAGCCCAGACTATATCAGGCTATCTATCAAGCCTAGTTGCTAGACTAGCAGCAATTTGCAACTCTAGATTGTTTTATAATGGGATGAATCTAGAGTTGCAATACCCTCCATTGACTCCCCATTCATCCTATTTGCGTTTGCGATCTGCTTGTATTAAACAACGTTAAACTCACCAACATTGCAGCTCTAGGCCAAGCTTGAATTATCCTCTTTCAATCTGCTGAGCTTTTGTTTAATAAAAATCCACCGTAGACAAGTTGTTATGAGATACTTTCTGTCAAGACATTCTGTGCAGGTGATTCTTTTTCTAAGTGTTGCAGTTTGGAAGCACTCGTTTTTATTAACGGGTCGCGCTGCTGCCTCCTGCATTATGTGAATTCGAAACAGGTGGTACGCAGGGTGACTTTGACGTGCGCTTCCAAACTCCTGCACAGAATCTCTTGACGGAAAGTATTATTGTACACTGTACACTGTCTTACTGTCCTGCTGTCTCTCCTCCTGCAGATAAACCAAGATGGGAGCGTAGTCAGCGTACAAATACATGCAGGAGTTGTGGCGCAATAAGCAGTTGGACGTGATGCGTCCAAGCAGGGTGAGTGTTTACTGCAGGGGTGCCCATTACGTCGATCGCGGTCGACCAGTCGATCGCAAGCGCTGCGCAGGTAGACCGCTTGGCCTTGCCATGAAAAAAGAAAAAAAGAAAAACAATCCTCGCCTCGGGCAGGCGGCGGCGCGCCGGTGGCTTTGAAGGAGAACGTCGGGTCTGTTCTGTTGTTAAACAAACAAATTAAAAGGATATCTATCCATCATTGTTCATATAGCAAGATGCGCGCGGCAAAGAAGCCTAAAACATATCACTTCCATGGAGAGTGGGAAGATGATTATTAATGCTGGGCCGTTATCGGCGTTAACGCGAGACTAGACTCCTCCGCGGGGACCCCCATTATCCGCGGACCCCCACACAGACTACCGCGGAGGCGCGGACCCCCGTGGAGGTTGGCACGGACCCCCGCGGAGGTCGACGCGGACCCCCACGGAGGTCGGCGCGGACCCCCGCGGAGGTCGGCGCGGACCCCCGCGGAGGTACGCGATAGTCTGCGTGGGGGTCCGCGATAGTCTGCGTGGGGGTCCGCGCCTCCACGGTAGTCTCTGTGTGGTCTGTGCGGGAGCATCATGATGCCATCATCCATGCATCACAACAACAACATAACAATATATATAATATACTCTATGATCACAATAGTACAGCGGCTTATACCCCAATACAAGAGGTATTGTGCACTTTTTCAAAAAAGCATGAAACTTCTACCATAGTTAGATGATATCATGAGGTGTATTTTCAGATGTGGAGTCAAGTCAGATTTGACCCCTGAGGCCCGGTAGAGCATAATATGTGACCAATACCCATAACATCCTATATAAGGCAAAAAAGTCCAAATTTCATCATTCTTTAAGTAGCATGTGACATATGAAACTAGGGTGTTTGCATGATTCTGAATCCATTCCAAGCATTAGTTTTGCAAAAAAACACTCATTGGGCTTAAAACGGCCATGCCCACTTGCCCAAATGTGCTGGCATCATCAATTTGTGATGACGGCATTGGCCGTTTTTAGCCCAATGAGTGTTTTTTTGCAAAACTAATGCTTGGAATGGATTCAGCATCATGAAATCACCCTAGTTTCATATGTCACATGCTACTTAAAGAATGATGAAATTTGGACTTTTTTGCCTTATATAGGATGTTATGGGTATTGGTCACATATTATGCTCTACCGGGCCTCAGGGGTCAAATCTGACTTGACTCCACATCTGAAAATACACCTCATGGTATCATCTAACTATGGTAAAAGTTTCATGCTTTTTTGAAAAAGTGCACAATTTTTTGGTAATCCGCTGTACTACAACCAAAACAAACTAGGACTAGCTTTGACGGTTGCCACATTTCGTGACTGAGAGAGAAACAAGCAACCAGGTCTATGAAAATGTTAACAGGCCAGATCAAGTCAGAAAATCCGAAAAAGTCAGAAATTAAGTCTCTTATTTGCAATGCGGGGAAACTGAAAAGATAAATAAATAGAATTGATTTTGAAACCTAGATTTTGAAAGTCCTAATGCCTTAATGTTGTTTATTTATTCGCCATATAGGTACATATTTTGAGTATTTTAAGCAAAGGGATAATTATCTTTTGGTTGGTAGATCACCTTGAGCTGGCAATTTTAAAAGTAGACCTCAAGTCAAAAAAGTGTGGGCACCCCTGGTTTACTGGGTCTGTAGGCTGGGATACAAGGCCTAGCAGGGTGAGTGTTTACTGGGTCTGTAGGCTGGGATACAAGGCCTGCAGGGTGAGTGTTTACTGGGTCTGTAGGCTGGGCTACAAGGCCTAGCAGGGTGAGTGTTTACTGGGTCTGTAGGCTGGGATACAAGGCCTAGCAGGGTGAGTGTTTACTGGGTCTGTAGGCTGGGATACAAGGCCTGCAGGGTGAGTGTTTACTGGGTCTGTAGGCTGGGCTACAAGGCCTAGCAGGGTGAGTGTTTACTGGGTCTGTAGGCTGGGATACAAGGCCAAGCAGGGTGAGTGTTTACTGGGTCTGTAGGTTGGGCTACAAGGCCTAGCAAGGTGAGTGTTTACTGGGTCTGTAGGCTGGGATACAAGGCCTAGCAGGGTGAGTGTTTACTGGGTCTGTAGGCTGGGATACAAGGCCTAGCAGGAAATATTTAAGTAGTTCCGGTCATTTTGTGGGGGGCACAAACCGGAACTACTTAAACCCTAACCCTTTAACATTCCGGGCGAGAGGCATGTTGAAGTCAGAAATGAAGACAGAAGTATAGCCATCTGGTCAAAACAAGGTTCAAGGTTCTTTATTATTTGTCTCCCGAGGAAGAAATTTGTCTTAGACAAAGGTCCACGTAGCCCTTAAAGGTCCACGTAGCCCTTAAAGGTCCACGTAGCCCTTATGCCTTTGTCGCCGCAGAGCAGCGCCAAATTACGCGCGGCGAGCCTTTCTTTCTGATCCGTAAACAGGGAAGTGAATGGCAGAGCGCATGCAAGGAGTACATTGCAGAAGGAGAGGCCAACCCAAGAAAAATAAAAAAATCTGAATATATTTTCTCTGTTTGATATCAATGTGTACACACGTCGTCACGTCCTAGCAGCAACCCGTCGGTTGGATTGGTTATGACGTTCCCACACGTCGTACGGTCTGAATGGGTTAATAGGACAAGTTTTTCTTGTACTTTTCTTGTCACTCACAGATAAGAATAAAAAATCACACCTGTGTGAAGTGAGGGGCGCTTTTATCATTATACAATATACATAATCTCATGAACAACTGAATTAATGTGATTGGTTTAGGCTGAGGATGTCTGTTGGAGAGTGTGAGTGAGACAGACTTTTTGGGTGGCCATCTACAGGCCAGCCATGTGTACTACAACGTTCTATTGAAAACGAAGCAGTTTACCGGTCTCGTCTAGACCCGTACATAATTAACATAACCGCAATGTAGACGCAGTAAAGTTTTATATCGTTCACAAACTTAGGCGGGGAACAGCCCGCGACGTCCTCGTGTACCTAGGCCCTTACTTATCAAATCATCTGAAAATATGTTGTTCCAGGGACCCCCCAGAAGCAAAGTTAAAGTTAAAAACGTTCGCTCTGAAAGAATATTCAAAGATTAGCACCACATTTCCACAATTAAAAAAAAATAGCAGATCTACAAGCTCCTAGCGTGGCACTCGGTGCCGTGCTATGAGCTTGTAGATCCCACTTTTTTGTGTTTAGACTTAATGTCATAAAATCGGTTTCCAGTCTGGATGTGGCACAGATCTGATGCAGATTTTTTTTTCTTTTCTCAAATACGTTTGAAGCGCAATTAATCTTTGTTAGAGGTTTGTGCTGTGTTAACAACCTCATGATGTTAACTCCAAGTTATCCTAATGGTACAGCATGGAATTGTGGACAAAGACAACAAAATATTATTTTGTTTTGGGTCTGAGAGGCTATGTGATATATTTGTTCCACAGTTCAGCGTCTGCTTGAATAATAATTAGTCCCCTGTGATTAATTATTGGATCACATGGTTACTCACGCAGGCCTGCTTCCCAGGGGCCCGATTTTGCCAGGCGCTTTTGAGCAACCTGTCATCAACGTGTCATCATTTTTTGTCAACTAAATGTTGTCTTTTTCCAGTGTATCCCACAACACTCGCCAGCATTCGCTTCCGGCATTCCGTGTACAGATAAACTGGACACACCATTATGAATGTATTGGCTGTAAGTAACATTAACCACCATGTTAATAATAACCATCTTAGGCTTACATTGCTTAGTTGTCCCCCAGGGTTCTATACTTGGTCTGCTCCCTTTTTCCTTCTACACAAAAATAGCCAATCTACAAGTTAGTTTGTCTAATTTCACTGAATGTCTGCCCCAGAATAGGGACACTAGGGTTCATGTGGTTAAAGGGAATTGGCATAACGACTAAATTGGATCTACGGTAATTGGAAATAAAATAAATATGTTATATCGGTGTTCCCAGGACACCTTTTTGATGCCCAAACTATTTCCACAGATGCATTAGTATCTTAGTGTACTAAAACACAATTATTTTGCATTGCCACCAGGTCTGGAATTTCATAATTTTAGGGCCAAGGCCACTTGGCCTCTATGGTGTCCAAATAATGAATTTCAGGATGATAAATATTTAATATAGCCTAGTACAAGTAGCCTACAGTATACTGTAACTACTGTATCAGTAATTATGTAACCTGTATTCCACAAAATAGGCTATTGTATTGGCAAATTACTAATATTTTGGTCTCAATATTTCTCACATTCAGCTTTTCGCTTCACTGATTGAAGTTTGGGTCACATGAATCACATGAGCATTCACAGATTCAAGGTTTTATTGTATTTGATTTATTTTCATTCAAGATGAATTGTGTTTGGACTTGCAGTAATGTCTATGACATCTAATTTTTAGAGGGACACACTACGAGAGCCATGGCTGTCGTATACGCCGTGAAATTCCTGCCCGGGTCGTTTGTCACACTCCTCAGCTTTGTTTGGAAACTGAGCCCCCTGCAGGTGATTTTGACCCTAGATGAACTGTGTCTCCGCAGGACTTGAGAAACTACCAGTACAGTCTGCCAGCCGTGGAGGGTCTGAGGATACACATGGAGATGGGACACAGCTACATCGACATCCCCAAGAGTCGCTTCACTGAGGTATATAGACCCCCCCTGGTTATATAACCGTTCCATAACCAGCCGTGGAGGGTCTGAGGATACACATGGAGATGGTATATAGACCCCCCCTGGTTATATAACCGTTCCATAACCAGCCATGGAGGGTCTGAGGATACACATGGAGATGGTATATAGACCCCCCCTGGTTATATAACCGTTCCATAACCAGCCATGGAGGGTCTGAGGATACACATGGAGATGGTATATAGACCCCCCCTGGTTATATAACCGTTCCATAACCAGCCGTGGAGGGTCTGAGGATACACATGGAGATGGTATATAGACCCCCCCTGGTTATATAACCGTTCCATAACCAGCCGTGGAGGGTCTGAGGATACACATGGAGATGGTATATAGACCCCCCTGGTTATATAACCGTTCCATAACCAGCCGTGGAGGGTCTGAGGATACACATGGAGATGGTATATAGACCCCCCCTGGTTATATAACCGTTCCATAACCAGCCGTGGAGGGTCTGAGGATACACATGGAGATGGTATATAGACCCCCCCCTGGTTATATAACCGTTCCATAACCAGCCGTGGAGGGTCTGAGGATACACATGGAGATGGTATATAGACCCCCCCCTGGTTATATAACCGTTCCATAACCAAAAAAGGCAATTCAGATTTACAATGACTTCACCCACACTCTTCGCCCTGAATTTGACCTCTTACCAATCAACAGGAGGCTTAGAGTGCATTAGCAAAATAAATAATGGTTACAAGACTTTGTTTGGGCCAACTTCAGTGGACATTTAAAAACAGCTCTACCACCTAATCCCTACAGCCCACTGTTGTAGACTGACTGCTAGTGTGCCAAAGGTACATTTCCATTTTGTGTAAGATTTAATGGACAATAAAGTTTTCTTTATCTTTATATTATCTACGAGCTCACATGTCTCATTATTATACTGTAGATATGTGTCCCTGAGCCTGACCCTTCACTCCTAAAAGCATGTTGCAGTGGTAGAAGAGTATTTTAATTAAGTAAAAGTATCAGTACTGCAATGTAGAAATACTATGTTACAAGTAAAAGTCCGGAATTGAAAATTGACTTGAGTAAAAGTACAGTAGTATTGGTATGGAAATGTACTTAAAGTACCAAAGGTAGAAGGTACTCATTATGCAGAATTTCCCATTTCACAAGTTTTCAATTGTATAAAATCATTTGAGAATAGCTAATAAGCTCACACAACCCGATACGCCACTGGTAGCAGGTACATGCAGGTATGTGATTTGAGACATTGTGTAATTTGTGTTTGTTTGTTTTGTTTGTGGTGCAGATGCAGAAGGTGATCAACTCATCCAATGAGCACGTCATCAGCGTGGGGGCCAGTTTGAGCTTGGAGGCGGACTCGCACCTGGTGTGCTTTCAGAATGAGGAGGGCAACTACCAGACCCAGGCCAACAGCATGCCTGGCAAGACACGCAAGGTGTGCAGACATTCATCCATTTACAACGTCAAGTCACTCCGTCAAATGTTTTGTTATGTCTACGTTCTTTATGGAAACGTTCCCAAAGTGGGGTCCGGGGACAGCTAGGGGTCCTTGAGAGAGTTCCAGGGGGTCCCCAGCTAAATGATAATTAGGAACTAAATTGACTCTTATGGGTCCGTAACTCAGAGAGTGTACAAATGGAACCATTTGTAAAAAATAAATCTTCTCTTATGGGGGTCCTAAGTCCTTGGCATATATTTTCAAATGGGGGGTCTGCAGGCTAATGAGTATCATTTTGGGGGTCCTTGACATGAAAAAGTTTGGGAGCCACTGCTTTATGGAAAGGTCAGAGAGCAGTGGTTCGCAATCTTTTCAGGCCGCAGATCCCCCAAAATAATCATATTTGAACTGAGGACCCCCCACCCTCACTTGTAGGAGTTTGATTCGGTTCCACAGCATTACTTTTGATGCAGTAATGGTCCTTTCTTTCTTTCTTTCTAGGTATTAAAAACGGTCTTAAAAATAGTCACTTCACTGTAGGGTTGTCCCGATCCCATCACGTGATCGGAAATCGGGCCTGATCACGTCATTTTCATATTATCGGAATCGGACCACGAGCCAAAAAAACAAAATCCTTATCCATATCATGATATTCGACTGGATATTGTCTGCAATTTTGGATATTGTACTACTGTGATTTGGCATAAGTGTTATATATTTAAGTGTTAAATATGGATCGGGAGTTATTAATTATGTGTCTTGATGTGTGATTTGTTCCAGTGACTGGAGCCAGTTTTGTGGTTTTCAACGGCGCTCTAAAAGCCTCTTCAGGGTTCATTGCCAAGTCCAGCATTGTTGAAGGTAAGGATCATATCAGTTTTCAAACAATTATGCTGACCTCCGACATGTTTCTTTGCATCTGTGTGTTTTCACTCAATGATGTATACGTATTTTTGATGTGCTTGTGTCATATTCAACTGAACATCACCACAAGCTGTACCTCTTTGGACCAATCATTATGCTCAACCCTGATTGGTTGATCCTGACCCAGTGGCGTGTTTACAGGAACAGATTTCTTTGTTTAAATCCTACAGGAGGGTCGCGTGTGACCCAAAACGTTGCTCTAAATTAAATAAATCAGCCTACGTGTACCTTGTAAGTGGCAGTGTGCGAGTTATCTTGTATTGTTGATGTTCACCATTACACTTACGCACCTGCTTCTTTAACGAAAATACATCGCTTGGATGCACATGGGACGTATCCTCAGTGATGTATCCCAAGGTCATCACCTGGGACGTATCCTCAGTGATGTATCCCAAGGTCATCACCTGGGACGTATCCTCAGTGATGTATCCCAAGGTCATCACCTGGGACGTATCCTCAGTGATGTATCCCAAGGTCATCACCTGGGACGTATCCTCAGTGATGTATCCCAAGGTCATCACCTGGGATGTATCATCAGTGATGTATCCCAAGGTCATCACCTGGGACGTATCATCAGTGATGTATCCCAAGGTCATCACCTGGGACGTATCATCAGTGATGTATCCCAAGGTCATCACCTGGGACGTATCATCAGTGATGTATCCCAAGGTCATCACCTGGGACGTATCCTCAGTGATGTATCCCAAGGTCATCACCTGGGACGTATCCTCAGTGATGTATCCCAAGGTCATCACATGGGACGTATCCTCAGTGATGTATCCCAAGGTCATCACCTGGGACGTATCCTCAGTGATGTATCCCAAGGTCATCACCTGGGACGTATCCTCAGTGATGTATCCCAAGGTCATCACCTGGGACGTATCCTCAGTGATGTATCCCAAGGTCATCACCTGGGACGTATCATCAGTGATGTATCCCAAGGTCATCACCTGGGACGTATCCTCAGTGATGTATCCCAAGGTCATCGGGGTTTCGGGTCTCGCGAACATCATACCCCTCCCTTAGGTGGCCTTGGGTGATCAAGTCCCGACTTACGTCCCAGTAGCTACCCTCGATCAGACCCACTAGGGAAAGACCAGGACCACACAATCCGTTGGATCCACTCCGGAACTACTCTGCCGGGACTGGGAGGTACAATTCTGGCATGTGGAGGGACTAGGCTCTGTGGGTTGACTCCTGTCCAGGCCCCTCCTACGTCTCACCAGGTCCACTCCTGCTCTCACCAGCAGTACCACCAGGACCTGTGCGTTGCACCAGACTTTTAATCCGGGTGTGAGAAAGCTTTGTATCGACATGTTACAATGCTGTATGATTAAAGTTGTGTGTTCCCTCCATTGTGTATTGCAGCCAGCAGCTCATATGGTGGTTCATGTAGCTGATATTTTATTGTTTTGTTGCTGCTGCTTAAGTTGAATACCCCAGATGAATGTCTTGCGACTGGCCATGACCAACCTTGGGCCGTCTGGAAAACCTTGAACATTTTCTGGTGCATGTGTGTGCGGCGAACCACAAACAATGGACCACATCACAAGATGTATCTATGCTCCACAATGTACTGGAGATGACCTGGCCGAACCAAATGGACCACATCACAAGATGTATCTATGCTCCACAATGTACTGGAGATGACCTGGCCGAACCAAATGGACCACATCACAAGATGTATCTATGCTCCACAATGTACTGGAGATGACCTGGCCGAACCAAATGGACCACATCACAAGATGTATCTCTGCTCCACAATGTACTGGAGATGACCTGGAGATGACCTGGAGATGACCTGGAGATGACCTGGCCGAACCAAATGCCGCTGCAACCACTGGAAAGACGTAATATAGAGGATGACACGAAGAAGAAATAGTTGAATATAATAATAAACTTTATATGTATAGCACTCATTAAGAACAGAGTCACAATGTGCTTGACAGAAGACTCCACCACAAAAGTAATAAAGACAATGCATCACAATAACCAGAAATAATGACATTGCCGTAAGATCGACACCACCAAGCTGACGCTGAACACCAGCCGCCGGAGCCCCATTAATTATCAACCACCTCCTCTTCTACCATCTTCATTAAATGATCAGTTAAACATACCTTTTGTTCTTCAGTCTGGTTCAGAGGGCAGGGTTGAAGACGGCCTATCCACGCCCGAGGCCTGTGCAGCAGCAGAGGTGGTGCGCCCGCTGGTGTCTGGACCCTGGGACTTTGCGCTGCTGTGTGGCGTGGGACCCTCGGTGAGGAAGACCCCCAGCCTGCTGCCAGACAACGAGGACGAGCTGCCCCCGTTGCTCATCACCACCGGAGAGGAGGGTCCAGGAGGTAACACATGTGTCTGTTTCCTAGTCTAAATAGCTGATCCATAAGCTCTACCTTTTTAGATCTGCTGTTTTTGGCATAGCAGTTCCCAGGGGGTCCCTTGACCCCACTTTGAGAACCAGTGTGCCACGGTTACGCACCGCCATGAGGAGGAGTTACGCACCGCCATGAGGAGGTCTGTCCCCGTGCCACACACACTGTGATACATGGCTCACAGTGTGCCACACACACTGTGATACATGGCTCACAGTGTCCCACACACACTGTGATACATGGCTCTAAAGTTGCACATAATCACATGATTCACATCTCTTGAATCACAGGAAGTGTGACACTGGTGTTTGTGTGTGTTAAATGTGGTAAAACGAGTGAGCACAATGTGTGTTCACATAAAGTAGAGGGACAATATTCTATTTCTCTCCGGCGTTCACCAGTGTTTTATCATATAGCTCAGGAAATCCACAGCAACAACAAACCTAGTGCTAAGGCGGTGCAGTGGCACATTTCTCTGCCCACCTCCACAGAGTCTGGGGGTTTGAATCCACTAGCTTTGTCAAGCGTCTACTATTCTATACGAACACAAGTGGCCCAAGTTGGGGATGGAAGCCGGAGGGGGAGGGTTGATATTTTTTTCACTACACACAATCCTACATGCTGGGGCGGCACCTGGCTGTCAGCAGGGAGTGTCGGGCAGGAGGACTGGAGTAGAAGACATGCTCTATACGTCCTCCCGCTGGGGGCTCCTCACTGGTAGGTGAGTCAGTAGCATACGACAGCAGTGACACAACACGCAAATGTGTGGGGGGAGGAATTCATTGGCATAACGACTACTATTGGGGATGAAAAGGTAGAAATGCCGGGATAAAATGTGGCTGCAAGAGCTCTGTCTACAGGCACATTTCCATCAAAAGTGAATTACTTGTTCCATCATAGTCTTAGTTTTTATTTTCTTCATTATCAACCATCGGGGGTGCGATCATATTGAAGATGAATATTCTGTGACTACTTAAAAGGCAAGTAAATATGAAAAAAGCGTGGCCCCCTGCCAGATTCTGCTGCTATTGGAGGAGGGAGGACCCCGCCCTTTGACCTTCGTTGTCAATGCCAACCTGCTGGTCCACGTCAAACTGGTTACATGTGAGTGACACTCAGTCTCTGACTTCTGTGTGTCTGACCTCTCGTAAATCTAAGCCTTATTCTTCATTGTACAATGAAGTGAATTTAAACCTGATTTCAGCCTGATAAATGTAGCCTGATTTAAGCCTAATTTATGCTCCATCTCAACGGCGCAGCCCCAAAATAGCTGGTCTATTAGCTCCACAACCTGAGCTGTAATAGGTTGGCTATTTATCAGCCTTCATACTTCATTGTGCGACGGTGTTGCAGCCGATCTACAGTTTCGGCATCTTGAGCATGTGTATCTGCCATACTGGCAGATAGAAAGACGAAGAGCAAAGCAGCACATCTGTGGCAGCAGTTTCTGTTTCATTGTTGCACAACGAGCTCGTTGACGTCGGCATGCAAACAAAAATTGCCTTTTTGAGCAGGAATTGTGTGGACAGCAACACTTTTTTTTTGTAGCTGCGTTTGTAGCTATCTCAACTTGGATTTGTAGATTTGTACAGTATCTATTCCGCTTTTGAAGCAGATGCAAACGTCCGGTGTAGCTTTGTATCTTCATTTCGCTGGCTTCCATTGAAAATGAATGGTAGAATGTAGCTTTGCATCTTCATGTTGCTGGCTTCCATTGGAAACGAATGGTAGCCTTTAGCTTTGTGTGTGTCCTGTCAGACTGCAGCAGGAGGTGTTGGTGTCTGGTCTCCTGTGGGCTGCAGGCTCTGGGCCAGAGGGAGCTGGTGTTTGTGTTGGAATGTCTACCGAAGGAGAAGACGCTCCCTAAAGACCTCTTCACACTTTACCACCACACTATCTACCAGGACGCCCAGAAAGGTGCTTAATTTCATTTCGTGAGATTTTTATATATGTGTTTATCTATATATTTACGTATTTATTTTCCACTTTTTGCAGGTAAATTCATCGAGGCCCTGGGCAACGTGACGTTCACCAGCAGCTTCCTGGGCAGCAAGGAGCACGGCGGCATGCTGTTCTTCTCCCCCACGTGTCAGCCCATGGAGGGCCTGACCCTGCCTCCGCAACCCGTCCTCGTGGGCCTGCTCATCCAGAGGCTGGAGGTGCCCTGGGCCAAGGTGTTCACCCTCAGGCTGCTGCTGCGCCTGTGGTGCGTTAAGCTTTATGTCACTGCCTCCCAAAGTGTATGGGGGGTCCGCCACCCCCGGGGGACCCCCAGGGGGGTCTTTGAGGAACGGGGGATTCCATTCAAGGATTCCATTGATGGTTAGGAGTATAGTGTACAAATTGAACCAAATGGGCCTGGAATAGTCGATTCTGTTAAATTTGTACACACTCAGAGTTATGGGGGTACTTGAAATTAAAGTGGCACTATGTAATATTTTAACGACTATACAGTATAACATATTATGTCCCACAAAATGATGAAGTTACATGTTTAAGCAATAACAATCATCCTTCCATGAATGTACAGTATAGACCCAGGGAGGTCTCTGCTCCGGCTTGACTCTATTACTATGTATAGGGGAGACAATGAGTTTCATCTGGGCATTCGCCAAGGCAGAACTGCCAGTCAAAGCGAAGACTGACCAATCACATCGCGTCCTCGTCAGACATGCTTACAGAGACTCTTGGGTAATGAAGTCAAAGAGGCTGGCTGCCATATTATTTTAATTATGTGCAAAGTAGCCACTGATACCTCAAACTACATAGTGCTGCTTTAAAACATTTAAGAACAACTTGCATTTGTTAGCTGCTCCCGTTCTGTTCTATGTCCTAAGGGGGCAGTCACACCGAGGCACGTTACTAGTGTAGAAATGTGTCACCAAAAAACCCTAATATTGTTTCTCGTGCGCTCCTCTCTTGAGCCAATGCGTCCTGTTTTTCTATCTGTATTTAGACATGCAACAAAAGATAATATATTCTTAACCTTTCAGCACAACTCCTTCATGTTTTGATGTGATGCCTGTAGCTGCTGGTCAAAACAGTAGGAAATTGGCTAATGCAGATATAATGTCATCAAATGGTGGTCCGTGGCTCAAATGCAGAATGAATAATGGACCTTGATATGAAAAGTGTTGAAAACCACTGGTGTAAGGCGTCTATAAACCACTGGTGTAAGACGTCTATACTGCTAAAAAAATATTTAGGGAAAACTTTGATCTCAGTTCTTGTTAGTATCGAGTCTGCAGAGCAGTGCCCTGTTAGGCAATCATAGCTGCGGTGTCAAATGAAGCACAGCTTGACACTGACACTGACAAAAAGAACAGATCTACAACCTCACAACATGCTGCAGCGTGATCCTATGTCCTAGGAGAGCTGGTGTAGCAAAACATTAGGCAACATTTGGAATAGAATTATACCGTTCTATATTCTATGCTTTATTGTTGCTACACTGCCTGTCGTTGGCCATTGTTGCCCAAAGAGACTCATTATGGCGCTGAATGATTGTTATATAGGTCTGGAAATTGGGTTAAATATTCTGGAAAGGTTTTGGAAATTCATTGGTAAAAATGTGTGGGAATCCTGCGATGCGATCATAGTGCCCTTAAATGATTTGATCTGTGTTTATTACTGAAATATGAATTTCAGCGTGCTGTGTCTAAGGCTAAGGCTTCCTACAAAGTGAAGCTTGAAAACAAACTGCAAGCAAATGACATCAAAGGTGTATGGCAGGGTTTGCAGGACATCACTGACTATAAAACCAAGCACCATGTTCCAGACAGGGACCCCTCCCTTCCTGGGAGGCTTAATGATTTTTATTGTCGGTTCGATAGTGAAAACCATCAGTCCCCCTCTTTTCCAAGAGAGCAGGGTGACTCTCCACCCAACATACGTGAACATGATGTCAGACTGCTGCTCCGTCAGCAAAACCCCAGAAAGGCGGCAGGGCCTGATGGCGTGTCGTCTGCCACATTAAAGCACTGTGCTGACCAACTCGCACCTGTCCTCACTTCCATTTTCAACTGGTCACTTGAACTCTGTACTGTGCCTGCTTGTTTTAAATCTGCGGTCATCATTCCTGTCCAAAAGAAAAATAATATCACCTGTCTTAATGACTATAGGCCTGTTGCCCTAACATCTGTCATTATGAAAGTATTTGAGCGACTTGTATGTAAGCACCTGTCCAGCATAGCACTAGATCCCCACCAATTTGCCTACAGAGCAAATAGGAGTGTAGATGATGCAGTGTCCCTCTGTCTGCACACTATTACCCAACATCTAGAATCCAGATCCACCTATGCTCGTGTACTCTTTGTTGACTTCAGCTCCGCATTTAATACAATAGTGCCTGGGAAGCTGATTTCAACCCTACAGGAGCTAGGCGTCGGCACACCTCTATGTAAATGGATCTTTAATTTTCTATGTGACAGGAAACAGGTGGTCAAAATAGGTGATCTCGTCTCGCTGTCTAGGCTCCTAAACACTGCCCCCCCCCCCCCCCACTATTGTACTCATTATATACTAATTTCTGTCAATCTCACTTTAGTACAGTTATGATGTATAAGTTTGCTGATGACACATCTTTAGTAGGTCTTATTACCAACGAGGATGAATCCAACTACCGCAGAGCAGTAGAGGAGCTGGTGAGATGGTGTGAGAGTTACAACTTGATTCTAAACATCTCTAAAACCAAAGAGATGTTCATAGACTTTAGGAAGAAAATCTCGAGTCCCCTCCCCCCCTTCATCAATGGGGAAGAGGTAGAAAGAGTCTCCTCCTTCCGGTTCCTAGGGACCACCATCCATGAATCCTTATCATGGGATCTCAACACCAGTCTCATAATAAGCAAATCACACCAGTGTCTCTATTTCCTGCGGCAGCTTAAGAAGTTTAAAGTCAGCCAAGCAGCCATGACTCACTTCTATAGGGCCACTATTGAAAGTGTTCTTACCTTCTCCATGCTTGTCTGGTTTGGTCACACAACCTCTCAAGACAAATCGAAGCTGGAAAGAGTAGTACGTTGCGCATCAAAAACCATTGGATGTAGCCTCCCTACACTTTCCTCACTCTATTCCACCAGAATAATTAGGAAGGCAAAAAAAATCATTGCAGACAACTCTCATCCTGCACATTACCTCTTCAATCTCCTCCCATCAGGCAGGAGATATAGAAGCATCAAGAGCTCAACATCTCGCTTCAGAGATAGCACTTACCTCGTAGCCATTAGACATCTGAACTAGATGTATGTATGTAGCAATATGCATATTGCACTTTCAAAACTGAATGTAATTCCCTATGCTGCTGGTTTTTGTATTGTATTGTCCTTTTTGTTTTTGTATCTATGGTTGTCTGTATATGTTGAGTATGAACCAAGACAAATTCCTATCAACTTGTTTACATGGCAAATACATTCTTGAATCTTGAATCTTACTGCAGTCGAGTGCTGATGTTGTATTGTGTATCTTAGTTTTATCCAGTGTTTTATTGTCTACTAATTGTCTACCACATTAGACAAGACCCAGATTAGTGTAATGTTTTTTTATTTTTTACTTGTAGTCAGCTCAATGAATGAACTGGTTGGTGGTGAAGTGTCATATTTCACTACTACACCCATAGCGGTCCCTGACAGACTTATCAAAGTTCCTCTCCACCTGTAAACAAGTCCAAATACACTATTTTCCACAGCTATTGTTTGGTGAAAGTGCTCCTTGGCGTTGCTGAAATGGTGAATATTTTCTGCTCCATCCATAGTTTTAAAGAATTAAATGTTTCTTCTGTATTCTCTTTTTTTGATAGCTTGTTGTGCAGTCTGGTGTTCATAAGAAAATAATAACAACATGCTTATTTCTCTGTTGGTGTCAACACACAAAAGACACAAGAAACAAGCAGCCTAAATTACAATGGGTTCAATCTATGAACTATAACCTTCAGGAATGAAATAATTTAACTATAATTCATGGGTTAATTATTACCCATTTTAAGTTATTTCAAGTACACTGTGTGGTCTGTTATATTTTCATTTTATAGATATTTTAACCCTATTTTCAAATATAACTTTCCTCAACTCAAATAATGAATGTCAACTAACACTAGTTTTCGTAAAAATAACCAACTAATTTAAAATAATCCAAAACATTATTTATATTATATAACTAAGAATTTATCTCACACTTTAGACTTTACATAGGTACATTTATTTACCATCGTATTATAATTATTATACCCGGAACCTCGTACATACGAGCCGCTCTACGTTACCATTCGGCTAAAGAGCCATGGTCTAATAGGAGGGTGTGTACCGCAGCCCACTAAAGCCTACAGTGATGGTGGAGTGTGCCGAAAATAGCGGATCTACAAGCCCACAGCGCGTCTCTGATGCAGCTCGTTGTGGGCTTGTAGCTCTGACGATAGCGCCCCTGGTGGTTAATCTACCAACTTCACACTGCTTTGAGATGCACTTTGATGCAAAATGTATTGAAAAGTGGATAATAGCGCCATCTGGTGGTTATTTTAGTAATGTGCGTTGTCAAGTTAAAGCGTCGAAATTCTGACGTTATACGCTGCATTTCCGCTTTCCCTTCAAAATACAACAATGTGGTACTCGTCAAGTTAAAGCGTCAACATTCTGACGTCAAACGATGAATTTCCGCTTTCTCTTCAAATTAAAACGTGGCAGCTTGCGTTAGCTTTAGCTATTGTTAGCTTTAATTGATCTTTATTCATATTAATACGTGTTGCATGTTTTAATGTTGTTCTAAAGGACAGAAGATTATTTAGCACAAACTGTCGATTAAAATAAAGAACGTTTTATTACAAATAAACACTTGTTTTTATTATTTTTACAGTTCTGAGAAACTAGCTAGCTGGCTGGCTAATAGCTCCAACAGCTAGCGGATGTAAACACGGTCACGTGACTCCCGTCACATTAGAAAACAGAGGTTTCCGGTGTGTTACGTTGAAATCGGTGAACCTACCGAATTATGTGACTGTACTGCGGCTGCGCCGTCGTCGCCATGGTCTTTGGGAAATGAAGTCCTTGAATGTAGTTTTACAGGCCCATCCCTATGATTTATAGATCTATTCTAAAGGCCCATCCCCATGTTCTATGGATCTATTGGTGTTCATATGGGAAATGTAGTCCTGAAATGTAGTTCTTCCATCCACCCATATGGTGTATGGGAAATGTAGTCCTTAAATGTAGTTCTATAGTCAATCCACATGTTTTACAGATCTAATTGGTCAATCCACATGTTGTACAGATCTAATTGGTCCATCCACATGTTTTACAGATCTAATTGGTCAATCCACATGTTTTAAAGATCTAATTGGTCAATCCACATGTTTCACAGATCTAATTGGTCAATCCACATGTTTTACAGATCTAATTGGTCAATCCACATGTTGTACAGATCTAATTGGTCAATCCACATGTTTTACAGATCTAATTGGTCAATCCACATGTTTCACAGATCTAATTGGTCAATCCACATGTTTTACAGATCTAATTGGTCAATCCACATGTTGTACAGATCTAATTGGTCAATCCACATGTTTTACAGATCTAATTGGTCAATCCACATGTTGTACAGATCTAATTGGTCAATCCACATGTTTTACAGATCTAATTGGTCAATCCACATGTTTCACAGATCTAATTGGTCAATCCACATGTTTTACAGATCTAATTGGTCAATCCACATGTTGTACAGATCTAATTGGTCAATCCACATGTTTTACAGATCTAATTGGTCAATCCACATGTTGTACAGATCTAATTGGTCCATCCACATGTTTTACAGATCTAATTGGTCAATCCACATGTTTTACAGATCTAATTGGTCAATCCACATGTTTCACAGATCTAATTGGTCAATCCACATGTTTTACAGATCTAATTGGTCAATCCACATGTTGTACAGATCTAATTGGTCAATCCACATGTTTTACAGATCTAATTGGTCAATCCACATGTTTCACAGATCTAATTGGTCAATCCACATGTTTTACAGATCTAATTGGTCAATCCACATGTTGTACAGATCTAATTGGTCAATCCACATGTTTTACAGATCTAATTGGTCAATCCACATGTTGTACAGATCTAATTGGTCCATCCACATGTTTTACAGATCTATTTGGTCAATCCACATGTTTCACAGATCTAATTGGTCAATCCACATGTTTCACAGATCTAATTGGTCAATCCACATGTTTTACAGATCTAATTGGTCAATCCACATGTTGTACAGATCTAATTGGTCCATCCACATGTTTTACAGATCTATTTGGTCAATCCACATGTTTCACAGATCTAATTGGTCAATCCACATGTTTCACAGATCTAATTGGTCAATCCACATGTTTTACAGATCTAATTGGTCAATCCACATGTTGTACAGATCTAATTGGTCCATCCACATGTTTTACAGATCTATTTGGTCAATCCACATGTTTCACAGATCTAATTGGTCAATCCACATGTTTCACAGATATAATTGGTCAATCCACATGTTTTACAGATCTAATTGGTCAATCCACATGTTTCACAGATCTAATTGGTCAATCCACATGTTTTACAGATCTAATTGGTCAATCCACATGTTGTACAGATCTAATTGGTCAATCCACATGTTTTACAGATCTAATTGGTCAATCCACATGTTGTACAGATCTAATTGGTCCATCCACATGTTTTACAGATCTATTTGGTCAATCCACATGTTTCACAGATCTATTTGGTCAATCCACATGTTTCACAGATCTAATTGGTCAATCCACATGTTTTACAGATCTAATTGGTCAATCCACATGTTTCACAGATATAATTGGTCAATCCACATGTTGTACAGATCTAATTGGTCCATCCACATGTTTTACAGATCTAATTGGTCAATCCACATGTTTCACAGATCTAATTGGTCAATCCACATGTTTTACAGATCTAATTGGTCAATCCACATGTTGTACAGATCTAATTGGTCCATCCACATGTTTTATAGATCTAATTGGTCAATCCACATGTTTTACAGATCTAATTGGTCAATCCACATGTTTCACAGATCTAATTGGTCAATCCACATGTTTTACAGATCTAATTGGTCAATCCACATGTTTTACAGATCTAATTGGTCAATCCACATGTTTCACAGATCTAATTGGTCAATCCACATGTTTTACAGATCTAATTGGTCAATCCACATGTTGTACAGATCTAATTGGTCCATCCACATGTTTTACAGATCTAATTGGTCAATCCACATGTTTCACAGATCTAATTGGTCAATCCACATGTTTTACAGATCTAATTGGTCAATCCACATGTTGTACAGATCTAATTGGTCAATCCACATGTTTTACAGATCTAATTGGTCAATCCACATGTTGTACAGATCTAATTGGTCAATCCACATGTTTCACAGATCTAATTGGTCAATCCACATGTTTTACAGATCTAATTGGTCAATCCACATGTTTCACAGATCTAATTGGTCAATCCACATGTTGTACAGATCTAATTGGTCCATCCACATGTTTTACAGATCTAATTGGTCAATCCACATGTTTCACAGATCTAATTGGTCAATCCACATGTTTTACAGATCTAATTGGTCAATCCACATGTTGTACAGATCTAATTGGTCAATCCACATGTTTTACAGATCTAATTGGTCAATCCACATGTTGTACAGATCTAATTGGTCAATCCACATGTTTTACAGATCTAATTGGTCAATCCACATGTTTCACAGATCTAATTGGTCAATCCACATGTTTTACAGATCTAATTGGTCAATCCACATGTTGTACAGATCTAATTGGTCAATCCACATGTTTTACAGATCTAATTGGTCAATCCACATGTTGTACAGATCTAATTGGTCAATCCACATGTTTTACAGATCTAATTGGTCAATCCACATGTTTCACAGATCTAATTGGTCAATCCACATGTTTTACAGATCTAATTGGTCAATCCACATGTTGTACAGATCTAATTGGTCAATCCACATGTTTTACAGATCTAATTGGTCAATCCACATGTTGTACAGATCTAATTGGTCCATCCACATGTTTTACAGATCTAATTGGTCAATCCACATGTTTTACAGATCTAATTGGTCAATCCACATGTTTCACAGATCTAATTGGTCAATCCACATGTTTTACAGATCTAATTGGTCAATCCACATGTTGTACAGATCTAATTGGTCAATCCACATGTTTTACAGATCTAATTGGTCAATCCACATGTTTCACAGATCTAATTGGTCAATCCACATGTTTTACAGATCTAATTGGTCAATCCACATGTTGTACAGATCTAATTGGTCAATCCACATGTTTTACAGATCTAATTGGTCAATCCACATGTTGTACAGATCTAATTGGTCCATCCACATGTTTTACAGATCTATTTGGTCAATCCACATGTTTCACAGATCTAATTGGTCAATCCACATGTTTCACAGATCTAATTGGTCAATCCACATGTTTTACAGATCTAATTGGTCAATCCACATGTTGTACAGATCTAATTGGTCCATCCACATGTTTTACAGATCTATTTGGTCAATCCACATGTTTCACAGATCTAATTGGTCAATCCACATGTTTCACAGATCTAATTGGTCAATCCACATGTTTTACAGATCTAATTGGTCAATCCACATGTTGTACAGATCTAATTGGTCCATCCACATGTTTTACAGATCTATTTGGTCAATCCACATGTTTCACAGATCTAATTGGTCAATCCACATGTTTCACAGATATAATTGGTCAATCCACATGTTTTACAGATCTAATTGGTCAATCCACATGTTTCACAGATCTAATTGGTCAATCCACATGTTTTACAGATCTAATTGGTCAATCCACATGTTGTACAGATCTAATTGGTCAATCCACATGTTTTACAGATCTAATTGGTCAATCCACATGTTGTACAGATCTAATTGGTCCATCCACATGTTTTACAGATCTATTTGGTCAATCCACATGTTTCACAGATCTATTTGGTCAATCCACATGTTTCACAGATCTAATTGGTCAATCCACATGTTTTACAGATCTAATTGGTCAATCCACATGTTTCACAGATATAATTGGTCAATCCACATGTTGTACAGATCTAATTGGTCCATCCACATGTTTTACAGATCTAATTGGTCAATCCACATGTTTCACAGATCTAATTGGTCAATCCACATGTTTTACAGATCTAATTGGTCAATCCACATGTTGTACAGATCTAATTGGTCCATCCACATGTTTTATAGATCTAATTGGTCAATCCACATGTTTTACAGATCTAATTGGTCAATCCACATGTTTCACAGATCTAATTGGTCAATCCACATGTTTTACAGATCTAATTGGTCAATCCACATGTTTTACAGATCTAATTGGTCAATCCACATGTTTCACAGATCTAATTGGTCAATCCACATGTTTTACAGATCTAATTGGTCAATCCACATGTTGTACAGATCTAATTGGTCCATCCACATGTTTTACAGATCTAATTGGTCAATCCACATGTTTCACAGATCTAATTGGTCAATCCACATGTTTTACAGATCTAATTGGTCAATCCACATGTTGTACAGATCTAATTGGTCAATCCACATGTTTTACAGATCTAATTGGTCAATCCACATGTTGTACAGATCTAATTGGTCAATCCACATGTTTCACAGATCTAATTGGTCAATCCACATGTTTTACAGATCTAATTGGTCAATCCACATGTTTCACAGATCTAATTGGTCAATCCACATGTTGTACAGATCTAATTGGTCCATCCACATGTTTTACAGATCTAATTGGTCAATCCACATGTTTCACAGATCTAATTGGTCAATCCACATGTTTTACAGATCTAATTGGTCAATCCACATGTTGTACAGATCTAATTGGTACATCCACATGTTTTACAGATCTAATTGGTCAATCCACATGTTTTACAGATCTAATTGGTCAATCCACATGTTTCACAGATGTAATTGGTCAATCCACATGTTTTACAGATCTAATTGGTCAATCCACATGTTTTACAGATCTAATTGGTCAATCCACATGTTTCACAGATCTAATTGGTCAATCCACATGTTTTACAGATCTAATTGGTCAATCCACATGTTGTACAGATCTAATTGGTCCATCCACATGTTTTACAGATCAATTAGATCTGTGAAACATGTGGATTGACCCACATGTTTTACAGATCTAATTGGTCAATCCACATGTTTCACAGATCTAATTGGTCAATCCACATGTTTTACAGATCTAATTGGTCAATCCACATGTTGTACAGATCTAATTGGTCAATCCACATGTTTTACAGATCTAATTGGTCAATCCACATGTTGTACAGATCTAATTGGTCCATCCACATGTTTTACAGATCTATTTGGTCAATCCACATGTTTCACAGATCTAATTGGTCAATCCACATGTTTTACAGATCTAATTGGTCAATCCACATGTTTCACAGATATAATTGGTCAATCCACATGTTGTACAGATCTAATTGGTCCATCCACATGTTTTACAGATCTAATTGGTCAATCCACATGTTTCACAGATCTAATTGGTCAATCCACATGTTTTACAGATCTAATTGGTCAATCCACATGTTGTACAGATCTAATTGGTCCATCCACATGTTTTATAGATCTAATTGGTCAATCCACATGTTTTACAGATCTAATTGGTCAATCCACATGTTTCACAGATCTAATTGGTCAATCCACATGTTTTACAGATCTAATTGGTCAATCCACATGTTTTACAGATCTAATTGGTCAATCCACATGTTTCACAGATCTAATTGGTCAATCCACATGTTTCACAGATCTAATTGGTCAATCCACATGTTTTACAGATCTAATTGGTCAATCCACATGTTGTACAGATCTAATTGGTCCATCCACATGTTTTACAGATCTAATTGGTCAATCCACATGTTTCACAGATCTAATTGGTCAATCCACATGTTTTACAGATCTAATTGGTCAATCCACATGTTTCACAGATCTAATTGGTCAATCCACATGTTGTACAGATCTAATTGGTCCATCCACATGTTTTACAGATCTAATTGGTCAATCCACATGTTTCACAGATCTAATTGGTCAATCCACATGTTTTACAGATCTAATTGGTCAATCCACATGTTGTACAGATCTAATTGGTACATCCACATGTTTTACAGATCTAATTGGTCAATCCACATGTTTTACAGATCTAATTGGTCAATCCACATGTTTCACAGATGTAATTGGTCAATCCACATGTTTTACAGATCTAATTGGTCAATCCACATGTTTTACAGATCTAATTGGTCAATCCACATGTTTCACAGATCTAATTGGTCAATCCACATGTTTTACAGATCTAATTGGTCAATCCACATGTTGTACAGATCTAATTGGTCCATCCACATGTTTTACAGATCTAATTGGTCAATCCACATGTTTCACAGATCTAATTGGTCAATCCACATGTTTTACAGATCTAATTGGTCAATCCACATGTTGTACAGATCTAATTGGTCAATCCACATGTTTTACAGATCTAATTGGTCATTCCACATGTTGTACAGATCTAATTGGTCCATCCACATGTTTCACAGATCTAATTGGTCAATCCACATGTTTCACAGATCTAATTGGTCAATCCACATGTTTCACAGATCTAATTGGTCAATCCACATGTTTTACAGATCTAATTGGTCAATCCACATGTTTTACAGATCTAATTGGTCAATCCACATGTTTCACAGATCTAATTGGTCAATCCACATGTTTTACAGATCTAATTGGTCAATCCACATGTTGTACAGATCTAATTGGTCCATCCACATGTTTTACAGATCTAATTGGTCAATCCACATGTTTCACAGATCTAATTGGTCAATCCACATGTTTTACAGATCTAATTGGTCAATCCACATGTTGTACAGATCTAATTGGTCAATCCACATGTTTTACAGATCTAATTGGTCATTCCACATGTTGTACAGATCTAATTGGTCCATCCACATGTTTTACAGATCTAATTGGTCAATCCACATGTTTCACAGATCTAATTGGTCAATCCACATGTTTTACAGATCTAATTGGTCAATCCACATGTTGTACAGATCTAATTGGTCAATCAACATGTTTCACAGATCTAATTGGTCAATCCACATGTTTTACAGATCTAATTGGTCAATCCACATGTTGTACAGATCTAATTGGTCAATCCACATGTTTCACAGATCTAATTGGTCAATCCACATGTTTCACAGATCTAATTGGTCCATCCACATGTTTTACAGATCTAATTGGTCAATCCACATGTTTTACAGATCTAATTGGTCAATCCACATGTTTTACAGATCTAATTGGTCAATCCACATGTTTCACAGATCTAATTGGTCAATCCACATGTTGTACAGATCTAATTGGTCCATCCACATGTTTTACAGATCTAATTGGTCCATCCACATGTTTTTGGTCAATCCACATGTTCTACAGATCTAATTGGTCAATCCACATGTTTTACAGATCCACTTGGTCCATCCACATGTATTACAGATCTATTGGTCCATCCACATGTTCTACAGATCTAATTGGTCAATCCACATGTTTTACAGATCTACTTGGTCCATCCACATGTATTACAGATCTATTGGTCCATCCACATGTTTTACAGATCTAATTGGTCAATCCACATGTTTTACAGATCTAATTGGTCTATGCACATGTTGTACAGATCTAATTGGTCAATCCACATGTTGTACAGATCTAATTGGTCCATCCATATGTTTTGCAGATCAAATTGGTCCATCCGCATGTTTTACAGATCTAATTGGTCAATCCACATGTTATTGGTCAATCCACATGTTTTACAGATCTAATTGGTCCATCCACATGTATTACAGATCTATTGGTCCATCCATATGTTTTACAGATCTAATTACTGCATCCATATGTTTTACAGATCTAATTGGTCCCTCCACATGTTTTACAGATCTAATTGGTCAATCCACATGTTTTAAAGATCTATTGGTCCATCCATATGATTTACAGATCTAAAGGTCCATCCATATGTTTTACAGATCTATTGGTCCATCCATATGTTTTACAGATCTATATGGTCCATCCGTATGTACTATAGATCTACAGGCCTCTGTCGTCCTAAGCCTAAGCCATTCCAGCCTGTCAAAGTGGGCAGGGGTGAGGTGGGTGTGTGAGGCCAAGTAGTAGCCTGACCAGTTTGTTTTAGGAAGTCTGGAGCCTTGTTTTAAGGGCCTTTGAGGTGCTGTTAGGCCGTGCTGCGAGGTCCCTTTTCGTTCGGTTTCGTTCCCGCGTCTTTGGCACTACGATTTCAATGCATATTTCCATAGACAATACCCTTCTGGACTCTGGGTTAAAAGTTATCCGCATAATATCCTGCAGTATTTTGTCACAAGCCAGAAATGTATATACAAGTGTATAACCAAAAAACGAAAATCTTGTGCTGCTGTTTTTGCTTTTAAAATGTGTTATATTGATTTTGGCAACACCAAATCTTTCTCAAATGTCATAAATACATACACCTAACATCTGAAACAAGTATTGGTGCCTTAGTTTACTCATATGTGAATCTAGATCATGAAATGTAGCAAATTTGTTAAAGAAAACGCTTCAACTTAAGTGATTGGCACCTAGCACAATGAAACATACACATAGAAAATGTAGCCAAAAGCTTATGTTTCATACATAAAAAATGTCACAACCTACTGGGTAATGAAAGGTAGAAAAGAAAAGCAGCCCACCTTGGCCCAAAATGGCTGAAAATCTATCAAAATGTTACCACGCCCCCTAAATTGGAATAATGCAAAAAATGGACAAGACTAAAAATAAATGCACTAAAGGTCAGAATTATTACAACATATGGTATGAAACATTTATACAAGTACCACCAAGTGTCACAGCATCTGACATTTGCACATCACCCCCCCCCCCCCCGCAGCTCAAGTGCAGTTAGTCAGTCTATTTGCCAGCCCATAGAGTCCCATTGTGAACCCAGACATGTTGAGTACACCAAAATGTTATAGTACAAATGTTGAATATGTATGGGTGCTAACTTGCATATGTTGAACAATTTTCATAATTAGTATAATTAGCTTTAATGACCATAATCACCTACTGTATATGGACAAGATTTCAGCAATAGTCACGGGCCTTATGGATTTTTCCGCGCCAATCAATATTAAAAGGACTAAATTTGGCCCAGATGTAGTCCAGGGCATGCTCTAATGATTTAGCTAGGGAACCCGAGCCAGTTACCTTCGGGGTCGCCATGGCGGCCAAATCCAATATGGCCGCCACATAAAACACCTTCCTCACCAGCCATTTGCAGTATCCTGTTGCACACACTAAAAGATCTGAGCCTTCTTGAGAAGAACAGAAGACCAGAGTAGTCAGACCAGTCCAATGACCTGTTCAGGTGCACTCCTAGAAACTTGTAGTTGTCTACATTCTCCACTACCTTAATATGTTGCTGGGAACCGGAGGTACACTCTTGGTCGTGCCATGGTCCACCACCATCTTCTTGGTCTTGCTAGCATTGAGCCAGAGGCTATTTGCCTTGCTCCAATGCACAACCTCCGTAACCATGCATGCTCAACAGTGTTGTTACCTGAGATGCAGGTGACAACTGACATGTCTTGTAGTTGAAGTGGAAGTCAGATGTTTATAGGGTGAACAGGAAAGGTGACAGCACTGTGCCCTGGGGAGCGCCCGTGATGTTCACCAGCACCTCCGAACAGACAACCCTGCAGTCTCACATACTGCAGTCTGCCCGAGAGATAGTCTGAGATCCATGCCACCAAACCATGGTCCACCCCCATCAACGCAAGCTTCTGTAAGCAGTTGTGACTGGATAGTTCTGAAGACACTGGAGAAGTCAAAGCATGATTCTAACTGCGTTGCCCATGGTGCCAAGGTGTGTGAATGCCCTGTTTAGCATGTAGATGATGACATCATCAAACCCAATGTCCACCTGGTATGTAAAAACTGAAGGGGGCCGACGTAGTCACTCACCATCGGTCACAATGCAGCAAGATTTCCACAGTTCATCATGGAGGGGCATATCGTTTGGATCAGCAGTTCTGGACAACCTGATCTCCATATATGCCTATACTATATTATTGCAACCACAGGTCGCATTTACTAAGAAAGTGCGCATTTTCCGTCAGTCAGTCAGTGTATCACTCAAAATCCCCATACATGGGGAAAGCCCCAATATATGGTGCCCAGGTCTTGTGAGTGACATCACGTGACATCATCAGGGATGGAGATCCCTGATGTCATCAATATTGGCCAGCAACTCTACAACTGACCCCAACCCTTAGATCTCCATATGGATATACTGTATGTCAGAACCTGTTCTGAC
Source organism: Electrona antarctica (assembly GCF_951216825.1). NCBI lineage: Eukaryota > Metazoa > Chordata > Actinopteri > Myctophiformes > Myctophidae > Electrona > Electrona antarctica. The sequence goes on along the minus strand of NW_027636983.1, from coordinate 160,191 downwards.
ATTCCATATGTTGATCCTTCCCCATCCATCCTTCCTCTTCGATGTGTAGTGTAGTGTAGTGTAGTGTAGTGTAGTACACACTACACTACACTACACTATACTGATACGCCCATACCCATGCATGGGCGTACATACTGTAAGTAGTTCTGGACAACCGCCTATCCAATCAACTCGACACCGGACATATAAATGTCCCTGTGCTGGGGTCAGCAGCAACGTGCATGCCGAGTGTGAAGTTAGTTGGTCATACTCCTACTCATACTCTATCAATAGGAATGTACTGAACTCCATTACTTTCATTTTGTATTTTTTAAATAAATTAAATGTGTAACATACAAAGGTTGCTTTTTTTAGGCTGTTCCTAAAGGTGTTCTGGGTGAAAATGTTGAATACGTTTTTTGGGTATAGTGGCCATATATATAAAAACATATATATTAGAGTTTTCTGGATAGATGTACTCATAAATCGGAGCATTTCAATGTGTTCTAATGCTTTTTAAGTTTGTCAAAAATGTCAAAAGTTCACTCGTTTTCACTTAGTGCCATCTTGTAAATATGCAAATTAAGGTTCCAGACACACTCAATCATAATTATAAGCATTCCAATGTGTTTGTAATGGTCAAAAAACATGACATAGACACAATGTTTGCATTTGTAGCTCATCTGGTTCAAATATTACAGCCAAAACCATTTTAGGTATAGCAGCCATGGATTTGGCCGCTATGGCGACCCCAAAGGTTGCCAGCTTGGGCGCCCTAGCTAAATCCAGATTCTGTGACACTTTGTGATACTTTTTCAGCCATTTTGGGCCAAGGTGGGCTGCTTTTCTTTTCTACCTTTCATTACCCAGTAGGTTGTGATTTTTTTATGTATGAAACATAAGCTTTTGGCTAAATTAACTATTGTGTATGTTTCATATGTTAAAGAGTTTTCTTTAACAAATTTGCTACATTTCATGATCTAAATTCACATATGATTAAACTAAGGCACCAATACTTGTTTCAGATGTTAGGTATATGTAATTATGACATTTGAGAAATAGTTTGTGTTGCCACAATCAATATAACACATTTTACAAGCAAACAACAGAACAAGATTTTCGTTTTTTGGTTATACACTTGTATATACATTTCTGGCTTGTGACAAAATACTGCAGGATATTATGCGGAGAACTTTTAACCCAAAGTCCAGAAGGGTATTGTCTATGGAAATGTCAAGTTCAACTCAGTTCCACTCCAAAGGACATACAAGGACGCAACTCCAATTTCCAACTCAATCCAATGGTTTTTTATTTTCCAACTTTTACACTCAGTGTTGGCTTCATTGGTGATTGGCTGGTCATTTCAGTTAGGTTGAAAACCTTCGAACACAAGGAAACAAAGATTAACAACATTGCCAAACAACAAATGATAATCCTTTCAAACCAGGTTCTCTTTTTAACCACTGATTTTAAACATTACATGTATTTTCAAATAATGAAGTCTTTTAAACAGTGTTTAAACAATGAACACCTTAGTCAACATTTTAAACAAATTAAACATTTCAAATTACTTTACCCTTTAAGCTTGGATAAAGGAATAAGGATTCAAGTTAAGTAAGCATCTAGCATTTTAAATTGAATAAGTAGTTAAAGAAAATAGCTGAACTTTAAGCTCTAATTGAACAAGGCATTTTAAACCTTTAACATGAATTGTCCATATTTTAGTAGTCTTTTAAATTCTTAAATCATTTTAACATTTCTAACTTATTTTGTAAAGAGATACTAAACATAAATGAAATCCAACTCTCAAGCAAGTTAATGTGTCCTTCCCCACTTCAGACTGAAGCAGTTGAAGCTACTAAACACAATTAGCCAGATTTTAACCACATCAAACAGTACTGCAGTGCATACATAAGTATAAATAAAACAATATCACCGACCATTGGCGTCTTTGGAGGTAGAACCCAAGAGTTGTCTTTGCTGTTTGCATCTGGTGTTTGTTTGAATGACTGACGCTCCATTCCTTTTAAGGTGCTCCTAATCAGGTAACGAGCAGCCATCTTGCTGCTGCATTCTGGGAGATGTAGTTTCTGAGGTGTGAGATGTCATGCTGACCAGATTTTGTCCATTTCTGAGTTTTAACTCAACACCTCCCACTTGAGCTCCTGGGTTTCCAAACACAGAGAGGTCACAAGTCTTCACACCTTTGACTCTGGTTCCTTTCTTGAGTCCGTCTCTTCTTGAACTTGAGAGAAGCGATGCATCACATCCTTTGTCAGTCGGCGCAGGTTGCTTTGGTGATGTTGCCTCCCACTTTGATTGGTTTGGGCCTCCCACTTTCATTGTTTTGGGGCCTCGCACTTTGATTGTTGTCCCCATGGAGCGAGCAAAGTGTGCATTTGATTTGTACGCTGCCACCTCCACCTCTTCAAGCAAGTCAGGATGTGCTCCACCCACCGTCTTGCCAAGTGGACTTTCCCACAAGACGAGGTCTCCAATGACCTTTACCCTCTGGGGAGCGAGTCTTCCCTCTCGATGGCTAATGAGAAGCTCAACTTCTTCTGGCCTTTCCAATTCTTCAAGTGTGACCTCTGGGAAGAACTTCTGCAACTTCTCCGGTTCAATTACTTGGTGTACTTTGGCAATTTCATTCAAGCCGTAGCAGACCATTTCATGAGCTCTCACTGTTCCTTTGGGAGTCTTGACTCTGACTTTGAGGAGATATCTTTGCGTTTTCACCTTCGTGGTCATTCCACCAACTCCATGGACAACTAAAGTTATCTTCTCTTTTCTTAAATTCAGTCTTTTTGCAGCCTTGTGGGTAATATAATTTGTGTCTGATGCAAGGTCAATTAAGGTCCCAATCTTCTGCCCTGCATTTGCAGTGACTTGCATCAACATCATGATGACCGGAAGTTCAGAGAGCCCATTCTTCTGCAGAAGTTTAGACTTAGCTGAAGTGCTGCGTGTCGCTGTCGTCTTGTTGGTGAAAGCCCTTCTGCCGCGATATGCCATTTCTGGGGAAAGTTCAGACAGGAATTCCTCTTGTTCCTCTGTCAGTTTGAATTTTCCCTCTTCACCTCTTTTGCCTTCTGCTTTAGGACAAAGGAAATAATGGTGGTCCGGAGCACAGCTGCCTCCCCTCTCACAGTCTGTGTTTCTGCAAAGGAAAGTGTCTCTGCAGTATCCATCTTCATCATGGCATCCTAGACACTTTGTGCATGCTCCCATCTTTTCCAACACATCTTTCTTCTCAGGTAACTTCAGTCCTTTAAATATCTTACAGAAGAATATTTTGTTGTTGTGCCCACTCTCACCGCAGACACCACATACCCCATCAAGGTCTGGTCTCTTTGTGGTTCTTGTTGAGGCAAACTTCCTCTCTGAATGATATGAACGATCTGGTTTGTCCATCTTCTCCACGTTTCGGAGCTGTTCGAGTCTCTCTAGGATTTCTTCTTGGTTTGTCAGGAACTTCAAGAGCATGTCAAAGTGATTGTCTGACGTGACATTGTTTGTGGGTTCAACCATGAACATCAGCCAGTCTCTTAGTATAAAGTCAGGCAACTTGCTTTCAAGTGATCTAATTACTAGTGGGTTGTTAATAGCTCCCGAGTTTCCCAATTCTGTGAGATCCGCTAGGGCCTTCTCCACCGTCTGTATGAGGTCAATGACGTGCCTTGGCTGGTCCCCCTTCACATGTGGCATCTTGTCCAGCTCTTCAAGTATTTCTATAGTGATGGTTGACTTGTTGCCATATCTGTTCTCCAATACTCTGAAAATGTCATTGGCAGCGGGGTATGTTGACAGTCTGAGGTCTTTTGAGATCTTGCCATCCACGCTTTCCAAGAGTTGAATTTTCTTCACCTCCGGTGATCCGGATGGCTCCCCCTGCTTTTGCAGGCTTTCCCAGTCTTTCCTCCATCTGTGGTATTCTCTCTTGCTTCCATTGAAGATAGGTAGAGTGGTTGGTTTGATTCTCACCACTGGTGCTGTCGGTTGGGGTGGTGCTGTTGGTCCTGTGCCTTGCTCGGCGATCCTCCTTGCAGTGACAAGTTGAGCTTTCTTGAATAGAAGCTGGTTGTTGGACGCTCTTAGGTCCACCATCCTTCTATCAATCTCCTCCTTTGGTTCCCCAGGGATCCACCTCTCCCATGTGGACATGGCTGAGATGGCTGCATTCAACTCCTTGTCCCAAACAGTGAGGTGTACTTCATAGCCTTCTAGGTTGTTACTTTCCACAGCTACCCTTTCCGCTGCCTCATTAGCTCTCTCCGCTTCAAGGATTGCCCTTCCCAGCTCATTTCTTCCATACTTCAACCACAGATTAGTCTGAATAATGTCTTTGGTCTCAGCCAGCTTTGTCTCGGCTTCTTCTAAAGTGTTCCTGATGTCGGCCTTTTGCTGCTCATCAAGATCAGCTTCTTCATCCTCAGCTTTCATTTTAGCTTCCAGCCCAATCCTGACATCTTCATTTGAATCGAGCACCGCTCGGAAACAGACTGAAAGGGTTTTGAATTCTTCAATCAACTCGGATTGCAGCATGCCGTCTGCTCTCCTTAAAATATAGTTTGCTGTTCTGGTGAAGCGGCTCTTCGCCGTGGTCCTCTCCTTCTTGAGATCCTTGACCGTCTCTTCAGCCATTCTTTATTTCCTTCCACGTCAACAGGATATCTGGTCGGAAGCCGTTTATCTCCCTCCAGCTGCTAGCTGTGGTTTTCAACTGTCAAGTTCAACTCAGTTCCACTCCAAAGGACATACAAGGACGCAACTCCAATTTCCAACTCAATCCAATGGTTTTTTATTTTCCAACTTTTACACTCAGTGTTGGCTTCATTGGTGATTGGCTGGTCATTTCAGTTAGGTTGAAAACCTTCGAACACAAGGAAACAAAGATTAACAACATTGCCAAACAACAAATGATAATCCTTTCAAACCAGGTTCTCTTTTTAACCACTGATTTTAAACATTACATGTATTTTCAAATAATGAAGTCTTTTAAACAGTGTTTAAACAATGAACACCTTAGTCAACATTTTAAACAAATTAAACATTTCAAATTACTTTACCCTTTAAGCTTGGATAAAGGAATAAGGATTCAAGTTAAGTAAGCATCTAGCATTTTAAATTGAATAAGTAGTTAAAGAAAATAGCTGAACTTTAAGCTCTAATTGAACAAGGCATTTTAAACCTTTAACATGAATTGTCCATATTTTAGTAGTCTTTTAAATTCTTAAATCATTTTAACATTTCTAACTTATTTTGTAAAGAGATACTAAACATAAATGAAATCCAACTCTCAAGCAAGTTAATGTGTCCTTCCCCACTTCAGACTGAAGCAGTTGAAGCTACTAAACACAATTAGCCAGATTTTAACCACATCAAACAGTACTGCAGTGCATACATAAGTATAAATAAAACAATATCACCGACCATTGGCGTCTTTGGAGGTAGAACCCAAGAGTTGTCTTTGCTGTTTGCATCTGGTGTTTGTTTGAATGACTGACGCTCCATTCCTTTTAAGGTGCTCCTAATCAGGTAACGAGCAGCCATCTTGCTGCTGCATTCTGGGAGATGTAGTTTCTGAGGTGTGAGATGTCATGCTGACCAGATTTTGTCCATTTCTGAGTTTTAACTCAACACCTCCCACTTGAGCTCCTGGGTTTCCAAACACAGAGAGGTCACAAGTCTTCACACCTTTGACTCTGGTTCCTTTCTTGAGTCCGTCTCTTCTTGAACTTGAGAGAAGCGATGCATCACATCCTTTGTCAGTCGGCGCAGGTTGCTTTGGTGATGTTGCCTCCCACTTTGATTGGTTTGGGCCTCCCACTTTCATTGTTTTGGGGCCTCGCACTTTGATTGTTGTCCCCATGGAGCGAGCAAAGTGTGCATTTGATTTGTACGCTGCCACCTCCACCTCTTCAAGCAAGTCAGGATGTGCTCCACCCACCGTCTTGCCAAGTGGACTTTCCCACAAGACGAGGTCTCCAATGACCTTTACCCTCTGGGGAGCGAGTCTTCCCTCTCGATGGCTAATGAGAAGCTCAACTTCTTCTGGCCTTTCCAATTCTTCAAGTGTGACCTCTGGGAAGAACTTCTGCAACTTCTCCGGTTCAATTACTTGGTGTACTTTGGCAATTTCATTCAAGCCGTAGCAGACCATTTCATGAGCTCTCACTGTTCCTTTGGGAGTCTTGACTCTGACTTTGAGGAGATATCTTTGCGTTTTCACCTTCGTGGTCATTCCACCAACTCCATGGACAACTAAAGTTATCTTCTCTTTTCTTAAATTCAGTCTTTTTGCAGCCTTGTGGGTAATATAATTTGTGTCTGATGCAAGGTCAATTAAGGTCCCAATCTTCTGCCCTGCATTTGCAGTGACTTGCATCAACATCATGATGACCGGAAGTTCAGAGAGCCCATTCTTCTGCAGAAGTTTAGACTTAGCTGAAGTGCTGCGTGTCGCTGTCGTCTTGTTGGTGAAAGCCCTTCTGCCGCGATATGCCATTTCTGGGGAAAGTTCAGACAGGAATTCCTCTTGTTCCTCTGTCAGTTTGAATTTTCCCTCTTCACCTCTTTTGCCTTCTGCTTTAGGACAAAGGAAATAATGGTGGTCCGGAGCACAGCTGCCTCCCCTCTCACAGTCTGTGTTTCTGCAAAGGAAAGTGTCTCTGCAGTATCCATCTTCATCATGGCATCCTAGACACTTTGTGCATGCTCCCATCTTTTCCAACACATCTTTCTTCTCAGGTAACTTCAGTCCTTTAAATATCTTACAGAAGAATATTTTGTTGTTGTGCCCACTCTCACCGCAGACACCACATACCCCATCAAGGTCTGGTCTCTTTGTGGTTCTTGTTGAGGCAAACTTCCTCTCTGAATGATATGAACGATCTGGTTTGTCCATCTTCTCCACGTTTCGGAGCTGTTCGAGTCTCTCTAGGATTTCTTCTTGGTTTGTCAGGAACTTCAAGAGCATGTCAAAGTGATTGTCTGACGTGACATTGTTTGTGGGTTCAACCATGAACATCAGCCAGTCTCTTAGTATAAAGTCAGGCAACTTGCTTTCAAGTGATCTAATTACTAGTGGGTTGTTAATAGCTCCCGAGTTTCCCAATTCTGTGAGATCCGCTAGGGCCTTCTCCACCGTCTGTATGAGGTCAATGACGTGCCTTGGCTGGTCCCCCTTCACATGTGGCATCTTGTCCAGCTCTTCAAGTATTTCTATAGTGATGGTTGACTTGTTGCCATATCTGTTCTCCAATACTCTGAAAATGTCATTGGCAGCGGGGTATGTTGACAGTCTGAGGTCTTTTGAGATCTTGCCATCCACGCTTTCCAAGAGTTGAATTTTCTTCACCTCCGGTGATCCGGATGGCTCCCCCTGCTTTTGCAGGCTTTCCCAGTCTTTCCTCCATCTGTGGTATTCTCTCTTGCTTCCATTGAAGATAGGTAGAGTGGTTGGTTTGATTCTCACCACTGGTGCTGTCGGTTGGGGTGGTGCTGTTGGTCCTGTGCCTTGCTCGGCGATCCTCCTTGCAGTGACAAGTTGAGCTTTCTTGAATAGAAGCTGGTTGTTGGACGCTCTTAGGTCCACCATCCTTCTATCAATCTCCTCCTTTGGTTCCCCAGGGATCCACCTCTCCCATGTGGACATGGCTGAGATGGCTGCATTCAACTCCTTGTCCCAAACAGTGAGGTGTACTTCATAGCCTTCTAGGTTGTTACTTTCCACAGCTACCCTTTCCGCTGCCTCATTAGCTCTCTCCGCTTCAAGGATTGCCCTTCCCAGCTCATTTCTTCCATACTTCAACCACAGATTAGTCTGAATAATGTCTTTGGTCTCAGCCAGCTTTGTCTCGGCTTCTTCTAAAGTGTTCCTGATGTCGGCCTTTTGCTGCTCATCAAGATCAGCTTCTTCATCCTCAGCTTTCATTTTAGCTTCCAGCCCAATCCTGACATCTTCATTTGAATCGAGCACCGCTCGGAAACAGACTGAAAGGGTTTTGAATTCTTCAATCAACTCGGATTGCAGCATGCCGTCTGCTCTCCTTAAAATATAGTTTGCTGTTCTGGTGAAGCGGCTCTTCGCCGTGGTCCTCTCCTTCTTGAGATCCTTGACCGTCTCTTCAGCCATTCTTTATTTCCTTCCACGTCAACAGGATATCTGGTCGGAAGCCGTTTATCTCCCTCCAGCTGCTAGCTGTGGTTTTCAACTGTCAAGTTCAACTCAGTTCCACTCCAAAGGACATACAAGGACGCAACTCCAATTTCCAACTCAATCCAATGGTTTTTTATTTTCCAACTTTTACACTCAGTGTTGGCTTCATTGGTGATTGGCTGGTCATTTCAGTTAGGTTGAAAACCTTCGAACACAAGGAAACAAAGATTAACAACATTGCCAAACAACAAATGATAATCCTTTCAAACCAGGTTCTCTTTTTAACCACTGATTTTAAACATTACATGTATTTTCAAATAATGAAGTCTTTTAAACAGTGTTTAAACAATGAACACCTTAGTCAACATTTTAAACAAATTAAACATTTCAAATTACTTTACCCTTTAAGCTTGGATAAAGGAATAAGGATTCAAGTTAAGTAAGCATCTAGCATTTTAAATTGAATAAGTAGTTAAAGAAAATAGCTGAACTTTAAGCTCTAATTGAACAAGGCATTTTAAACCTTTAACATGAATTGTCCATATTTTAGTAGTCTTTTAAATTCTTAAATCATTTTAACATTTCTAACTTATTTTGTAAAGAGATACTAAACATAAATGAAATCCAACTCTCAAGCAAGTTAATGTGTCCTTCCCCACTTCAGACTGAAGCAGTTGAAGCTACTAAACACAATTAGCCAGATTTTAACCACATCAAACAGTACTGCAGTGCATACATAAGTATAAATAAAACAATATCACCGACCATTGGCGTCTTTGGAGGTAGAACCCAAGAGTTGTCTTTGCTGTTTGCATCTGGTGTTTGTTTGAATGACTGACGCTCCATTCCTTTTAAGGTGCTCCTAATCAGGTAACGAGCAGCCATCTTGCTGCTGCATTCTGGGAGATGTAGTTTCTGAGGTGTGAGATGTCATGCTGACCAGATTTTGTCCATTTCTGAGTTTTAACTCAACATTGAAATCGTAGTGCCAAAGACGCGGGAACGAAAATTTTCTAGGCACTTTTTCTTGGGTCGCAGCACGGCCTATGTGGTACCAAGAGGTGCATGCATAGGTCTGTAACCCTGACCCTAGCGGGTCCATTTGATTCCATTTGTTCACTATCAGAGTTAACATGAAAAGGTTTGGTAACCAGTGCGTTTCACATGCGTAGAATTCCCAACTGACTGGCAGAGACTAGAGGTGGGCATTGTCACTGGCTGCACAATCTCAGTGTTTCTGTTTTCCGCAACGATGAACCTTCTCGTCAAGTCAGCAGAGAAGTTGCGTCGAGGTGCAGTACTTGCAAGTGGCGTCCAGATGCTGCCGATCAGAGCATTCATGGACGACGCCAGAAGGGTTGGATTTTGGAGGACTTGATTGAGCTCACCAATTGGGCAAGGGTGGAGTTCAAACCGGCAAAATCCAGAAGCCTAGTACTGAAGAAGGGGCGTATCCAGGACCGGTTTCGGTTCAAGATTGGAGAGAACATCATCCCAACTGTCCAAGAGAAACCTGTGAAGTGCTTGAGGAAGTGGTACAGAGCTGACCTCAATGACAGGCAGAGTGTGAAGGAGATGCTTATCCAAGCAGAAACTTGGATGACATCTCTGGAGAAGAGTGGCCTACCGGGCAAGTATAAGGCCTGGGGTTACCAACATGGGGTGCTCCCCATGTTGGTAACCCCTGCTCTGGCCCCTCCTGGTTTATGAGGTACCTGTCTCCACAGTTGAGGGGCTGGAGAGGAAGCTGAACACTTACTTGAGGAGATGGCTGGGCGTCCCAAGAAGCTTCTGCTCCATTGGCCCTAACAGGCAGCAAGCTACAGCTGCCAATAACATCCGTGGTGGAAGAGTACAAGGCGACAAAAACACGCCAGGCCATGATGCTACAAGACAGCTAAGATGAGAGAGTATGCGAGGCAGGCATTGTTGTCAGGACAGGCCGAAAGTGGTCAGCCAGCAGAGCACTGAAGGAGGCCGAAGATCGACTGTATCATGCTGACATTGTTGGGTCGGTAGCCCAGGGAAGGCTGGGTCTGGGTTGGTCCACCAGAACAAGCTGGAACAAAGCTGACCCAAAGGAGCGGCGAGGCATGGTGCAGAGAGAGGTCCGAAAGGCTGAGGAGGAAAACCGGCATGTCAAGGCTGTAGCCATGAACAAACAAGGCAGCTGGACAATATGGGAGGGTGTGAGAGAGAGGGCTCTAACCTGGCAGGACATCTGGAGCATGGAAGGCCACCGGATCAAGTTCCTGTTGTATTCTGTATATGATTTCCTGCCTACTCCATCAAACCTCCACTCTGCGGAAGGATAGCTAACCTCGAGCATGTCCTCTCTTCATGTTGCTCAAGCTTAGCAGATGGCAAGTTCCGGTGGTGACACGATCAGATCCACAGTTGGCAGAGGGTGTCGAGCTGGCAAGGACAAGGGCAAGAAAGCTTTCTGATGGGCCCCGCTTTATCCATTTTGTCAGGGCAGGAGAAAGTGCAGCAGCAGGAGGGAGGAGCAAAGGGGTCCTGGCCACGGCAAGCGACTGGGAGATGTGGGCCGACCTGAAGAAGCAGCTCAAATTCCCAGAGGAGATAGCCCACACTAGCCTGCGACCAGATATTGTCCTCTAGTCTAAAGGTACTGAACAGGTGGTGCTTATCGAGCTGACGGTACCCTGGGAAGAGAGGATGGAGGAAGCGTACGAGCGCAAGCTCAAGAAATACCAAGCCCTCATCCTCGAGAGCCAGCAAAAAGGCCTGGAATCTGCCGGTGGAGGTGGGCTGCAGGGGCTTTGCTGGGCAGTCACTATGGAGAGCCCTCGGACTGCTGGGGATCGAAGAGCTGGCTAGTAAACGGCTGGTAGCCAACATCACTACGCGGGCAGAGGAAGCATCACGGTGGATCTGGATACAAAGAGAGGTGCGGTGGCAGAGCCGACCTACTGAAGGACTAAAGATATGGAGTTGGGTGGTGTTCAGCAGGTAGAGCCAGGACGCTGGATCTTCCATTGAGCCCCTCCGAGGTCTCATGGGCTTAAATCAACGAAACACCAGTGAAGGGGGGTGCCCATTTGATAACCTGCTGAAGCCACCCAACTCCTGTCTAGTTGAGGTATGAAGCCACCCAACTCCTGTCTAGTTGAGGTATGAAGCCACCCAACTCCTGTCTAGTTGAGGTATGAAGCCACCCAACTCCTGTCTAGTTGAGGTATGAAGCCACCCAACTCCTGTCTAGTTGAGGTATGAAGCCACCCAACTCCTGTCTAGTTGAGGTATGAAGCCACCCAACTCCTGTCTAGTTGAGGTATGAAGCCACCCAACTCCTGTCTAGTTGAGGTATGAAGCCACCCAACTCCTGTCTAGTTGAGGTATGAAGCCACCCAACTCCTGTCTAGTTGAGGTATGAAGCCACCCAACTCCTGTCTAGTTGAGGTATGAAGCCACCCAACTCCTGTCTAGTTGAGGTATGAAGCCACCCAACTCCTGTCTAGTTGAGGTATGCGGTCAAGCCTAGCCTTGGCTCGGGGAGGAGGACGCCCCTGCCATGCAGAGTCCCGTCGGTGCCTTGAGGGAAGGAGAGACGGAGAGAGCGATGCCACTGGCCCACAGATGGCGCAGGAGCGAGTACCTGCAAAGGTGGGCCTGTTGCGATACCCTTATCGTATTTTGCATATAGTAATGTAGGATTTGTTGATTTTTGTAATTTTCTTTCCAATAGTTGATACAGTGAAGTGAATTACCTGGTGACCTATGATGACCAAATGTAGTTTTTCTGACGAGTTGGAGGTCAAGAAATTCAACAGAATAAGGGAGTTAGAATCTCAAGAAAGGGAAGAGCACCGTTTTGTCTGGTTGAGTCATTATTATTAGGAAATTATTAGTAGTCAATGGTTGAGAAACATATACATGTACAGTGGTCCCCAGGTTGATTCTAGGGTGGTGGTTCCCAGGTTGATTCTAGGGTGGTGGTCCCCAAGGTTGATTCTAGGGTGGTGGTCCCCAGGTTGACTCTATAGTCAGGGTGGTGGTCCCCAGGTTGATTCTATAGTCAGGGTGGTGGTCCCCAGGTTGATTCTAGGGTGGTGGTCCCCAGGTTGATTCTATAGTCAGGGTGGTGGTCCCCAGGTTGATTCTATAGTCAGGGTGGTGGTCCCCATGTTGATTCTAGGGTGGTGGTCCCCAGGTTGATTCTAGGGTGGTGGTCCCCAGGTTGATTCTATAGTCAGTGGTCCCCAGGTTGATTCTATAGTCAGGGTGGTGGTCCCCAGGTTGATTCTATAGTCAGGGTGGTGGTCCCCAGGTTGATTCTATAGTCAGGGTGGTGGTCCCCAGGTTGATTCTATAGTCAGGGTGGTGGTCCCCAGTTTGATTCTATAGTCAGGGTGGTGGTCCCCAGGTTGATTCTATAGTCAGGGTGGTGGTCCCCAGGTTGATTCTATAGTCAGGGTGGTGGTCCCCAGGTTGATTCTATAGTCAGGGTGGTGGTCCCCATGTTGTTTCTAGGGTGGTGGTCCCCAGGTTGATTCTAGGGTGGTGGTCCCCAGGTTGATTCTATAGTCAGGGTGGTGGTCCCCAGGTTGATTCTATAGTCAGGGTGGTGGTCCCCATGTTGATTCTAGGGTGGTGGTCCCCAGGTTGATTCTAGGGTGGTGGTCCCCAGGTTGATTCTATAGTCAGTGGTCCCCAGGTTGATTCTATAGTCAGGGTGGTGGTCCCCAGGTTGATTCTATAGTCAGGGTGGTGGTCCCCAGGTTGATTCTATAGTCAGGGTGGTGGTCCCCAGGTTGATTCTATAGTCAGGGTGGTGGTCCCCAGGTTGATTCTATAGTCAGTGGTCCCCAGGTTGATTCTATAGTCAGGGTGGTGGTCCCCAGGTTGATTCTATAGTCAGTGGTCCCCAGGTTGATTCTATAGTCAGGGTGGTGGTCCCCAGGTTGATTCTATAGTCAGGGTGGTGGTCCCCAGGTTGATTCTATAGTCAGGGTGGTGGTCCCCAGGTTGATTCTATAGTCAGGCAGGTGGTCCCCAGGTAGATTCTATAGTCAGGGTGGTGGTCCCAAGGTTGATTCTATAGTCAGGGTGGTGGTCCCCAGGTTGATTCTATAGTCAGGGTGGTGGTCCCCAGGTTGATTCTATAGTCAGGGTGGTGGTCCCCAGGTTGATTCTATAGTCAGGGTGGTGGTCCCCAGGTTGATTCTATAGTCAGGGTGGTGGTCCCCAGGTTGATTCTATAGTCAGGTGGTGGTCGAGTCTATTTATTTGTATTTATATATTATTATTATTATTATTATTATTATTATTATTATTATTATTATTATTATTATTATTATTATTAGTATTATTATTATATGTTTATTAATAAAGACTGGCTTTAGAATACAAAGAGAACCAAAAATGTGTCGTTTCATAACAGTGTCGTCGTTAAGCAGCAGAAGATTAACTAATTCATGTTATGTTTCATCACTAAACCTTTTATTAAAACGGATGTTATTCTATTAGAATTCACGTTATAATTCATGGTAGGCCTACATTAATAAATAATTTTTTTTGTCTTTGTTCTTTCTTGTTTTTACAGTCATTGTGTCTGTTTATGATCTAAATCTAAACGAGTATTTATGAGATTTCTGCTGCCTAGAACCATAGAGTATATATATAATAGAGACTGAACTGCGCGAAACTCCGCCCCCCCAGCTATTCATGTCAGTGGAAGTTGCTCAGTGGCGTTTTGAAGCACCCGGAAGACTGCCGGAAGTCCCTCCCAGGACCTCAACTTTGAGGTCCTGAGTGACGTAGGGCAACCGGGCGCTCAACGTTAAAGCCCAGCTGCACGGGGTTTCCCGGTCATGAATCCACGGGTCCGCCTGTAGTCCCTCCTCCTACCACTAGGACCCAGAGCTTCAACGTTGGAAAGTCTGCCTGCCCCCTTGCCTAGAACTCTAGAATAGTGTTTCAACCCGGACGAGAGAGAGTAGCTCACGGGCGAGCCCTCCCTCTCTGTCGTCCGGGTGGAAACACAACAACAAACAGAGCAGAGAGTGAACGTAAAACAGAGAAAGTCTGTAATAATGTCAGTTTGTAGTGAACTAGCGGAACAAACCTTTGTTTAACTTTATGTTGTCTTTGTTTACAGTCTGTGTATAAACTAAAGAGTGACTGACTGATGCGCGTTGTGGAAGCTGGAGGAATTTAATTTACACAAAGTTTAAAGACAGATTGTTTAGTATGCTAACGCTAATGCTAATTAGTTTCAAGTACAGTCGAGACTAGAACCATCCAGACCTTTAACCCACTTTGGAGATGTTAAAGTGTGTTTTCTAACAGAAGGAAGTATCGGGGAAGGTATGTTTGTTTTGTTTATATACAATAAGAATGTAACTTGGAGTGTTGGCCTGAAAACTGCTCTCAAAGAGCAGCTACAGACGGCTGCAATTAGAAACTGGCCCCCGTAAAACCTGAATCCCCCCCACCCCGTTTTACCCCTTTTTACCTCCTTTATGATGATTTTCTGTTTTTGGCTATATAGAAGTGTATATTTGTACGTCTCTAAATGTTTTGATGAATTCAACAAGGTGAACCCTCTTGTAAACAAGTGTAATGCTTTATGGTGTCGTCCACTGTAGTGCAGTCTTTGTACTGAGTTGTGCTTGAAGAAATGTACTGTAATTCTAAAACTGTTAATAAATACTTCAATCAATCACAAAAAGAAAGAAAGTGGCATTTCAGAAAACTATGGTAGAGCTTGATTCTGGTGCTCAAAAAGCCTTGATTGGGCAGGTGGGCGACCCTTAGGGTTTTATTTAGCTGCCAGGGGCAGGTGGGCGACCCTTAGTGTTTTATTTAGCTGCCAGGGGCAGGTGGGCGACCCTTAGTGTTTTATTTAGCTGCCAGGGGCAGGTGGGCGACCCTTAGTGTTTTATTTAGCTGCCAGGGGCAGGTTGGCGACCCTTAGTGTTTTATTTAGCTGCCAGGGGCAGGTGGGCGACCCTTAGTGTTTTATTTAGCTGCCAGGGGCAGGTGGGTGACCCTTAGTGTTTTATTTAGCTGCCAGGGGCAGGTTGGCGACCCTTAGTGTTTTATTTAGCTGCCAGGGGCAGGTGGGCAACCCTTAGTGTTTTATTTAGCTGCCAGGGGCAGGTGGGCGACACTTAGTGTTTTATTTAGCTGCCAGGGGCAGGTGGGCAACCCTTAGTGTTTTATTTAGCTGCCAGGGGCAGGTGGGCAACCCGTAGTGTTTTATTTAGCTGCCAGGGGCAGGTGGGCAACCCTTAGTGTTTTTTGTAGCTGTCAGGGGCAGGTGGGCGACCCTTAGTGTTTTATTTAGCTGCCAGGGGCAGGTTGGCGACCCTTAGTGTTTTATTTAGCTGCCAGGGGCAGGTGGGCGACCCTTAGTGTTTTATTTAGCTGCCAGGGGCAGGTGGGTGACCCTTAGTGTTTTATTTAGCTGCCAGGGGCAGGTTGGCGACCCTTAGTGTTTTATTTAGCTGCCAGGGGCAGGTGGGCAACCCTTAGTGTTTTATTTAGCTGCCAGGGGCAGGTGGGCGACACTTAGTGTTTTATTTAGCTGCCAGGGGCAGGTGGGCAACCCTTAGTGTTTTATTTAGCTGCCAGGGGCAGGTGGGCAACCCGTAGTGTTTTATTTAGCTGCCAGGGGCAGGTGGGCAACCCTTAGTGTTTTATTTAGCTGCCAGGGGCAGGTGGGCAACACTTAGTGTTTTATTTAGCTGCCAGGGGCAGGTGGGCAACCCGTAGTGTTTTATTTACCTTCCAGGGGATTTATTTACCTGCCAACAGAGCCGTAAGCCAACACGAAGTGACTTGATTTACTGTAATTTCTCCCAAAAAGAGGCTAAAAGTCAGCTGTGGTCTACTACTATTACTTTAACAGCGGATCTGTCTTGTTGGGTCTGTGTGTGTCTGTTAGCATGCAGGTGGACGTGGAGAAGCCAGAGGATGTGAGGCTGATAGACCTGGATGAGACCCATGGGGGAGAACATACAGTCTTCATCATGGCCCCCGAAGAGCCCCAGGAGCCTGATGGACCAGAGTGCCCTGCTCACTACAGGTAAGATGCACGCACGCACGCACGCACGTGCGCGCGCACACACACACACACACACACACACACACACACACACACACACACACACACACACACACACACACACACACACACACACACACACACACACACACACACACACACACACACACAGGTTCCCTGGTGCTTACGGTTAATTAATATGTTGTTGCACAACAACGTTGTACTTAAGTACAATTTTGAGGAATTTGTACTTTATTTGAGTATTTTCAATTTCCAATACATCGTGACACATTGTGAGCTTGTAGATCTGCTATTTTCAAGAGATGTTTATACATTTTGAAAACTTTAAAAATGGCACATTCCGCAAATATTCCGTAAATATGAAAATGTCTAGCAGGGGGAGTGTTTACTGGGTAGGTACCCTCACATGGTCTCCCCATGTCCCCTAGGGTAGGTACCCTCACATGTTCTCCATGTTTCCCCTAGGGTAGGTACCCTCACATGTTCTCCCCGTGTCCCCTAGGGTAGGTACCCTCACATGTTCTCCCTGTGTCCCCTAGGGTAGGTACCCTCACATGTTCTCCCCGTGTCCCCTAGGGTAGGTACCCTCACATGTTCTCCCCGTGTCCCCTAGGGTAGGTACCCTCACATGTTCTCCCCGTGTCCCCTAGGGTAGGTACCCTCACATGTTCTCCCTGTTTCCCCTAGGGTAGGTACCCTCACATGTTCTCCCCGTGTCCCCTAGGGTAGGTACCCTCACATGTTCTCCCTGTGTCCCCTAGGGTAGGTACCCTCACATGTTCTCCCCGTGTCCCCTAGGGTAGGTACCCTCACATGTTCTCCCCGTGTCCCCTAGGGTAGGTACCCTCACATGTTCTCCCCGTGTCCCCTAGGTAACAAAACTAATCTTATTGAAAATACTATCTCAGAAAACATCATCTATAGATGCCTGCAGTCCTGTGTTAAATGTTGGCTTTGGTGGTGTCATCACAGGCAACGTTAACCCATTTAGCTGCCAGGGGCAGGTGGGGGACCCTTAGTGTTTTATTTAGCTGCCAGGGGCAGGTGGGCGACCCTTAGTGTTTTATTTAGCTGCCAGGGGCAGGTGGGCGACCCTTAGTGTTTTATTTAGCTGCCAGGGGCAGGTGGGCGACCCTTAGTGTTTTATTTAGCTGCCAGGGGCAGGTGGGCGACCCTTAGTGTTTTATTTAGCTGCCAGGGGCAGGTAGGCGACCCTTAGTGTTTTATTTAGCGGCCAGGGGCAGGTGGGCGACCCTTAGTGTTTTATTTAGCTGCCAGGGGCAGGTGGGCGACCCTTAGTGTTTTATTTAGCTGCCAGGGGCAGGTGGGCGACCCTTAGTGTTTTATTTAGCTGCCAGGGGCAGGTGGGTGACCCTTAGTGTTTTATTTAGCTGCCAGGGGCAGGTGGGCGACCCTTAGCTTTTTATTTAGCTGCCAGGGGCAGGTGGGCGACCCTTAGTGTTTTATTTAGCTGCCAGGGGCAGGTGGGCGACCCGTAGTGTTTTATTTAGCTGCCAGGGGCAGGTGGGTGACCTTTAGTGTTGTATTTAGCTGCCAGGGGCAGGTGGGCGACCCTTAGTTTTATTTAGCTGCCAGGGGCAGATGGGCAACCCTTAGTGTTTTATTTAGCGGCCAGGGGCAGGTGGGCAACCCTTAGTGTTTTATTTAGCTGCCAGGGGCAGGTGGGCAACCCTTAGTGTTTTATTTAGCGGCCAGGGGCAGGTGGGCAACCCTTAGTGTTTTATTTAGCGGCCAGGGGCAGGTGGGCAACCCTTAGTGTTTTATTTAGCTGCCAGGGGCAGGTGGGCAACCCTTAGTGTTTTATTTAGCGGCCAGGGGCAGGTGGGCAACCCTTAGTGTTTTATTTAGCGACCAGGGGCAGGTGAGGGGCAGGTGAGAAAATAAACTGAAACTGAAACTGAACCCTTAGCCCCTTTCTGAAACCAGTCCCTTGACTTGAAGTGCTCTCGGGAGGTTCCCTCGTCAGGAAGTTCCCCTCCAGCTGAATCAAGTTCTCTTGATTAGGGTGCATGGGTATAAAACACTGTTTGGAAATACACTCGCCCTCCTTGTGCAGAAACAGGAAACAGACACCATTCGTTGCCATGGTTACCATCATGCAATTGTGTTACCTGTTATTTTGTTTGTACAGTTATATTGCATTGCATCGTGTATGTTTGTGTGACATGTGGATTTCATTAATATGGAAAAAGGAAATACAGCGTGATGCGATGTCATATACATCCATGGTGTTTATAAATCATTGTGTTAAAAGTTGTTTTGTTTGTGTGGTTTCATTTATAGTTTTTTCACGGTGGGGTAAATAAAGAGACCTTGTGAACATCAGTTGGAGCATTGTCTATTCTGCATCAGATGAAGATTGTTTAGGAGGAGTTTATTTATCATTTATTTGTGGTGGTTCTTACATTTGTAGGTCGCGGTTTCCATGCGGACAGAGAGCAGGGCTGCACAAGGCAATCGAGTCTAGATCGGCACAGACTCGCTCTTGAGGGCTTTATAAGCCACTTCCACTCAAGGCTGCTTGGTTTCGGACGACACTTAATATGGCGCAGCCTCGCGTGAACGCGCATATCGAGGGCAAGTGTGTAGAGCGAGTGGCGAGGAGCTGGTTTCAGAAAGGGGGTTAGTGTTTTATTTAGCGGCCAGGGGCAGGTGGGCGACCCTTAGTGTTTTATTTAGCTGCCAGGGGCAGGTGGGCGACCCTTAGTGTTTTATTTAGCTGCCAGGGGCAGGTGGGCGACACTTAGTGTTTTATTTAGCTGCCAGGGGCAGTGGGCAACCCTTAGTGTTTTATTTAGCTGCCAGGGGCAGGTGGGCGACCCGTAGTGTTTTATTTAGCTGCCAGGGGCAGGTTGGCGACCCTTAGTGTTTTATTTAGCTGCCAGGGGCAGGTGGGCGACCCTTAGTGTTTTATTTAGCTGCCAGGGGCAGGTGGGTGACCCTTAGTGTTTTATTTAGCTGCCAGGGGCAGGTTGGCGACCCTTAGTGTTTTATTTAGCTGCCAGGGGCAGGTGGGCAACCCTTAGTGTTTTATTTAGCTGCCAGGGGCAGGTGGGCGACACTTAGTGTTTTATTTAGCTGCCAGGGGCAAGTGGGCAACCCTTAGTGTTTTATTTAGCTGCCAGGGGCAGGTGGGTGACCCTTAGTGTTTTATTTAGCTGCCAGGGGCAGGTGGGCGACCCTTAGCTTTTTATTTAGCTGCCAGGGGCAGGTGGGCGACCCTTAGTGTTTTATTTAGCTGCCAGGGGCAGGTGGGCGACCCTTAGTGTTTTATTTAGCTGCCAGGGGCAGGTGGGTGACCTTTAGTGTTGTATTTAGCTGCCAGGGGCAGGTGGGCGACCCTTAGTTTTATTTAGCTGCCAGGGGCAGATGGGCAACCCTTAGTGTTTTATTTAGCGGCCAGGGGCAGGTGGGCAACCCTTAGTGTTTTATTTAGCTGCCAGGGGCAGGTGGGCAACCCTTAGTGTTTTATTTAGCGGCCAGGGGCAGGTGGGCAACCCTTAGTGTTTTATTTAGCGGCCAGGGGCAGGTGGGCAACCCTTAGTGTTTTATTTAGCTGCCAGGGGCAGGTGGGCAACCCTTAGTGTTTTATTTAGCGGCCAGGGGCAGGTGGGCAACCCTTAGTGTTTTATTTAGCGACCAGGGGCAGGTGGGCAACCCTTAGCCCCTTTCTGAAACCAGTCCCTTGACTTGAAGTGCTCTCGGGAGGTTCCCTCGTCAGGAAGTTCCCCTCCAGCTGAATCAAGTTCCCTTGATTAGGGTGCATGGGTATAAAACACTGTTTGGAAATACACTCGCCCTCCTTGTGCAGAAACAGGAAACAGACACCATTCGTTGCCATGGTTACCATCATGCAATTGTGTTACCTGTTATTTTGTTTGTACAGTTATATTGCATTGCATCGTGTATGTTTGTGTGACATGTGGATTTCATTAATATGGAAAAAGGAAATACAGCGTGATGCGATGTCATATACATCCATGGTGTTTATAAATCATTGTGTTAAAAGTTGTTTTGTTTGTGTGGTTTCATTTATAGTTTTTTCACGGTGGGGTAAATAAAGAGCCCTTGTGAACATCAGTTGGAGCATTGTCTATTCTGCATCAGATGAAGATTGTTTATCATTTATTTGTGGTGGTTCTTACATTTGTAGGTCGCGGTTTCCATGCGGACAGAGAGCAGGGCTGCACAAGGCAATCGAGTCTAGATCGGCACAGACTCGCTCTTGAGGGCTTTATAAGCCACTTCCACTCAAGGCTGCTTGGTTTCGGACGACACTTAATATGGCGCAGCCTCGCGCGAACGCGCATATCGAGGGCAAGTGTGTAGAGCGAGTGGCGAGGAGCTGGTTTCAGAAAGGGGGTTAGTGTTTTATTTAGCGGCCAGGGGCAGGTGGGCGACCCTTAGTGTTTTATTTAGCTGCCAGGGGCAGGTGGGCGACCCTTAGTGTTTTATTTAGCTGCCAGGGGCAGGTGGGCGACCCTTAGTGTTTTATTTAGCTGCCAGGGGCAGTGGGCAACCCTTAGTGTTTTATTTAGCTGCCAGGGGCAGGTGGGCGACCCGTAGTGTTTTATTTAGCTGCCAGGGGCAGGTTGGCGACCCTTAGTGTTTTATTTAGCTGCCAGGGGCAGGTGGGCGACCCTTAGTGTTTTATTTAGCTGCCAGGGGCAGGTGGGTGACCCTTAGTGTTTTATTTAGCTGCCATGGGCAGGTTGGCGACCCTTAGTGTTTTATTTAGCTGCCAGGGGCAGGTTGGCAACCCTTAGTGTTTTATTTAGCTGCCAGGGGCAGGTGGGCGACACTTAGTGTTTTATTTAGCTGCCAGGGGCAAGTGGGCAACCCTTAGTGTTTTATTTAGCTGCCAGGGGCAGGTGGGCAACCCGTAGTGTTTTATTTAGCTGCCAGGGGCAGGTGGGCAACCCTTAGTGTTTTATTTAGCTGCCAGGGGCAGGTGGGCAACACTTAGTGTTTTATATAAGGTGGGCAACCCGTAGTGTTTTATTTACCTTCCAGGGGATTTATTTACCTGCCAACAGAGCCGTAAGCCAACACGAAGTGACTTGATTTACTGTAATTTCTCCCAAAAAGAGGCTAAAAGTCAGCTGTGGTCTACTACTATTACTTTAACAGCGGATCTGTCTTGTTGGGTCTGTGTGTGTCTGTTAGCATGCAGGTGGACGTGGAGAAGCCAGAGGATGTGAGGCTGATAGACCTGGATGAGACCCATGGGGGAGAACATACAGTCTTCATCATGGCCCCCGAAGAGCCCCAGGAGCCTGATGGACCAGAGTGCCCTGCTCACTACAGGTAAGATGCACGCACGCACGCACATGCGCACACACACACACACACACACACACACACACACACACACACACACACACACACACACACAGGTTCCCTGGTGCTTACGGTTAATTAATATGTTGTTGCACAACAACGTTGTACTTAAGTACAATTTTGAGGAATTTGTACTTTATTTGAGTATTTTCAATTTCCAATACATCGTGACACATTGTGAGCTTGTAGATCTGCTATTTTCAAGAGATGTTTATACATTTTGAAAACTTTAAAAATGGCACATTCCGCAAATATTCCGTAAATATGAAAATGTCTAGCAGGGGGAGTGTTTACTGGGTAGGTACCCTCACATGTTCTCCCCGTGTCCCCTAGGGTAGTTACCCTCACATGTTCTCCCTGTGTCCCCTAGGGTAGGTACCCTCACATGTTCTCCCCGTGTCCCCTAGGGTAGGTACCCTCACATGTTCTCCCTGTGTCCCCTAGGGTAGGTACCCTCAAATGTTCTCCCCGTGTCCCCTAGGGTAGGTACCCTCACATGTTCTCCCCGTGTCCCCTAGGGTAGGTACCCTCACATGTTCTCCCTGTGTCCCCTAGGTAACAAAACTAATCTTATTGAAAATACTATCTCAGAAAACATCATCTATAGATGCCTGCAGTCCTGTGTTAAATGTTGGCTTTGGTGGTGTCATCACAGGCAACGTTAACCCATTTAGCTGCCAGGGGCAGGTGGGCGACCCTTAGTGTTTTATTTAGCTGCCAGGGGCAGGTGGGCGACCCTTAGTGTTTTATTTAGCTGCCAGGGGCAGGTGGGCGACCCTTAGCTTTTTATTTAGCTGCCAGGGGCAGGTGGGTGACCTTTAGTGTTGTATTTAGCTGCCAGGGGCAGATGGGCGACCCTTAGTTTTATTTAGCTGCCAGGGGCAGGTGGGCAACCCTTAGTGTTTTATTTAGCGGCCAGGGGCAGGTGGGCAACCCTTAGTGTTTTATTTAGCTGCCAGGGGCAGGTGGGCAACCCTTAGTGTTTTATTTAGCTGCCAGGGGCAGGTGGGCAACCCTTAGTGTTTTATTTAGCGGCCAGGGGCAGGTGGGCAACCCTTAGTGTTTTATTTAGCTGCCAGGGGCAGGTGGGCAACCCTTAGTGTTTTATTTAGCGGCCAGGGGCAGGTGGGCAACCCTTAGTGTTTTATTTAGCGGCCATGGGCAGGTGGGCAACCCTTAGTGTTTTATTTAGCTGCCAGGGGCAGGTCGGCAACCCTTATTGTTTTATTTAGCTGCCAGGGGCAGGTCGGCAACCCTTAGTGTTTTATTTAGCTGCCAGGGGCAGGTCGGCAACCCTTAGTGTTTTATTTAGCGGCCAGGGGCAGGTGGGCAACCCTTAGTGTTTTATTTAGCGGCCAGGGGCAGGTGGGCAACCCTTAGAGTTTTATTTAGCTGCCAGGGGCAGGTCGGCAACCCTTAGTGTTTTATTTAGCGGCCAGGGGCAGGTGGGCAACCCTTAGTGTTTTATTTAGTGACCAGGGGCAGGTTGGGCAACCCTTAGGCCCTTTCTGAAACCAGTCCCTTGACTTGAAGTGCTCTCGGGAGGGTCCCTCGTCAGGAAGTTCCCCTCCAGCTGAATCAAGTTCTCTTTATTAGGGTGCTTGGGTATAAAAAACTGTTTGGAAATACACTCGCCCTCCTTGTGCAGAAACAGGAAACAGACACCATTCGTTGCCATGGTTACCATCATGCAATTGTGTTACCTGTTATTTTGTTTGTACAGTTATATTGCATTGCATCGTGTATGTTTGTGTGACATGTGGATTTCATTAATATGGAAAAAGGAAATACAGCGTGATGCGATGTCATATACATCCATGGTGTTTATAAATCATTGTGTTAAAAGTTGTTTTGTTTGTGTGGTTTCATTTATAGTTTTTTCACGGTGGGGTAAATAAAGAGCCCTTGTGAACATCAGTTGGAGCATTGTCTATTCTGCATCAGATGAAGATTGTTTAGGAGGAGTTTATTTATCATTTATTTGTGGTGGTTCTTACATTTGTAGGTCGCGGTTTCCATGCGGACAGAGAGCAGGGCTGCACAAGGCAATCGAGTCTAGATCGGCACAGACTCGCTCTTGAGGGCTTTATAAGCCACTTCCACTCAAGGCTGCTTGGTTTCGGACGACACTTAATATGGCGCAGCCTCGCGTGAACGCGCATATCGAGGGCAAGTGTGTAGAGCGAGTGGCGAGGAGCTGGTTTCAGAAAGGGGGTTAGTGTTTTATTTAGTGGCCAGGGGCAGGTGGGCGACCCTTAGTGTTTTATTTAGCTGCCAGGGGCCGGTGGGCAACCCTTAGTGTTTTATTTAGCGGCCAGGGGCAGGTGGGCAACCCTTAGTGTTTTATTTACCTGCCAGGGGCAGGTGGGCGACCCTTAGTGTTTTATTTAGCTGCCAGGGGCAGGTGGGCAACCCTTAGTGTTTTATTTAGCGGCCAGGGGCAGGTGGGCAACCCTTAGTGTTTTATTTAGCAACCAGGGGCAGGTGGGCGACCCTTAGTGTTTTATTTACCTGCCAGGGGCAGGTGGGCGACCCTTAGTGTTTTATTTAGCTGCCAGGGGCAGGTGGGCAACCCTTAGTGTTTTATTTAGCTGCCAGGGGCAGGTGGGCAACCCTTAGTGTTTTATTTAGCTGCCAGGGGCAGGTGGGCGACCCTTAGTGTTTTATTTAGCTGCCAGGGGCAGGTGGGCAACCCGTAGTGTTTTATTTAGCTGCCAGGGGCAGGTGGGCGACCCTTAGTGTTTTCAATTTCCAATACATCGTGACACATTGTGAGCTTGTAGATCTGCTATTTTCAAGAGATGTTTATACATTTTGAAAACTTTAAAAATGGCACATTCCGCAAATATTCCGTAAATATGAAAATGTCTAACAGGGGGAGGTACCCTCACATGTTCTCCCCGTGTCCCCTAGGGTAGGTACCCTCACATGTTCTCCCCGTGTCCCCTAGGGTAGGTACCCTCACATGTTCTCCCCGTGTCCCCTAGGGTAGGTACCCTCACATGTTCTCCCCGTGTCCCCTAGGGTAGGTACCCTCACATGTTCTCCCCGTGTCCCCTAGGGTAGTTACCCTCACATGTTCTCCCCGTGTCCCCTAGGGTAGGTACCCTCACATTTTCTCCCCGTGTCCCCTAGGGTAGGTACCCTCACATGTTCTCCCCGTGTCCCCTAGGGTAGGTACCCTCACATGTTCTCCCCGTGTCCCCTAGGGTAGGTACCCTCACATGTTCTCCCTGGCTGCGTTCGAATTCATTCCCTATGCCCCATGTTGCCCCTATGCCCCATGTTCCGCCATTTTGTTATAGTGTCCGAATATGTAGTGAGCATTTTTGCACCCTAATGTAGTGGACTGAAGTATCCCACAATGCACCGGGAATTGTAGGGACCATCCGATGGTCACTACAAAAACACAGCGAAGCAAATCTGCCCCATAATGCATTGCGCAAGCTCGCTCTTGAGCGCACATGCACGCGTTTGCGCGCACATGCGCTGCTTCTGCATGCATGCGCTCATTGCGCTCCAACTCAGAAGAGGCAGAAGTTGAACCAGCGAAAGAAATCAACACAAATGTACTTTTTAAACTTTCGTTTCCCCTCTCTTTTCTTCCCTGGCGGATCTCGAAGCTACAGATCTCGAGACAAATGATCTGTGCATTTATTTGCAATTGTTTTATTTTATTTATTTATAATAAAACAATTCATTTGCAATAGTATTACTAATCTGATTCATTGTATCACCCAGGCCCAGCGCATGACGTTAGGAGAGGAATGAGTTGCTTGCTGTAGAAGGCCTTATATTTTAATAGTTTTTGGATAAGGTTGGTGAGGTTGTAAAGCTATGTGCTAAAGTCCAATATATATTTTGTACATGCATGTGAGACACATTAATTGTGTCTCCGAACATATGTTTTATTAATATGATTTAATTCCTGCCTCTGCCCCCCCCCCCCCCCCCCCCCCATGTTGGCAGAGGAAGTGTAGCGCCCAGGATTACATTAGATAATTGACACTGGGTGAAAAAAATGGGTTGCAAAATCGTGGGATAAAATAAAAAATAACAGCAAGAAAATGACGTTTAGATTAGAAAGATTACAGTATACGATTTACATTTTAGGCATAAGCAGAGCAACTTAAAATAAGCAAAGTATTCACATACATGGAATGCAGAGAGACTGTGTAATGTAATGCTTCAAGACACTAGGATACCAAGTACACCAAGAAGTTGGTAGCAGTCAAACATGTTCCTCGTTCATCCCGCTAATTTAGGACATTAAGACCTTTTAACCATTATTAAACCTTAGCTGTTGAAAATAGCAGATATACAAGCTCATAGCTCGTCTATTTTTGAATAATTGAAAAAACGTGTGCATATAGATATATATATAGATAGAGTTTTTATTAAAGTGTCCTACATCATAAGATGCCCTACATCATAAGATGCCCAGCCCGCACAGGCTTACAAGACACTCACACAATTGTACATACATAATGATACATATACACAAAATACATAGACAGTTACTTATGGATTAGGGATGCCGCCGATTCATCGATTTTCCGATTAATCGTCGGAGTCTCCGAAATCGATTTTAATATTTCATAATCGAAAATCGATTATGAATTGTTTTTTTTAAAGACAAAATATAGGCTAATAAGTAAGGCTGCATGATATATCGAACATGTACCTTCATCAGAGTGGAGAATATAAGTATAAATCAAGTTGAGCAAAGCCACTCTTCTCTGCCTCTCTCTCTTAACAGACACAGTTAACGATCGCTTGTTAAGTCACAGCCGTGTTTGTTCACAACATTTTCCTTGTCCTTGTAATGTATTTGTGCCCGACGTTCTTTCTATCCATCCTGGTGTTGGTTCACTATGTTGTCGCCTAGAACGAGCTCAATATTTACAAAAACATACCACCGTCACTCTATTCTGAGTGATGTGGGCTAGAATTGAATGCCCACGAGAGGGCCGTCCCTAGCTTTTCAGACGCCGCCCCCCTCTTGGTGATGTACACATTTTCACACGCTATATCTGCCAACCTCAACTGCCAGAGGTAAAGCACCAGATCTTAACTGGGCACAGAGGGACCTCTGTCCTCTTTTTAAATAAATGCAACATAAGGTTCAGTCATGTAGTCCTCTTTGAATTGAATATAACTTCTTAATTTAGCTTTTTTCACAATGTCCACCCTCCATTGCTGCTGATGTAACATTGACAGTTTATATTTGACTGTATTAATGTTACAATGAAGGTTATTTAAAAAATATATGTTTAAATCAGAAAGTGAGAAAATTGAGGAGACCTCTCTTATCCACGGATGATTACATCTTTTATTCCAATTAAATATAATTTTCGTAAACCTCTCTTCTGGCAGTTGGATAAGGCGATTCCATAATCTGATCATTTCACTTCTCTGCCTTGTCAGGCAGCTTTCCCAACCTGTGTCACCTTCAATGGCCAACTTAGTGGTATACTTATGCACCCCGAGAAAACACCTCAAAGCTCTACTCTGAATGTTTTTACATTCGGTAGCCTCCTCAAAGCCCCACACACCTGCTGCATAAAACAAAATGGAAGAAACCATGGTGTCATAAAGCTTGGTAAATGTAGCAAAACCTAAATCATAATGCTCTACCTGGTGAGTCAGCCAATACATTCCTTCCCTCAGAGAAACTCATAAATTCATGAAAAAAAGTATTTGTATGAGGGGGAATAAGTCAAAGACATTTACCCGAACATAAAACTATGGTTACAAATCTTTGAATATATATTCTTTCACAGCGAACTTTTTAACTCAAATATTTGCTTCTGGGTAGACGAGGGAAAATATTTTCAGATGGGGGTCGGTGGCCAAATACAGATCATTTGGGGATCCTTGACATGAAAAAGTTTGAGCACCACTGATTTTTTTCAGAAAAGCGTCAGGATTGATTTTCAGGACATTTGGTCTAATGTGTTCTCAGGTCTCGATGGGTTTAACAGCGTTATGTGCACCGTGCTTACATTTTTTCAGGAGTGGCCCGTTTTGTACAAAATGCTGCACATGTCCTGCTCATCCAGAATTCTATCCTCAGAGATGCTATGAGTGATCTGGCTCTGCATTTCCTCAACAAAATGAAGAAAATTGTTGCAAAAACAAATAAAATAAAAACATCCTCCTAAACATTTTGCCAAACATCACACACACTCCTATCCTCCTGGTGCAGACCTGTGCCCGGAAGGGCACTTTTTCTAGTTATTATTATTATTTACAACTTGTGGGAAGTTAACGGTGACATTTTTCTTCTCCCTGTAGGGAATGCCTGGAGCTGGAAAGAGAGGTACGAGGCCAGGATGGAAAATCTGAAGAAAAACCTGAAAGAACTGAACTACGATCTCACACACACACACACACACACACACACACACACACACACACACACACACACACACACACACACACACACAAAAAAAGTGAACAATCCTGTACTGTTTCATTTCTGCTACCAAATAACTGTAGCTTGTTTTGTGTTGTTATTAATCAGTATTTGTGGTTAGAAATTCTTAGAATGTCAGTAACTGTCAGTAACTTTGACAAGCATGCATGCACTCTCACTTCATTCAAAACCATTTCCCAGCTAGAGATTGGAATGAATTATTGTGCCGAATATAAGACGAATCTGATTATAAGACGACCCTCATTTTTCAAGACTCATTTGTGGAAAAAGAACATTGAATGTCAAATAGTCTAGTCCCTGATTATAATACGACCCAGTTATTTTCATTGGGAAAAAACACAAGACCAATATAGGGTGATTTCAGTACTATGTTCTATCTGTTCTTAACTAATATTCTGCTCTCTCCTGTTCAAGGTGTAATGGAGTGGGACACGATTGCAGTGAGTGGAGCCAAACAAACTAGAGATGAGAGCTCAGCCCAGCATGAATTGATAGTCAGGTTTTCTCCAGGCTAGCGGATAAACGGTGACAGCTGAATGTCCAAAACGGGTCCACCATGGTTATTTTATTTATTTTCCTGAGCACAGAGCATGATTTGAATCGTTTTCAATAGGAGCATGCAGCACATATTTCACCACATATGAGTGTGACGATGCAGTGAGCCTCGTCACACTCATTCAGCCAAACTTTAGGCCATCATTGTCACACTCATTCAGTGCTAACCTTAAACAAATAGCACTTTGGTGGACAGACACGCCGCTTAAAGTCTGCTACAGCTCAGGAAGACGTCCATTCTGTGTCCAGATGGAAGCCTGTTTTTATTCAACTGATGTCTTGTTCAGTTGCAACTTAAGTGAAAGTTACAGAGTTGAGAACTGAAATGTATAATTGTTACAGCTTGTGAACCAAACATGTTTATGGGTAACAAATATTATGTTATATTATTATTATACAAATGTAGAATCTATGATCCTATGTCCTAGGATAGGTGGTGGTGTAGCAAAGATTAGGCACAACATTTGGAATAGAATTATACCGTTCTATATTCTATGCTTTATTGTTGCTACACTGCCTGTCTTTGGGTTATTGTTGCTACACTGCCCTCGATCATTGTTGCACATAGGACTAAGAGACTCATCATTGCACTGAATTATTGTTACATTTTCCTGTAAATATTTTGGAAATGCATTGGTAAAAATGTCAGTGCCCTTAAATTATTTGATCTGTGTTTATTACTGCAGTCGCTGATGTTTTATTGTGTATCTTAGTTTTATCCAGTGTTTTATTGTCTACTAATTGTCTACCACATTAGTAGATTAGTGTAATGTTTGTTTTACTTGTAGTCAGCTCAATGAATGAACTGGTTGGTGGTGACGTGTAATATTTCACTACTACACCCATAGCTGTCCCTGACAGACTTCAAAGTTCCTCTCCAAATGTTTCTTCTGTATTCTCTTTTTTTTGATAGCTTGTTGTGCAGAGTCTGGTGTTCATAAGAAAATAATAATAACATGCTTCTTTCTCTGTTGGTGTCAACAAACACAAGAAACCCACTTGCCCACTTGCCCACTTGCCCACTTCGACAGGCTGGAATGGCTTAGGGTCGACGACAGAGTACAGCAACTTGCAATGGGTCTGGTCCACAAGATTCGATACACCACCAAGATACCCATGTACCTGTCTAGATACTTCCTTAATGTTAACGAAGTCCACACCCACAACACCAGAGGGAGTGCAACGAACCATGTACAACCCAGATTCGGCACAAACAAGGGACTAAATTCTTTTCGCTCCTATGCCACCAAAATGTGGAACGCCCTACCAACTGTCATTAAGACATGCGAATCCCTTGACTCCTTCAAAACCGCTCTCAAAGGGCACCTACGGATGGCTGCAATTAGAAACTGGCCCCCGTAAAATCTGAATCCCCCCCCCGCCCCCCCCTTTTTTCCCCTCACTGTATATATTTCTTTTCCCTTTTTACCTCCTTTTTGATGAATTCCTGTTCTGTCTATAGAAGTGTCTATTTGTACGTCTCTAAATGTTTTGATGATTTGAACATGGTGGACCCTGTTGGAAACAAGTGTAATGCTTAATTGGGTCGTCCACTCACAGTTAACAGCCTTTGTATTGAGTTTGTGCTTGAAATGTACTGTAATTCTGCAAACTGTTAATAAATTCTTCAATCAATCAATCAATCAAACAAGCAGCCTAAATTACAATGGGTTCAATCTATGAACTAACCTTCAGGAATGTAAACTGTGGTTCTAGGCCTGTTACTGATTTTGTCCACTTGAGGGCAACGGAGACCGTAGAATAAAAACTGATTCAGCTCTGTCTTAAACAATCTGAGAACCCATCGTCAAAAACATAAAGGAAAGACAGCGCCCAATGTTCCTTTGAGGACGACAAAGGCCGTTGAATAAGAACAGAGAAACGAGGTCAGAACTTTGCATGGGTGATAAACTGATAATGATGCTTTTTGAAAACAATAGCAATCTTTTGCAATAACTTTGGGACAAATAGCATTTCTTTCCCATCAAAACTATTTAAATAGTAGGACTCTAGGCCACACACGCACGCACGCACACAGACAGACACACACACACACACACAGTCACAACACAGTGAACACACCCCTCGGCCCCGCCCCTACTTGAATATTCATGTGACTCCATTCATCCATCCTGTGAGCCAATCACTCCGCGTCATTCTCCGCACGTGACCTGCCCCCCACCTGAATGATTAGTACAACCTGAAAGCACCATGTTGTTGAATGCTTCTCTTCCACACACACGTCGGCAGGTTGTCCATCCCGGACCCAGCGGCGGACCCCCTGGCTGTAGCCATTTAAACCCTGTGCTAACCTTACCTGCTAACCGAGGTAAAGGATTTATCATTTTGAGTTGTGTATTTATTGCGTGGTGGTTTGACAGAGGTTTTAAGTTGTTTTTTGGTTTGAACTGAACGCAACTGAGAAAGGTAGGCTATCGTTTGAACTGTGCAACATTTATGGAGTGAGCCTCTTGAGTTGTGTGAATTTAATTATTTATTTTGGTTTGTATGTAGAAGGTTGCTGTGAAATGTAAAGTATTTAAACCAAATGTGTTGAAAAAGCAAGCGTTCAGTTGTGTTGACACACTGACGCCACACAGCTGAGTCAAATGACTAATTGGCATCACCAGTATCCGCGATTTGCATAATGAGATGAATCTAGACTAGTTGCAATGCATGCCCTCCATTAGCAGCCCATTGATCCACATTGAATTTACAATCTGCTTGTATTAAAGTTAAACAATGCTAAACTCGCCAACGTTGCAGCTGTAGGGCAAGCTTGAATTATAGCCTACTCAAAATCTGCAAAGCATTTGTTTCATAAAAAATACACCATGTTATAAGTGACGTTGAGCTACTTTCTGTTTGGAAGCACTTGTTTTTAATTAATGGGTAGCAGTGCTGCTGCCTCCTGCATTGTGACAATTCGAAACAGGTGGTAGGCATGGCTGTTCAGTGAGTTCCAAAAGTACTCGACATTACTTGTAATTTTTATTTTAAATTGCTTTCTAGAAGCGGATGAGATATTGACTCTACAAACTATTGTGCAGGGACACTTATAATAAAATACATTTTGATATTGCACTTTTAAATATTCTTAAAGGATCCCTGGTTAATAAGACAAATATTTTATTTCTTAGATAAATAAAGAATCTTTCACTCAATAGGAACTGCTCCTGTTGCAAGTTGATTATATGATATGTCCATATGGTCTAGCCCTATGGAATACTAATAAAAAACAGCTTAATACTTTAATATAAGCAATTATTTTAAATACTTTTTATTAGCAAGTGCATTCCATAGCGCTGGACCACACGGACATAGGACATCATCAACCTGCGACGGGAACAGTTCCTATGGAGTAAAAGATTATCTATTTATGAAATAAATAAAATATTTTACATTTTTAGTTATAGATGGCAAGTATAATGTTTTAAGGAATATTTGTCTTATTAGCCAGAGATCCTTTTAAAATGTTTCTATTACTGTGAGTGATATGGTCAGCTTCTGATTTCTTTCTTTCTTTCTAGATGTGGAAGGTCACCAGGGTTCTGAGTGGCCTCCAGGCCGACCACCCCATCCTGGCTGCTAAGATGTCCATGTGAAGGTCACCAGGGTTCTGAGTGGCCTCCAGGCTGACCGCCCCATCCTGGCTGCTAAGATGTCCATGTGAACATTATGAGTGTTTGTATAGAGAGAAGCATGGCTGAAGAGCTTTGCATATCAGTCGTTTCTTGCTGCTGCCAAAGTCAAATTGTGATATCTGTAGTGTTTAGTACATGGCCGCTTAGGAGATGTAGATATAAGTACACCTGCCTGGTGGAAATAGCATTGTGATACATACTGGGTGTGCTCTTTGGTCGTTCACAAAACAAACAAACAAAAGTAAACAAAATGCCACAAACTCACTAAAAGCTGCACAAAATCACACAAATCAAGGGATGTCCGTGTTGGCTATTGTCCAACTCCTAATTTCCGATTATATATGCAGGCTTTTTCCAGTGGTGGAAAAATAACTCAAACTTTTTACTTAAATATTAGTAGGCTATAAATACTGCAATATAGAAATACTCTGTTACAAGTAAATTCAACATGTACTCGAGTAAAAGTACAAAGGATTTGGTATAAAAAGGTACCAAAAGTAAAAGTGCTCATTATGCAAAATGTCTCATTTCAAGTTTTCAGATGTATAAAAATCATTTGAAAATGGCAGATCTACAAGCTCACGTGTCGCATTGTGACGCATTGTGAGCTTGTAGATGTTTTTAATGTAAAAAATAACCGATATCGATATTAATTTTTAATGCCTATATCGGACATCCCTATATTTATATAACAAAAACATAATCTCAAATGTGTCAATACATTTCAAAGAATGTCACAAAAGCTGCAAGTGCCACTAAAACTTCACTTATATAAAATATCCACACGTTCCATAATTAAATGCCACAAAGGTTTGACAAACATGCCAAAAAAATAAATGACAAAAAATAAGTTTCATAAAAATCTTCTGCCGTATGTCCATAGAACGTCAGCTCTGTTGCAGCAAGCCAGTCCAGTGTGTCATTGTCTAGGTCACCTAAGCCACGATCACCATTCGGTGGCCGGTATTTGGGGCAAATGGTCATTACGTGTTCCACAGTCTGTAGTGGATCCTCGCATTCACAGTGGGCACTGTCCGAGATGTCCCACTTCTGCTTTGAGGGTTGTCCACTCCTTGCAGGGGAGGTGCTGGCAAAGAACATATTTGGGGTCCTCAATGTATTCCACTGGTCCCTCTGTCTTGCCTTCACCCAGGATGCCTTGGAGGTGTCAGCTGGTGTTGTGTGGAGCAGTTCCTGGGCCTGTGTGGCAAAGGGGCACTGTGACTTGAGGCACGTGTGCTGTGGCAAAGTGTGCCGTGACTTGAGGCATGTGTGCTGTGGTGTGTCTCTGACGACCTTGTGGAGGAGATGTCTGGGATTCACTCAGCTGTGCCTTCCCGGTGAGGGCCAGCGTGGCTGCTTCTCGTCTGACCTCTGTTGGAGTGATTCCAGCGAGAACTGGCAGGCAGTTGTTTGTTTGGGGTGGCCCATCCGATGTTGAGGGCAGCATCCAGCTTCTTGACATGAGAGGTACGGCTCCAGACTGGGGCACAGTACTCTGGTCGTCTGCATAGCCATACTTCATTGATGTGGATGTAGTTGTTGAACAGCATCATTCAGTGCCAGCACTGACCCCTGTGGGACGCCATTCTTGAGCTTTCTCAACCTGCTGCTTCGCTCGTTACTGGTGTGGAACCGAAAAGCTTCACAGACATGCCAACAAATTATTTCTAGTTTTTAACCTTTTTAACTTCTGTTTTGTGAAGCAACTTTGGGTACCTTGAAAAGTGCTATATACATTGTATGTATTATTAAAAAAAAAATTGGACAGACACAGAAATTGTCGCCACACAGAAATCACAAATTCCTGTTGGCAGCAGCAACAAGTGAGTGATGTGCAAAGCTCTTCAGCCATTCATAGACTATAACCACCATGTCTTCCTTCCAGATGCTGCGAGGCTCAACCGGAGCCCCTACAGGTGGATATCTGCATGGGGGCTCTGAAGACGGCTCAAAGTAAGAAACCACTTAGACTTTTCTATTACTGTGAGTGGTATGGTCAGCTTCTGTTTTAAATGTTCTCTAATACTATACATTTTGTGTATGATGTGAAAGGACACAATGTACGTATATCTGGCTCTTAATCTTTCGTTCTTTCTTTGTTAGGGTGGATGATGGGTCGTGGTAGACGTCGTGGAAGGACAGAGATCCGTTCCAAAGCTTCCCTCCCCGGGGTTTTCTCTGAGGACTTCTGATGAGCTGTGAGTAGGAATATTTCTTGTTTGTTGTTGAGGATGGATATCTGCTGTACTGTTATGGCATGAAGTATAGCATGGCAGAATGATGCCTCCTAGTGGCACTGGTTGAATGTCTGTCAGCTCTCCAAGCTAATCAAAGTCTTAATGACACTTTTGTTAACCACTTCAACCCCAGCATCCCTATTCTGTTTTCAGCACCCCACAGTAAGAACCGCTTTAGGCCTGTCACGATAATGAGGTTTCTTTTTACTGGACGATTATTGTCGCTCAAATAAATTGCAATTAAATATTTAAGTGTGGCCCGGATGGTTAGCTCAACTTTCTGGGCACCTAGGCTGCCAAGCCAGCCGGATGGCGTGCTGCGGGTTCGACTCCCGACGGCCTTTGCCGCGCGTCACTTCCCCCTTTCCTGTCTATATACTGTTCACTATCAGTAAAGGCATAAAAAGCCCCAAAACCAACATGAGGGCTACGGCTCCAGACTGGGGCACAGTACTCAGCGGTGGGGAACACCAGAGCCTCGGTACCGGCTAGATGCCGTATCGGTGTGGCACAGGCGGTGGTCTTTCTGGGAATGGGACTGTAAAAATAGACAACACCACTGCTATCACCGAAGAGCACACCCTAATTGATCACGTCTAGGAATTTCAACAATTTACAATTTAGGCAGTTATCACACACTTTATCCAGAGTGACTTACAATTTACAATTTACAATTTAGGCATTTAGCAGACGCTCTTAATCCAGAGCGATTTACATTAAGCAATAACAAAAAGCATGGCATACATCACATGTATAAAAAGTAGTTATCATGAATCATGCGTAAACTAAGAACGTAACAGTGGAGTATCTATGTAAACTATACATACTATACTATATAATATATTATACATGTGTACTATAAAGTGCTATGACTACATAAAGTGCAATTCTAGAGCTGTCTACATAACAAGCTATAAGTCTGTTTAAAATACTATCTAAGTCTACATAATGTGCTATCTAAGGGGCTAGGCTAGGGCAAGTGCTACGGGCCATGGTGGAGTCTGAAGAGGTGGGTTTTCAGACTACGGCGGAAGATTGGGAGTGAGGCTGCAGTTCTGACTGCAATGGGAAGTGCATTCCATAGTTTTGGAGCCAGAAGGGAGAAGAGTTTGGGACGTGTGGAGCGTTGTCCCGGCGTTTTTAGTGAAGGTACCTCCAGCTTCCCTGCGTTGGCTGATCTGAGTGAGCGGGAGGGTTTGTAGGGTACGATCATACTTGTGAGATATGGGGGGGCCATGCCTTTGGTTGCTTTGAATGCCAGCATCAGAGTTTTGTATTCTGTGCGGGCAGCGACCGGGAGCCAATGGAGCGAGCGGAGAAGGGGGGAGACGTGTGAGAATTTAGGTTGGTTGAAGACCAAGCGTGCTGCGGCATTTTGGATCAGTTGGAGGGGCTTAAGTGCACATGCCGGTAGGCCAGTAAGGAGGGAGTTGCAATAGTCAAGTTTTGACAAGACTGTTGTCTGGATTAGGAGCTGGGCTGACTCCTGGGTGAGGAACGGTCTAATTCGTCGTATGTTGTAGAGTGTAAACCTACAGGATCTAGTGACAGCTGTGATGTGTGTTTTGAACGAGAGCTGACTGTCCAGGACAACACCAAGGTTCCTGGCTGTCGGGACAGACTTTACCAGGGCGTTGTCTACGGAGATAGTTAGCTCCCGCATAGGGCAGGACTTAGCTGGGAAGAACAGAAGCTCAGTCTTGTCTGGGTTCAGCTTGAGGTGGTTGGAAGACATCCACTGTGAGATGTCAGCCAGGCATGCAGTGATGCGCTCTTCTACCTGGGTGGCAGAGGGGGGGAAGGATAGAAACAGTTGTGTGTCATCGGCATAGCAGTGATAGGATATATTGTGAGCAGAGATGATGGTGCCAAGGGATTTAGTGTACAGTGAGAAGAGGAGGGGACCAAGTACAGATCCCTGTGGGACCCCAGTTTGGAGGGTGCGGGGGGGTGATAGCAAACCTTTCCAAGAAACCTGGTAAGTCCGGTCAGAGAGGTAGGAGGAGAACCACTTCAGCGCCGTCCCGCCTATGCCTAGATCAGCTAGGGTGCCTAGGAGCAGCTGGTGGTTCACTGTGTCAAATGCCGCCGATAGGTCTAGGAGAATCAGGACTGCAGAGTGGGAAGCAGCCTGGGCAGCATGTAGTGCTTCTGTGACTGCGAGGAGTGCAGTTTCCGTGGAGTGTGCCTTCTTGAATCCTGACTGGTTGGGATCCAGCAGGTTGTTCTCTGAGAGATGGAGAGAAAGCTGGTTAGAGAGTTACAGTAAGCAAGAACAACACATAGTAATACATCAAATTCATAAACAATTGTCATCAAGAATAAGAAGTAAGCTAAGAACGGTAGACTCTCCAGACTATTGGCAGCAACAACAAGGGAGTTATGTGCGAAGCTCTTCAGCCATTCATAGACGATAACCGCCATGTCTTTCTTCCAGATGTACTGCAGGTCTCCCGCTGTCCAGGAATCTGCATTCCTCTGAAGACGACTCAAAGTAAGAGACCCTGTTAGGCCTGTCAAAAATAACCCTAACTTAAACGTTTATTACTGTAAGTGATACGTTTAGCTTCTATTTTAAATGTTCTCTATAAATAAAAGTTTGATGTACTAGGCTGTATATATGTTGTGACAGGATAGAATATATATCTGGCCCTTGGTCACTCTAATGAGTCTAATCAATCTTTCTTTCTTTTGTTAGGATGGAGATCGCGGTAGACGTCGCTGGAACGCCGCTGCTGGACAGGGCGCACACACATACACACGCGCGCACACACACGGCAAAGCTAATTTGGTGTGTGTGTTTTTTGTTCTTTGTTAGAATGGAGATCTTGGTAGACGAGCTGATGTTCCCTGGACAGAGACCCCCCCCACCCCCCCCTCAGAGGACTCTGATGAGCTGTGAGTAGTCTGTCCAAGCTAATCAAAGTCTTAATGACACTTTTGTTAACCACTTCAACCCCAGCATCCCTATTCTGGGGGGAGCGTTCAGCAAAAATAGCAGATCTACAAGCTCACACCGCGTTGCAACATGTTATGCTATTTTTGGAGAATCAATTTGTGTAGTGAAATAGGAGCACATACCAAATGCAAATTAAAGGTCTGTTTTATCAAATGTGTATAAAGGGTATAAGTGGTTCTGAATTTGCAGCTCAACAAAAGCTAATTTGGTTTCTGTCTTTCTTTCTCAGGATGGAGATGGCAGTAGACACAGCTGGAAGTCTCAACCAAGAGATGGAGATCTGCAGGTCTGTCCATGGATGGATGGGAGGACGGAGGACGGAGATCTGGGTAGACGCCGGAGGACTTCGGACCTGGGCCTGCCGGTGAGGAACACCACAGTAAGAACCGCTTTAGGCGTGTCACGATTATGAGGTTTCTTTTTACTAGACGATTATTGTCTCTCAAATAAATTGCAATTAAAGATTTAAGTGCGTTGTAACATGAATGAAACTGAAAAAAAGCCAATCGTCTGTTGCCGAGAATCGGTCGATCCCTATTCTTAAACGTTACTGTAAGTGTATGTTGTGACAGGACACACACACACACACACAGCCAAGCTAATTTGGGGTGTGTCTTTTTTCGGTTCGGTAGACGCCACTGGAAGCCGTTTAGGCCTGTCAGAAATAGAGGTTTTTTACTGGCCGATTAATTGTCGCTCAAATAAATTACAATAACAATTTAATTGCGTCGTACTAACATTATGAATACAACTTTGGCTTTTTTAGGCTTTGTAAACAAAAAGGCATAATTCAATAACTTTATACACATTACAACGTAACACATTTTGAAGTAGATCGGCTGCTTCCATTATTTCTTTAAAATGTTTGAAAATATATGATATATTTTCAACATTGAGACGATTATGACTTATCCCTAAAAAGAAAAAAAAAAGTATTATCTCAAATACTTGGCGATTAGGTAATTGTGACAGGCCTAAATCCTTCTGGTTGTGTTTTTATATCATGTTCTGTAATCAGTTAGGGGTTGACTATAGACTTTTTTTAGGAACAAGATCATCATGCCGGTGAAGAGCACGTTTCTAGCCAATGGAGCAACTATTTCTGCTCACCTTTGGAGTCACATCACGGCAAGGTAACTGTACAACACACACACACACACACACACACACACACACTATGATTGTTTTATGAACAATGTAGTAATGAGCATTTCTTTCTT
Organism: Electrona antarctica; assembly: GCF_951216825.1. Classification (NCBI taxonomy): domain Eukaryota; kingdom Metazoa; phylum Chordata; class Actinopteri; order Myctophiformes; family Myctophidae; genus Electrona; species Electrona antarctica. The sequence goes on along the minus strand of NW_027636983.1, from coordinate 121,580 downwards.
TTCTTTAGGACGTTGCTGGTCTCCTGTGTGGCTCCATCTGGTCCTCCTAAGCAGCCATATGGAGGTCACCAGGGTTCTGAGTCACTCAGATCCTGACTGGTAGTGGTGATATGTAGATGTGATCAATCGGGGCTTTTTGGTTGTTCACTTAAACAAAAATAAACAAAACAAATATATAAATAACTATAAATGGATAAAACAAATGATGATATAGATTAAAGTAAAATAAATGCATTAAAATAGTAAATAAAATAAATAAAATTAGTAATGGCATAGTAATGCGTAAAATAAATATAATTAGTAATATAGTAATACATAAAATAAATAAAATTAGCAATATAGTAATGCATAAAATTAGTAATAACAGTAATGCATAAAATAAATTCATACAAATAAAATTAGTAAAAACAGTAATACATAAAATAAATGCATACAAATAAAATTAGTAATAACAGTAATACATAAAATAAATAAAATTAGTAATAACATAGTAATACATCAAATAAATAAAATGAGTATAATAATACATAAAATTAGTAATAACATAGTAATATATAAAATAAAATGAGTAGTATAGTAATACTTACAATTAGTAATAACCTAGTAATATATAAAATAAAATTAGTAATACAATTGTAGAATGAATTAATATAAATAAATAATAAACTATCAATCATATCTACATATCACAACCAGGCTATATTGCCAGCAGTCAGGTGGGCTGTAGACTCACTACAGCTGTCAATGTGGTATACTGTGTTTTGACCCAACTGGCCTCCAAGGAGAGGCGAGCATGGAGACGGACATCTGATGATACACGAGAGAATACGCCATAGTCAAAACAAAATTGTAATAAAAGTAATATGTTTGTAATATGTTTCATGTTGATTGTAATTTATTCATGATGCCATATATCTGTAAATATTCATTATTTTCTTGTTAATAAATTATTGCATTTATACCCGGGTGTCCTCCTCCTTCACTGTGTTATGGGTCCATTACCCCTAGATCAAATGGTTCATAACAAGGATGAGGAATACAGTGGTACTATTTACATGTTTAAGGAATATTTAGTTATAGTTAATGTATTTTACACATTTAGACCTTCTAAAACCTAGCCTAAGGTTTTCTGAAAACCTTCAAATTCTTATTAAAACAATAAATGATGTAGACTGGTGGATCCCGGCATGAATGGTATAATTTATAGGTTTCACCAGGTCTAAATGGACTAAAAGGAGGCCTCGGGTCTTCAAATGAAGTGTGGAAAGCTGAAGGAGGTTTTCACCCCAAGGTCTCTACAGAATGACCTAGCTTATTAATGCTGACAATCTCCCAGAACAGAGCCATGCCACCAAACATGAATGTTTGAATATTGTACTTAAATTACTGTATGCAATTTTTAATTTTGTTAAAAAAAAATTACCACGAAGACCAATCTGAAGACCAGACTGAATTTTAAGTAATAAGACTGTTTTTAAATTGGCTTGTTCTTGTAGTGTGGTACTTTTCCTCCAGGAAATGACTCTGTACTCCTTTGAAAACTTTAGAAATCCAGTTTTGTCATTAAATGTTCTGATGCAAATGGACCTCAATGTAAACAAGTATTTATAATACTAGACAATGTGTTTACTTTATTTTCTTAAATATCATTTAAAATGTATTAATGAATAGAACTAGTTTGAACTTAATAGAACAACTAGTTATTAGTTTATACAATAAATAATACTAGACAATATGTTTATTTTCTTAAACCAGGCAGAACAAATAATGTAATAAAATATTAATTAATGGATCTATTTTATTAATAGAACAATTAGTTTAGTTTAGTTTATTATTATTATAATTAACATTTAGTTATTATTTAATTAGTTTCCGGTGTGTTACATGAAGTCAGTGAACCTATAGAATTCTGTGACTCTACTGCTGATCTTCAAGCTCAGAACATCAGCTGTTTTCACACCTGCTAGTGATTACATCAACAAACAACACAGGGAGCTACAGCTGACGTACGTGACGCCATTCTCATGTAGCTGTAAATGCACCCTGTAACTCTGAGAGTAACACATGTGGAACCATATGGACCCTTACAGGTCTGTAACTGAGAGTGTAACACATGGAACCAAATGGACCCTTACAGGTCTAACTCTGAGTGGAACACAAGGAGCAGTGCATGGGGATTTAAACAACAAACCTTTGTGAGTGAGTACCGATACGGTTGTTTATAAACTGGTACAGTGTGGCTTTACAATGAGTTTAACTGTCGGGTTTTATGCGACGTGCTGAAGGGCTTGGATAGACTTAGCTCTGGTCCATAGCTCTAATGCATTGCATTTCATTAGAGCTATGGACCAGAGCTATGGAGTAACGTGCCTCTGCTGCCTCAAACCTTTGAATATAATATACAACCTAAAACTGCAATATTGTGTTTGTCAATCAGTGGACCATGACACAGCTTAAACACTACTACTCTTCTTTACAGGTATACAGGCAGGTATAAATACACTTTAAGACCAACATATTTGTGCCAGCATTATGATTAGATTTATTTTATTTTTCTAAACAGTCTACAAAGTAAGTTGAACTAAAGTTGTCAAATAATTGTCTGAGCTTGTAGATCTGCTATTTTTTGTCACAGGCCTGCTGCCGCCCGCCGTCTACCACTTCAGAGTGACCGCGGTCAACCTGCCCACCTCTCTGATCCCATGGTCTGCACTGACCCCATCGGTGACCTCTGACCCCGTGGTCTGACTCTGCAGAGACCCCATCGGTAAGTCAGTCGACGCTAGTTAAACCGATAAATGACTAAACTGTTGAAGATGGAGTGTAAGTGATGTGTTTAAAGCCAGTCTTCATTTTGACAGCAAATGTCATAGTCCTTTGAATAAAAAATGTTTCATATTTTTGTCATCTAAAATGTTTTAGTGTTAGTCTACTGAATATCAAGATTTTAGTTGATTTCATTCTGCAGTGCAATTTTCGTCTACAGTTGAATTTGTTGACAAAATTGTATTTTGGCGGGCCTTAACCCATTTAGGCCTGACATCGAAATTTAAAGAATGTCTTCTAAATTCTGACAGTTTCATGAAATACCTATGTTTCTGTATCGGTGGTGCTCCATATTTCATGTCAAGGACCCCAAAAAGGATATGTAATTGGCCACCGACCCCCATCTGAAAATATGTTGTTCCAGGGACCCCCCCAGAAGCAAAGCTTTGAGTTCAAAATGTTCTCTCTGAAAGAATATATATTCAAAGAGTTGTGCCACATTTTCACGATTTTTCAAAAATAGCAAACAGTGCCGCGCTACGAGCTTGTGTGTGTTTTCAATTCAGCCAGAGTGTTTCCCAGGTGGAAGACGGAATGTCCCAAAACCTCCTTAAGTTTTTTTTCTTTTTTTATTGCCAGCTGACGCCCAGGGCAACCTCACAGAGGAGGAGGAGATCGGGGAGCAGATGAACTTCCTCAACTCACGCTGGGAGAGCCTCCGAGTGGCCAGCATAGACCGACAGGCCAGGTACACACACATGCACACACACATGCACACGCACACAGACACACGCACAGACACACACACACACACTGTGGCGCTCTGCACCTTTAACACTACCCTACGTCACGTGCCCGCGCGCTACGAGAATTAATGAACGGAACGGGCGCGCGCTTTGAGGAGTTTGCTGTTGTCAGCTGTCCGCTGCTCGCGTCCGTGTGTAGCCCCGCTGTGGGTTAGTCGACACTCACACAATCCAAGAAGTGGTGAGGAAACTCCTCAAAGCGCTTTGAGGAGTTGACTGTTGACTGTTGACAGTCAACTCCTCTCACACACACACACACACACACACACACACACACACGCACGCACGCACACACACACACACACACACACACACACACACACACACACACACACACACACACACACACACACACACACACACACACACACACACACACACACACACACACACACACACACACACACACACACACACACACACACACACACACACAGGGACACAACAAACAGTACGGACAGTGAACGGTGCAACTACTTGGGAACAGGCCTCCATTCCGAAACCGTGCACACATCATCTTCATTAGCAGATGACTTGGGTTTAGGTTTAGAAAATGGGTTTGCTAATATTTTCTGTGGCCCCAATGCCCTGCAGTTGGCTTTGGCACTTTTTTTGGGGGGGGGGGGGGGGGGCATTTTAATGTGTGTGGTGGCACTGGTTCTGATCTTAAATCCCTTTATTTTAGATCGTTTTTTAGTAGGGCTGACCCCAAAAAATGGATTAATCAACGTTCAATCGATATGCACGGGAATCGATCTTGAAATTAAAAATCGAATAGTCCGCGAGCTGGCCCATTTTTGTGCGCAAGCATGGCTCCGTCCTCACGTGTTAACGAGGAAGTCAACAAGTGCAGCTACAGTCATGCCGTCCACGCAGGAAAATAAGTCAAAAGTGACATGGGTGCATTTTAAAATATGCAAAGAAGTCCACGACCGTGGTGGAAACATAATGTGCCACGTTATCACGGCACCTGTAGCGAAGTGGATTCTATCCATCCCCGACTCCCTGCCGCATGCTACTATACAACCCCTTCGCGCATCTTCTCCAAAGCTGGATTTATTCTCTTTTCTGCACTAATATAACCTACGGTAACTATAATATTGCACTCTCAGAGACAGAGCCGTTTTGTGCGAATGGGGCCTCACAAAGTCACGCCTGCGATGCCTTTTTTTTCTTTGAAATGGAACCTCTCTCTCTCCCCCTCTCTCTCTCTCTCTCTCTCTCTCTCTCTCTCTCTCTCTCTCTCTCTCTCTCTCTCTCTCTCTCTCATATTACATATTTCCATTTTGCACCAATATTATACTGCCATGTCTTAATAAGTTAATACAGTGTTGCTTTTTACAAAGAAAATAAGCAAATTAAGAAGGTTGATCACAAAGTTAGTGTGGTATAGGCTACTTTGATGTAGGAATGCGACGCGATTAAGAACACCTGCCTGGGTGCTGTGAAGTTGAACAGTGAAGAATTATATAGTTTCTTACCTCGTGCTTTCGTTTGAATAAAGAATGAGTATAATCCAATAATTATAATCCAAGGTTTGTTTGTCTGGAGATCCAACACTATGTCATATTATTATAGTAAGTAAACTTTAAGAAGAGCTGCGGTCATTGTGCTGCAGAGAAGCTGCTCCGCTCTGCTAATTGATTTGAACTATATTTGCGCAACTGACTGGCATGAGGTATAGGCCTATAGCCTAATTACTTATTTGGCAGCACCTGCAATGACAATAGTAACCTTATATACACATTTCAAAGGGCTTTCATATACTATTAATATTTTTTCTAATAAGGTTTGTCCTTATAGATAGAAATGTGATCAAATGTGTATTTTTGTAATTATTATAAAGCACAGGGCCTCGCATTTCTCCCAGGCAGCTCTGATTGCACTTATAGTCTATTGCTCAAAAAGCGTCTGCTTTTGGTCCGCGATCCGTGCGCCTCGCAGCAAGCTCTGCTGCGCTGCCTATTTGTTTTAGTTTTTTGTTTTGTTCCATAGAACCTAGAGCCTGGGATGCCTACATGTGTCAGGCTTGATTGGTTGCGCTTAATAAGAGTTCATGTTATGGTCGGTGGTGTTTTTTCCACAAAGCCTCTGACTTTATTTCAGTTATAAATGTTACACGAGAGAAGAGAGAAGCAAAATGCCGTTCGTCGTGTGCTGTGCAGCTTTGGATTATATTCCTTTATTTGATGGAGAGGTAATGCATGCCTGTGTCAGGCGCTGTTGATTTGATTTCTGACTTCTGATTTAATGTGTCAGGCTTGAAGACTTCATTCATGTTACCGTTCGTTTACAATTGACGAGAGGAGTTTGGATTACATATTTTTTTATTTGATTGAGAGGTAATTGAGAGCCGCTGTTTAATAATTGTTAAATAAAAGACCAATCTAATATGCGCTCCTCTCTACTATTTGTATCTTCTGCAGCTATATCACTGTTTTATTATAAGCCTAATTCATTGTGCGTCACTGCTCGCCTCGCGCCTCGCACTAGTTGTCACTGTACAATACTTTAAAACAGTTGTCATGTTGCACACATGCCTAAAATTGCTGTTATTTGCGCTGCCCGTGTTGTATTTCAAACTCCAGCTTGTCACACTCCAGGCTGCATGAACAGCGCTGCTTGAGCACTGTTTTCTGCCCCCTCAATGGCGCAAAGTTCTCTGTTGTACTAGTTGGCTGCAACGGTAGCTTTGCGGTAGTCAAAACTAAAAGCGAGTGACAGCGAGACGAGATTAACATAACATGTCGACCGTATCAACGCAGAGACCTACTTGGCATTATTAAATCCATTATTGGCCTGGAGGGAGAATGTTTACAGCCGCCGTTGCTTCCTCCTCCTCCTATCCGTCTCCCCACACTGGCACGGCTTACGGCTATCGAGTTAGCCATGTGCTATCTGTGGTTTGAGGGTTTTCTCGTCAGCGAAAAGTCAACTAACAGAACACGTTGACATGCATGCTGATCTTCCTTAATAATAAAAATAAAAGGCTTAGCCAAAGCGGCCAGTGGCTTTATAGGTATAGGTTGCTCCGTTGCTCAGATCTGGACTGGACTTATTTATGTTTTGGACTAGGACCGGCGGACCCCTGTACTGTAGACGCGCAGATGCATGCATGCATGCATTGATGATTAAGCCTACAACAATTTCTTTGTATTAATTGTATTTTTGTTTGGAGCATAAATAAATGTATACCATTCGACTACCAACGTTAATTATGTAGCCTATACATGCATATTACATTTGGGGTAGCCTATAAAAAAAATCAACAACCGTTAATTAACCGGATAATGCCATCGGCTACAGGGCTGGGAAATTAACCGTTACCGACATCCCTACACCGGTCCACAACGCACAACATACAACAGTGTCAGCGTTTGTTACACACAATGTGTTTCCCATTCAATCGGGTCTAGTTGCTTGTCATGCTCAAAAATCTTCCCCTGTCTTTCTGTCGGAGGCAGCGCCGTTTAGATGAGAGAGTTGCGACAACTCCGTTCACTGTTTATTCACGGAGCTTCATGAGTCACTGAACGGTATGTTGTCGTCACTATCTCTCTCTAAACGGCTCTGGTCTCCAGGCTGCACTCCGCTCACCGCTCAGCGCTCGTCTCTGAGCAAGATGGCGGCGCCCGCCTGTGTTGTTTTTATGACAAACTAGTGGTTCTACAACGATTCCTACGTGGATTTTACTGTTTATAACGTAGGATGAGGTCGGATGGGGCCATGAAAAATTATCTTTTCGCGATTTTCTTATTATTACTGTACATGCTGAGTACAGTAGTGCATCCCGTGGACGCAGAGGTTGTTACTGTATTGCATCCCATAACTATAAACTGCGTTTTGGGATGCAAAACGCACCGCACGCACGCACGCATGCACGCACGCACACGCGCACATGCACGCGCACACACGCGCGCGCGCGCACACACACACACACACACACACACACACACACACACACACACATATATATATAGATACACACACACACACAGATACACACGCACGTGCGCGCACATGCATGCATGCACATAAACACTCACTCATCCGTTCCTGTTTATTTTTCCAGTTTGCTGCTAACGAGTCCAGGAGAGGTGTGGTTCAGTACAGTGGAGAGACAGCCCAAGAAGACTCCAACATCAAGACCATAACTGAGCTGAAACAGTGAGTTAGCACACACACACACACACACACACACACACACACACACACACACACACACACTAGGGCATTAACAAGTTGAGATTTTTCCCAGTCGACTTGTCAGACCGTAAAGTCGAAGTTGAGTCGATGCATCGTTTGATGACGGGGATGGGGGGGGGAGATCCCGGGAGGACCCTGGTGGGGGTGCGCGCGCTCATGTACGGAGCATGTGGCAGCGGTGGCCGAACGGTTTGCGGAGCGGTCTTGATACCGGAAGGTCGCCAGTTCGTATCCCCGGACCGGCACGTTAGAATTACCACCGCTGAAGTGCCCTTGAGCAAGGCATTGAACCACTACCATGACATGTTCTATGAGCAGGGCCTGGCTGTAAACAAGTATGCTTAGTCCAGTTACCCTGGGTAAATATAGTAACTTTGCTTTGCTTTATGTCAAGTGACGGAGTATGTCAAACAGAGCCACTAAACACACAGCACACACAGTGGCCTCTCCAATATGGCACAGACACCCATTAGAAAAGACAGCTAGGCTACACACACTGTATCTATGGCAAGGCGCTGATTATCAAAGCATATACATTTAATAGTAAACACTGAACAGTGCAGGCACACACGGCCACACTGGCACATACACCAGAAAAGAGAACACAACAAACTGAGACGAGGCATAATTGGCACAGCACACTGAGCGCAGCGGCTCGCTCCAGCCATATGAACACAATACAAAATACCTTGTGTACCTTCAGAACACAATAGAAGACATAGGTCGTCATAGGTATAATTAACATTAATGCAGTAGCAGTTTGGCACATCATCAGAATACAATCTGCTATTACCTTCCACGTTCACAACGTGAACGACCTTTCCTTCTCCTCCTCCGACAACAACTCCAAGCATAACGTCCTCAAGCTTCGTCTTTTCTGAGCCATGCAAACAACCTGCACTGACCGGAGATGGAGAGATTCATGCGTCCCGCACGTAAAGCTAGTCACTGTCAGCACGGGGTGGGGGGGATAAAGTTTGCGCGCTTCTGTACTTGTACGAGCGTTCAACTTCAGCCAGTTAATTAGTGGGACACGCTGAGAGCGCACATCAAAGGAGAACACAGCTGGTTGTTAATTAAGGCTGTGGCTGAACTCCGATGCAAAGGGAATTAATTACTTCCCGTCCGTGACAATAACCAATCATACAGTTTGAATTCTGTACACATACACACACATAGAGCAAAAATAATATGGGGAAAACAAATGATTATTTTTTTCTTTTCTTTTTTTTCCGACTTCTCCGAATTCGACTTGTGTTAATGAAGTTGATGTGTCGATGCCCTAACACACAGGTTATATATATTATCATCATGTATCTATCAATACAGGGATTTACCCAAGGAATAAAGGTTATATATTATCATCATGTATCTATCGATACAGGGATTTACCCAAGGAATAAAGGTTATATATATTATCATCATGTATCTATCGATACAGTTGACAGACTGACAGACAGATAGTGGCTGTGAGCAGTGAGCACATGCAGCTGTCTTGTGAAGTTGTCTCATTGGCTGTAATTCAGGATTTAACCAGTTCATACTGTATGATGTCCAGTCAACCCAGTTCATACTGTATGATGTCCATCAACCCAGTTCATACTGTATGATGTCCAGTCAACCCAGTTCATACTGTATGATGTCCATCAACCCAGTTCATACTGTATGATGTCCAGTCAACCCAGTTCATACTGTATGATGTCCAGTCAACCCAGTTCATACTGTATGATGTCCAGTCAATCCAGTTCATACTGTATGATGTCCAGTCGGCGAGAGAGCCAAATATCAAACCTGCTAGATATTCAGAATCGGTCGGAAAGGGTTCGGCGAGCGCTTTTATCGGCATTGGATCTTCTCGCAGCTCCTTTCACACACAGCGAGCAAAACCTCTGCGATCAAAGCCCGATCTCGCGTCAGATCGGGAGTTTTGTCGGCGAGCGCCAAAAATTATCCCCGACAGCAACATCGGAGCAAATATGGTTCACTGTGTACGAGCCATAAGGGCTTCAGTTAGTGTGTTATCTGGCACGGACATTGAGTAGCAGTATTGTGATTTGTTTGATTCCAACTCATGAACTGTTTTGCAACGTGATTCTCTCTGCAGGACTACATGGTGCACGTGACAGATTAGTTTTTGGAGTTCATGTCAGACGGTGCCTTGGCCATAGAAGTGTGGGGTCATCTCTGCGCCGGGAACAGACGGTCCCCCTGGGAGCTGGACGCACTGCAGGCCAAGATGCACCCTAAGCCGGGAACAGACGGCCCCCCTGGGAGCTGGACACACTGCAGGCCAAGATGCACCCTAACCCGGGAACAGACGGTCCCCCTGGGAGCTGGACGCACTGCAGGCCAAGATGCACCCTAACCCGGGAACAGACGGTCCCCCTGGGAGCTGGACACACTGCAGGCCAAGATGCACCCTAACCCGGGAACAGACGGTCCCCCTGGGAGCTGGACACACTGCAGGCCAAGATGCACCCTAACCCGGGAACAGACGGTCCCCCTGGGAGCTGGACACACTGCAGGCCAAGATGCACCCTAACCCGGGAACAGACGGTCCCCCTGGGAGCTGGACGCACTGCAGGCCAAGATGCACCCTAACCCGGGAACAGACGGTCCCCCTGGGAGCTGGACGCACTGCAGGCCAAGATGCACCCTAACCCGGGAACAGACGGTCCCCCTGGGAGCTGGACGCACTGCAGGCCAAGATGCACCCTAACCCGGGAACAGACGGTCCCCCTGGGAGCTGGACACACTGCAGGCCAAGATGCACCCTAACCCGGGAACAGACGGTCCCCCTGGGAGCTGGACACACTGCAGGCCAAGATGCACCCTAACCCGGGAACAGACGGTCCCCCTGGGAGCTGGACGCACTGCAGGCCAAGATGCACCCTAACCCGGGAACAGACGGTCCCCCTGGGAGCTGGACGCACTGCAGGCCAAGATGCACCCTAACCCGGGAACAGACGGTCCCCCTGGGAGCTGAACGCACTGCAGGCCAAGATGCACCCTAACCCGGGAACAGACGGTCCCCCTGGGAGCTGGACGCACTGCAGACCAAGATGCACCCTAACCCGGGAACAGACGGTCCCCCTGGGAGCTGGACGCACTGCAGGCCAAGATGCACCCTAACCCGGGAACAGACGGTCCCCCTGGGAGCTGGACACACTGCAGGCCAAGATGCACCCTAACCCGGGAACAGACGGTCCCCCTGGGAGCTGGACGCACTGCAGGCCAAGATGCACCCTAACCCGGGAACAGACGGTCCCCCTGGGAGCTGGACACATTGCAGGCCAAGATGCACCCTAACCCGGGAACAGACGGTCCCCCTGGGAGCTGGACACACTGCAGGCCAAGATGCACCCTAACCCGGGAACAGACGGTCCCCCTGGGAGCTGGACACACTGCAGGCCAAGATGCACCCTAACCCGGGAACAGACGGTCCCCCTGGGAGCTGAACGCACTGCAGGCCAAGATGCACCCTAACCCGGGAACAGACGGTCCCCCTGGGAGCTGGACGCACTGCAGACCAAGATGCACCCTAACCCGGGAACAGACGGTCCCCCTGGGAGCTGGACGCACTGCAGGCCAAGATGCACCCTAACCCGGGAACAGACGGTCCCGCTGGGAGCTGGACACACTGCAGGCCAAGATGCACCCTAACCCGGGAACAGACGGTCCCCCTGGGAGCTGGACACACTGCAGGCCAAGATGCACCCTAACCCGGGAACAGACGGTCCCCCTGGGAGCTGGACGCACTGCAGGCCAAGATGAGCCCTAACCCGGGAACAGACGGTCCCCCTGGGAGCTGAACGCACTGAACAGACGGTCCCCCTGGGAGCTGGACGCACTGCAGACCAAGATGCACCCTAACCAGGGAACAGACGGTCCCCCTGGGAGCTGGACGCACTGCAGGCCAAGATGCACCCTAACCCGGGAACAGACGGTCCCCCTGGGAGCTGGACACACTGCAGGCCAAGATGCACCCTAACCCGGGAACAGACGGTCCCCCTCGGAGCTGGACGCACTGCAGGCCAAGATGCACCCTAACCCGGGAACAGACGGTCCCCCTGGGAGCTGGACACACTGCAGGCCAAGATGCACCCTAACCCGGGAACAGACGGTCCCCCTCGGAGCTGGACGCACTGCAGGCCAAGATGCACCCTAACCCGTGAACAGACGGTCCCCCTGGGAGCTGGACACACTGCAGGCCAAGATGCACCCTAACCCGGGAACAGACGGTCCCCCTGGGAGCTGGACACACTGCAGGCCAAGATGCACCCTAACCCGGGAACAGACGGTCCCCCTTGGAGCTGGACGCACTGCAGGCCAAGATGCACCCTAACCCGGGAACAGACGGTCCCGCTGGGAGCTGGACACACTGCAGGCCAAGATGCACCCTAACCCAGGAACAGACGGTCCCCCTGGGAGCTGAACGCACTGCAGGCCAAGATGCACCCTAACCCGGGAACAGACGGTCCCCCTGGGAGCTGGACGCACTGCAGGCCAAGATGCACCCTAACCCGGGAACAGACGGTCCCCCTGGGAGCTGGACACACTGCAGGCCAAGATGCACCCTAACCCGGGAACAGACGGTCCCCCTCGGAGCTGGACGCACTGCAGGCCAAGATGCACCCTAAGCCGGGAACAGACGGTCCCCCTGGGAGCTGGACGCACTGCAGGCCAAGATGCACCCTAAGCCGGGAACAGACGGTCCCCCTGGGAGCTGGACACACTGCAGGCCAAGACGCACCCTAACCCGGGAACAGACGGTCCCCCTGGGAGCTGGACACACTGCAGGCCAAGACGCACCCTAACCCGGGAACAGACGGTCCCCCTGGGAGCTGGACGCACTGCAGGCCAAGATGCACCCTAACCCGGGAACAGACGGTCCCCCTGGGAGCTGGACGCACTGCAGGCCAAGATGCACCCTAACCCGGGAACAGACGGTCCCCCTGGGAGCTGGACACACTGCAGGCCAAGACGCACCCTAACCCGGGAACAGACGGTCCCCCTGGGAGCTGGACGCACTGCAGGCCAAGATGCACCCTAACCCGGGAACAGACGGTCCCCCTGGGAGCTGGACACACTGCAGGCCAAGAAGCACCCTAACCCGGGAACAGACGGTCCCCCTGGGAGCTGGACACACTGCAGGCCAAGATGCACCCTAACCCGGGAACAGACGGTCCCCCTGGGAGCTGAACACACTGCAGGCCAAGATGCACCCTAACCCGGGAACAGACGGTCCCCCTGGGAGCTGAACGCACTGCAGGCCAAGAAGCACCCTAACCCGGGAACAGACGGTCCCCCTGGGAGCTGGACGCACTGCAGGCCAAGATGCACCCTAACCCGGGAACAGACGGTCCCCCTGGGAGCTGGACACACTGCAGGCCAAGACGCACCCTAACCCGGGAACAGACGGTCCCCCTGGGAGCTGGACACACTGCAGGCCAAGATGCACCCTAACCCGGGAACAGACGGTCCCCCTGGGAGCTGGACACACTGCAGGCCAAGACGCACCCTAACCCGGGAACAGACGGTCCCCCTGGGAGCTGAACGCACTGCAGGCCAAGAAGCACCCTAACCCGGGAACAGACGGTCCCCCTGGGAGCTGGACGCACTGCAGGCCAAGATGCACCCTAACCCGGGAACAGACGGTCCCCCTGGGAGCTGGACACACTGCAGGCCAAGACGCACCCTAACCCGGGAACAGACGGTCCCCCTGGGAGCTTGACACACTGCAGGCCAAGACGCACCCTAACCCGGGAACAGACGGTCCCCCTGGGAGCTTGACACACTGCAGGCCAAGATGCACCCTAACCCGGGAACAGACGGTCCCCCTGGGAGCTGGACACACTGCAGGCCAAGATGCACCCTAACCCGGGAACAGACGGTCCCCCTGGGAGCTGGACACACTGCAGGCCAAGATGCACCCTAACCCGGGAACAGACGGTCCCCCTGGGAGCTGGACGCACTGCAGGCCAAGATGCACCCTAACCCGGGAACAGACGGTCCCCCTGGGAGCTGGACGCACTGCAGGCCAAGATGCACCCTAACCCGGGAACAGACGGTCCCCCTGGGAGCTGGACGCACTGCAGGCCAAGACGCACCCTAACCCGGGAACAGACGGTCCCCCTGGGAGCTGGACACACTGCAGGCCAAGATGCACCCTAACCCGGGAACAGACGGTCCCCCTGGGAGCTGGACGCACTGCAGGCCAAGATGCACCCTAACCCGGGAACAGACGGTCCCCCTGGGAGCTGGACACACTGCAGGCCAGGATGCACCCTAACCCGGGAACAGACAGTCCCCCTGGGAGCTGGACACACTGCAGGCCAAGATGCACCCTAACCCGGGAACAGACGGTCCCCCTGGGAGCTGGACGCACTGCAGGCCAAACGCACACGCTCCAAGACAGGTGTGTGTTTATCAGGCAGCCTTATCAATAATGGCCGGGTTTCTCAAAGAATTATTCTTACGCATCTTCTTAAGGGCAAAGTTCTAGGTACGCACAGTGAAGCATGACGCCTGTGAACATAGACGTTCCGTGCATAGAGGTGCCACGCAATGGTAGGCCTCAGGCCTGGTTTAGGCCTCAGGCTTGAGGCCTGGTATATGGTAGGCCTCAGGTCTACCATTCTGAAATTTAATTTAATAATATTTGGACTGCTGGACAGCTGACAGTAGGCTCTCTTTACTCTTTAAATTAATCTGTGACATGTTACCGATTCCGACCCGTTCTGAAAATATTTTCAAATAGTTAAACCGAACGGATCCGTGACAATTTCGTCCGATTCCGACCCGTTCCGAGATTTCTTTCAAATTCCTGCGCCGAGTCCGACCGAAATCCGATTATTTCCGACATTCCGAGAGACCCGAACCAGCTGAGCCAGGCAGACATAAATATGGACTATATAGAAATAATATAACTATTGACCAATTACCATTTTATGATCAAAGCGCGAGAGAGAGACAGAGAGAGAGAGACACAGACAGACAGAGAGAGACTGCGCGCTATACAATTTACAATTTACAATTTAGGCATTTAGCAGACGCTCTTAATCCAGAGCGACTTACATTAAGCAAGAACAAAAAGCATGGGAATACATCACATGTAAAATGCATTTATCGCGAAACATGCGTAAGCTAAGAACGTGACTAGAACATATCTATATAATGACACTATACATATAAACTATAACTAGAACATATCTATATAATGACACTATACATATAAACTATACATATATGCTATACTATGCTGTACATATATACTATGAAGTGCTATGACTACATACAATGCACTTATTGTGCTGTCTACATGACATGCTATAAGTCTGTTTCAAATGCTATATAAGTCTAAGAAGTGCTGTCTAAGGGGGGTAGGGTAAGTGCTATGGGCCATGATGGAGTCTGAAAAGGTGGGTTTTCAGACTACGGTTTTCAGGCTATAGAGGGTGAGAGAGAGAACAAAAAGAAAAATCATCCATATAACCGCCCATGGGCCATTATTTGCAAACTTAATCAGCCTCAGCCCTCATTTATATTATTATATGCGTGTTCACCGTGTTGAGTTTGCAGATCTCCGCACGCTGCAACACCAGTCCTCCGGCTCCACATCCATAAAAGAAATATAGGCTACAGTTTCAGAAGTGCCTATGCAGCCTATGCACAACCAATTGTTTTAATTCAAAGTAGTATAGGCCTATACGGTATTCTGTGAAATGTTTATTGTCATCCGTGTATCTACAAGCTCCAAGTGTTGCATGACAGCGCTTTGTGAGCTTAATTGCAGATCTATTTTCGGTGCGCAGGTCCTCACTGCCTCAGCGCAACCACAAAGTTGATATTTAAATTGTACTATACTCGGGCAATCTTCAACCGATTGTTCTAATTCCAAATGGCCTATAATCCGTGAAGTTAAAATTTTCATTGGGTATATAATTCATGTTTTTTATATGCTTTTATTAAATTATATGGAGTGAGATGCTAACATCGGCATATACTGTAATGCTCAAGCACAGTTCACGTGCACTGCATGTAGTGGTTACACATGTGTGTTGATACGCTCCCTCTTACAATTAAATCAAAATGCATTGCCTGCAATGTTTATTGTTTACCATACTAAAAAAAGATGACTTCATGTTTGGTGGCGAGCCTTTCCAAAAAAATAATTAGCCTACTCCATTCATATACTGCAATGGCGCAGCAAAATGAAGACGACGCATGGAGTTAGCTGCATTTTCCTAAATGTGCTGTCACGGGTAATCCAATAATTCTAAAAGAAATATAAAACATATGGCAAGATGGCTGAAATTCTCTAGATGATGCTAAAAATATAAATTTAATTACGACATTTTTATATTTAAAAAGGCTTTAGGAAAAACGGGGTTGCTTCTAAATTCATTCATGCAGGAGGCCTTATGACACGTAAGGCTGTGCTCTATCTAGGTATTCTATGTCTATCTTGTCGTGTTTGATGGCGTTTCCCAAAAAAGGACATGGTGTTTGATTCGCTGCCCATGCAGCCAATTATGCAGCAGAAAGGCTTCTGTTTGCGGCCTAGAGGGCCACAAACAGAAGCCTAGAGCCCTATGCGCGTGCGTACACTACAACTCTTACGCACGGTCTTCTTTGAGAAACCCGGCCAATATCTCTCAATTTTACAAGTGGGAAAAGTACTAAAATAACGAGTAAAAGTATCAATACCGACCGCTTTGTAGAAATAATAATTACAAGTAAAAGTCCAGAATTCAAAATTTACTTGAGTAAAAAGTATGCACAATGTCCCAATTCACAAATCTTCAAAGGTTTTGAAAATAGCAGATCTACAAGATCTCTACTATTTTCAACTGGCTAAAATGTATAGGGCTGATGGGGTTAATGTATGTTTTGTAATATTAATCAAAATCTACAAAGTAACTAAACATTTCTAATAATTGTAGTGGAGTAAAAAGTACAATATTTGCCTCTGTGATGTAGTGGAGTAGAAGTAAAGGTATCGAAAATTGGAAATACTCCAATAAAGTAAAGATTACCTCAAAATTGTACTTAACACTTTGATTGCTGGAAGATCTCAACAGGCCTATTTGGATGTTGCTGCCATTTAACATTGCACAAAGGCCTTGTTCGGGGGCCCACAGTAAAATGTTCTCTTATAGCGAGAATCACACGCCTACATCAAAAGAAAGCTGAACTTGTCCACTTCAATTAAAAAAATACATTTTGATTTTACCATGTTCCATTCTGGAGATATTGACCTTTTTGCAACACCTGCATTTGCCTGGAAGTGGTTATCTTGAACAGCGAGCAGAGTTATGGATGGTTTAAAGTCAGAGACATTGACAGGCAGATATAAAATTGAACCCAATAAATATCCTATACATCCTATACACCGAATGAAAGCCCTGAATGTGTACTTTTACGAGGAAAACAGTAAACATTGATCCCATCTACAGTTAGACAGTAATTGGTTATTGAATGCAGCTTGTGCCCACCAGATAACTTCAGAGAAGACATGGACGTGAACTCCTCAATATTCACAAAATAAGGCCTATAGCGACATATAAATACTATATACCGTATGAAACAGAAGACTCTCTGCTTTCATAAGGAAAAAAATTGTACTGTAATAATAAAAAAATCACACCCCTGTGAAGTGAGCAGTGCAACTCTACTTCTCTACTTATTCACTACAGCTCGCTATATACGGACTGAGGCAGAAAGTCATGTAAACCTTTTATTTACAGTTTGGTCTGTAAACTTCTACTGTAATAATAAAAATCACACCCCTGTGAAGTGAGCGTTGCAACTGTTCTGTACTTATTCACTACAGCTCGCTATATACGGACTGAGACAGAAAGTCATGTAAACCTTTTATTTACAGTTTGGTCTGTAAACTTCTACTGTAATAATAAAAATCACACCCCTGTGAAGTGAGCGGTGCAACTGTTCTTTATAGTTGCGCGGTGCAACTGTAGAGAACAGTTGCACCGCTCACTTCACAGGGGTGTGATTTTTATTATTACAGTAGAAGTTTACAGACCAAACTGTAAATAAAAGGTTTACATGACTTTCTGTCTCAGTCCGTATATAGCGAGCTGTAGTGAATAAGTACAGAACAGTTGCAACGCTCACTTCACAGGGGTGTGATTTTTATTATTACAGTAGAAGTTTACAGACCAAACTGTAAATAAAAGGTTTACATGACTTTCTGCCTCAGTCCGTATATAGCGAGCTGTAGTGAATAAGTAGAGAAGTAGAGTTGCACTGCTCACTTCACAGGGGTGTGATTTTTTTATTATTACAGTACAATTTTTTTCCTTATGAAAGCAGAGAGTCTTCTGTTTCATACGGTATATAGTATTTATATGTCGCTATAGGCCTTATTTTGTGAATATTGAGTTCGGGTCCATGTCTTCTCTGCAGTTATATCTGGTGGGCGCAATGTGCATCCACCCAGTATCCAATTTATGACAAACTGTACATGGGATCAATGTTTACCCTTTTCCTCGTAAAAGTACACATTCAGGGCTTTCATTCGATGTATAGGATGTATAGCATATTTATTGTGTTTATTGTTATATCTGCCTGTCAATGTCTGACTATAAACCTTCATAACTATGCTTTCTTTTTGATGATGATTGCCGCCTCGCCTAATCTATCTCACTGCTTTCATTGTTTTGATCGCAGTAACATTGGGGGGGGGGGGGTCATGGGCACATTGGGCAGCAAAAGTCTTGATCCGTACGGCTATAAAAAGTCCCATTCCACCGTTCGGTTCAGAACTATAGTATAACGATGAGACGCGTTGTCATCAGCTGATTTTGTTTTTCAAGCTAGTGTAGGGGAACATGCCTGGGCATGCTAGCCTGGCACGGCCAGACTCATAGCGAGGGTTCACTGATGTTTCCTCCGGGGAAGAATCTTCAGTGAATCCCCGCTATGAGGCTGGCCAAGCCAGGCTATGGGCATGCAGCTTGGGGGCGATGGAGGGGGAAAAAAGCGTCACCCGGCTGTGATGTCGACGAGAAGGAAAAAATGACTTCCACAGATGACAACACCACGGTTTAGGTCGCGGAAAAGTTCGTTATACATTACACCCGGGTCGATTACGTCCCCGACGCGTTCATTGCGGTCTTATCACTACAATTATAATGAATAAAAAAGCGTTACAATCACACGTCTGAGCGATCTCCGATTATGACGGCTCTGCATGGCGATACGTGATCCCCCAACGGTAGACTGTTGTCATGGCGGCCCCTCTCGATACTGTAGTTCGTTTGTTAGTTCGTAGTATTGTAGTAGGCTCGGGGATCGTTTGGTCGCTACAGTATGAAGAAGGAAACATGCATCTGTCCATGTGTGTTGCAGATGTTATGCATTGCAATGCCGATCTGGTGCATATGTGTTTAGGCAATAGGCAGCGTTCCGTTCAGCGTTCAACTGGCTTCTACACGTAAAGCGGCCAGCCCTCCTGTTTTCAGGAGGGGAGGGGGGTTTTTGTTTTTTGTTTTTTTTTCTGATCACGTGAGCGGGAGTAAGCAGCAATGATAGGGCGATGGTTCTTCATTGTCCGGGTGGGTAAAAAGATGAATGAAAGTATTCTATAAAAAAGTGATTGAAACGTATTGATACGTGATCCGCACCCGACGTTTGATTAATTGATAACGTATTGATACGCGATCCGCGTTGGGAGTGTTAACCCATTTTGGCCTGACGTCGAAATTAAAAAAATGTCTTCTAAATTCTGACAGTTTTCTGAAAAACCCATGTTTTTATGTCAGTCGTTCTCAAACATTTTCATGTCAAGGACCCCCAAAAATATATGTAATATTGGCCACCGACCCCCATCTGAAAATGTGTTGTTCCAGGAACCCCTCAGAAGCAAAGATTTGAGTTAAAAACGTTTGCTCTGAAAGAATATACATTCAAAGAATTGCGCAGCATTTTCACGATTTCTCAAAAATAGCAGATGTACAAGCTCATAGCGCGGAACTCGGTGCAGCTTGTAGATCTGCTATTTTTCAATAGCTAAAGTGTAACATAATGCTTATAACACCAAAAGGGGTTCCCGCCCAGAATGGGTTAAGTACAGTACTTGAGTAAATGTACTTGGCTACTTTACTCCCCTACATTTTACACTGTATACCAGACCTGGGAATTGTACGGCCCGCGGGCCGCTGACTCTGGCCGGCCCGCGGAAGATTACTTGATCATTAGAAAATAAAACATACTTTCATTACCTTATGGGTGGACTAATACCGCATTGCTTTTATTTTGAAGCCCATGTATTCTCACAGTGCACGCAATCTGCACGTCAACTGTGCATGTGAATTGCGTGTGATTGAGAACCTGTCTTCCTTCCTTCACCCCCCTCATATGCGAAAATGTCGGCTTTTTGGATTTATTGGTGACAACGTTGGTGAATGTAGCCCAGCTGAGCATGCAGCTCCACAACACGGTAGGCGCATGATTACCAAACTTCCTCGCAGGAGGACAAGTTAAATCCCATTATGCTTTATTGCTTTATTTAACCCGCTCTAACCCGCCTCGCCAATAAAGTTAACTTAAAAGGTGTGTTAAGATTCTGCATCGTAAGGCGGTGTTGCGCCCCGAATGTGGCATGCTTCTTAAGTTCAGAGCGCTTGGGCGATGCGCCGTGTGCTTGTGGATCATCTGTTTTCGGCACACGAGTCGACACCAGATTTACTTTGTGGTTCAAACCACAAAGTAAATCTGGCAGAACGTGCACACATCAATGCCTGCCAGGCTGCCAAGTCTCAACAATATCATCACTGGTTGGCTTGTTATTGTGTTTTGAGAACGTCGTTGTTTAATGGTTGTCTCACTCATCTCACGCTGATAGTAAGGGCCGATTCATACTCCTATTTTACCGCTGTTTCGGCGCTGTAGTGCCGAAATGATTTCGGCTCGTCAGAGATTTTCAGTAGCACCGAAGAGCCGACTTTAGGACGGTACCCGCCCCCCCAAACCTCAAATGACGTCACATTGTAGGCTCTACAGCGCCGAACCGACTTTTATTCGGCTCTAAAATAGGAGTATGAATCGCGCCTAAGCAGCGTGCCATGTAGGTTGTGAAAGTGGCACCTCCGTATGGAAGAACAACTAAGAGAGCTACCTCTAATGTTCTCGTTGTTAAAATAAAATGCTAGTATTTACAAGACTTGTAACTTAAACAAAAACAGTTTTCAACTGGGAAAGGAAACGTCTCAAGCCTGCAAGTAGAAAGTAAAAAAAGTGAAAGTGTGAAGTGAGGGGCGCTCTTATTGTATCATGATGTAAAATAGTCACTGCCTATAATTTGAGTCAACTGTTTCACATTTTGTTTACCATTGCTTTGCAAAACAATGCCATTTACTGCTTTTTATATAGAAATAAAATTGATATTATGCATAATTAAGTTCAGCCTTTTGGCCCGGCCCTCCAAAATATTTTCTGTTTCTCATTTGGCCCCTTGGGAAAAATAATTGCCCACCCCTGCTGTATACGGACACACTGTCACACACACTCACAGTTAGTTCACTGAGGAACAGCAGGAAGTTAGGTCATCTTCAACACACTTGTCTGTGGTGTGTTGCAGGTGGAGAATGGAGATGTGGGTGTCCATTCAGGAGCTGAACGAACAGGGGACGTTGAAATGCATCCTGGGAAGGATCTCAGCACAGGTGGAGTCTTCCAGCTGCGCCAGGTAAGAGAGAAGGCATGTAGATGATGATAATGATAATTAGTCTTACATTCAGGCCAATAGGGTAATTTACAAATTTAGCACTGCTGTCAACTGTCCATACTAGTTTTACACATTAGTGTGCCATGTTTGGTGTCGAGTATGCAGGTGAGCTTCTAGAGTGACTATTGCTGTTTTAAAATATATTAATAAATAATGACAGGTGTCAGCTGTGTGTTGCTGGGACCCCTCGATCCACAACTCGGCCCACATATTAATGTGTACAGTATATATACATACCGTATGTGTGTATTCCAGATGATCTACTGTCAGTAGATCACCACCTTCGAAACATAGCCAAAATTAAACCCTTTCTTTCCCGCCCCGACCTCTTAAAGGTTATCCACGCATTAATTTACTCTCGTGTCGACTACTGTAATTCCCTATACACCTGCCTCTCAAAAAAATCCATCAACCGGTTACAACTAATTCAGAATGCTGCAGCTCGCCTCCTAACAGGCTCCAGAAAATTCGACCACATTACCCCTATTCTGGCCACCCTACATTGTCTGCCTGTCTCATATAGAATTGATTTTAAAATACTCTTACTCATGTTCAAGGCTAGGTCCGACCTTGCTCCATCATACTTATCTGACCTACTCGACCCTTACGAGCCAGCTCGCGTACTGAGATCATCCGGAACGGCCCTGCAAAAAAACTGTAGGCATTCACAATCCGGGCACCGTCACTCTGGAACGCCCTGCCCCTGGAGATCAGGCTTGCCGAGTCTGTGTCCCGTTTTAAATCGCTCCTAAAGACTCATTTTTACAGAGCTGCGTTTAGCCCCTTAACCATGTGATTTCCGACTTTTTTATTTTAGCAACAGCACAAGCTGATGATTTCAGCAGGAGGCGTAGGACTAGGAGACCAGGAGACCGGAATGCTTTTTTTCCTCCTTTTTGGGGGAAAGGGGGGGGGGGGGGTGGGGTGACCCACCCTGGCCGCTGTGCAATAATTGCGCTGAAAATCTTGACCCGTCTGACCTGCGGGACAAGGCAACGGGCCGGCCGCGCACCACTACTACCTTGCATTGTGTTCGTACAGCATTGTGTTCGTACAGCATTGTGTTCGTACATCAACTAGGTTGATGTATATATATGTATATATTATGTGTTTTACAGATGGTCTACTCAGCGTACTAAGGGATCTGGGTAAAGGCTACCTGGCTCTGTGTTTGTACAACAGTAGAGAAGTGGTCAGCGTTCTCTCCTCTCTGCTGTCTCACCACTACAACACAGGCTGGGTGTTGAGTCACATCGCTACAGCACACTATGAGCTGGCTGAATACTTACAGGCACGCACGGCACGCACGCACGCACGCACGCACGCACGCACGCACGCACGCACGCACGCACGCACGCACGCACGCACGCACAGACTACACATAGACAGACCGTTGAGTCACATCGCTACAGCACACTATGAGCTGGCTGAATACTTACAGATATACACGCACGCACGCACGCACGCACGCACGCACGCACGCACGCATGCACAGACTACACACAGACAGACCGTTGAGTCACATCGCTACCGCACACTTTGAACTGGCCGAATATGTACAGGTGTATACACACACACACACACACGCACACACACTACAACACACACAATACCAGTAAGACACCTGAGGGCGAGAAGCGACCTCGAGGTTGCCTGCACGCATCCACCTGGGTGACAGCATATCTTAATTTTCGGGCCTGTTGAGAACTCTAGTTTTCGCCGGCTGCCGGGCGCGACTGCACTAATAACTTTGGGGCAGGCCTGTCTAGAGTTTAATGGACAGGTATCAGTCAACAGGCCCGTCTAGAGTTTAAATGGACAGGTATCAGTCAACAGGCCCGTCTAGAGTTTAAATGGACAGGTATCAGTCAACAGGCCCGTCTAGAGTTTAAATGGACAGGTATCAGTCAACAGGCCCGTCTAGAGTTTAAATGGACAGGTATCAGTCAACAGGCCTGTCTAGAGTTTAAATGGACAGGTATCAGTCAACAGGCCCTTCTAGAGTTTAAATGGACAGGTATCAGTCAACAGGCCCGTCTAGAGTTTAAATGGACAGGTATCAGTCAACAGGCCCGTCTAGAGTTTAAATAGACAGGTATCAGTCAACAGGCCCGTCTAGAGTTTAAATGGACAGGTATCAGTCAAAAGGGAGACATCGAAGAGGAAGGATGGATGGGGAAGGATCAACATATGGAATGTCAGAACAGGTCAGCTCCATATATGGAGATCTAAGAGTATGAGTTTTGAGGTCAGATGTAGAGTTGTTGGTCAATATTCATGACATCAGGGATCTCCATATATGGGCTTAATATTGATGACATCGGGATCTCCCAGAGCCTTATAATAGAAGAGTTGCGTTAGTGAGGGGGCACAGAATAGCCCGGTCACGTGATCCCGGAAGCGCTCGGGCGCACAGCTGCGCTCTTCATGGAGAGCTGATTAGGGACAGCCTGGAGTTGAAATAACATTGTTTTGAACGAGAGCGCTGCGAATATCGGACATTTTAGCTATGTATGCAAAATGACAACTGTTTTAAAGTATTGTACAGTGACAACTAAAGTCTCTGTAATGTTTATGTTGTATTAAAAAACGCTCTAAAATAAAGGGATTTAAGACCATTAAAAGCCGGCCTGTTGCCTTTCAGTGTTAGGAGTGTAGACAACACACGCGCACGCACGCACGCCCGCGCACACACACACACGCGCACGCACACATACACACAGTATCCGAAAATAGCTGTGACATGTCTTCTTTCATCTGTCAGCATCGATATTTTTTTAGAAGGGCATAGTCATTAATATCGATATTGTTCATGCCTTGTCCGCTGGACTCCATTAAGATCCATGCATTCTGTCAGCATCCGGTTCAACAACTGTCCCTAATCGCGTCCCCAGTAGCGCTAGATGCCGCCATTACGCCGGCCCCATGAAGTGAACGGAGTCTGCAGAACTCTGTCTATTTCTAAGGCTCTGGGATCTCCATCCCTGATGATGTCACGTGATGTCACATGCTCTCTCACGCACGCACGCACGCACGCACGCCCGCCCGCCCGCACGCACGCACGCACGCACGCACGCACGCACGCACGCACGCACGCACGCACGCACGCACGCACGCACGCACGCACGCACGCACGCACACACACACACACACACACACACACACACACACACACACACACACACACACACACACACACACACACACACACACACACACACACACACACACACGCGTCCTATCATTCATTGGAAGGACAATATCAGTCACCAGAAGCAGAGATGTGTGTTTTCAACATGGAGTTTGAAGTTGAATGGCATTTGGCTTTAATAGATCAAATGAATATTAAATACTTAATCAAGCAACTTCACGGCAATTATATATTGTATTTTCTTTCAGGCAGAGAGGCTGTTCAGTGAGGTGCGTCGAATCGAGCCGTACAGAGTCGAAGGAATGGAGATTTATTCCACGACTCTCTGGCATCTGCAGAAAGTCATAGCTCTGTCCACACTGTCCAAAGACCTGACCGACATCGACAAGAACTGTCCTGAGGTGAGAAACTACACACATAGCAGGGCGTTTTAGAGAAGGGAGAAGAGTCTAGGACGTGTGGAGCGTTGTCCAGGGTGTTTTAGAGAAGGGAGAAGAGTCTAGGACTTGTGGAGTGTTGTCCAGGGTGTTTTAGAGAATGGAGAAGAGTCTAGGACGTGTGGAGCGTTGTCCAGGGTGTTTTAGAGAAGGGAGAAGAGTCTAGGACTTGTGGAGCGTTGTCCAGGGTGTTTTAGAGAATGGAGAAGAGTCTAGGATGTGTGGAGCGTTGTCCAGGGTGTTTTAGAGAAGGGAGAAGAGTCTAGGATGTGTGGAGCGTTGTCCAGGGTGTTTTAGAGAAGGGAGAAGAGTCTGGGACGTGTGGAGCGTTGTCCAGGGTGTTTTAGAGAAGGGAGAAGAGTCTGGGACGTGTGGAGCGTTGTCCAGGGTGTTTTAGAGAAGGGAGAAGAGTAGAGAGGACGTAGATCAAGGCAAGAAATAAATAAGAAGCTCGTTCCACACACAGGTTTCTCTTAGTGGGTCTCTCTAATCTTATTACAATACAAATAAGGGTTTTCCAGATGTATACAAGCTTGTTTCACAAACGAGCTGAATGTGACAAATATCCAGACCAGTTTTACATTGTACAAAATTACAAATATGTTGGTAATACTAATTTTGCCATTTTGTGAAATAAGCGATATTTACACCAAACTTATAGCTTGCACTATATTCAAATTAAATCATCTTTAACCCATTCTGGACAGGAACCCCTTTTGGGGTTCTGTACAGTATGTACAGTATTCAAAAATTACAAAAAAAAATGATGCTGCTTTATAAATATTTGAAGTTTTTCCAGAAAACTTAGGTCAGTTTTTAGAAGGCGTTTTTAGAATCGGCCTCAGTCTAAAATGGGTTAAGTTAAATTCATTATTTTTTGTTTTATTTGATGGCCTTCCGGCCCTCAAAGAATGACCCGAAAACTACATTCTGGTTAATAGCAGATCTATCAGTCAACAGGCCCGTCTAGAGTTTAAATGTACAGGTATCAGTCAACAGGCCCGTCTAGAGTTTAAATAGACAGGTATCAGTCAACAGGCCCGTCTAGAGTTTAAATGGACAGGTATCAGTCAAAAGGGAGACATCGAAGAGGAAGGATGGATGGGGAAGGATCAACATATGGAATGTCAGAACAGGTCAGCTCCATATATGGAGATCTAAGAGTATGAGTTTTGAGGTCAGATGTAGAGTTGTTGGTCAATATTCATGACATCAGGGATCTCCATATATGGGCTTAATATTGATGACATCGGGATCTCCCAGAGCCTTATAATAGAAGAGTTGCGTTAGTGAGGGGGCACAGAATAGCCCGGTCACGTGATCCCGGAAGCGTTCGGGCGCACAGCTGCACTCTTCATGGAGAGCTGATTAGGGACAGCCTGGAGTTGAAATAACATTGTTTTGAACGAGAGCGCTGCGAATATCGGACATTTAGCTATGTATGCAAAATGCCAACTGTTTTAAAGTATTATACAGTGACAACTAAAGTCTCTGTAATGTTTATGTTGTATTAAAAAACGCTCTAAAATAAAGGGATTTAAGACCATTAAAAGCCGGCCTGTTGCCTTTCAGTGTTAGGAGTGTAGACAACACACGCGCACGCACACACGCACACGCACACACACACACACACGCACGCGCACACGCGCACGCACACGCGCACGCACACATACACACAGTATCCGAAAATAGCTGTGACATGTCTTCTTTCATCTGTCAGCATTAATATTTTTTTAGAAGGGCATAGTCATTAATATCGATATTGTTCATGCCTTGGGGGGTTCTGTACAGTATGTACAGTATTCAAAAATTACAAAAAATAATAATGCTGCTTTATAAATATTTGAAGTTTTTCCAGAAAACTTAGGTCAGTTTTTAGAAGGCGTTTTTAGAATCGGCCTCAGTCTAAAATGGGTTAAGTTAAATTCATTATTTTTTGTTTTATTTGATGGCCTTCCGGCCCTCAAAGAATGACCCGAAAACTACATTCTGGTTAATAGCAGATCTACAAGCTTGTAGATCTGCTGTAGATCTGCTATTTTCGGTAATTCGAAAGAGTATTTGAAGTGATCAAACTAGCAATAGAATACAAGTTTAGAAGCATCTTCCACAAACACGAATGGTCTCAGTTAACAGTTCTACTGCGTAACCCGCGTTCCCCGCTATTTAAGCCGTTCGGCCTAAAATATCATCGTTGCCATTTCAGTCTTGAGATTTTATTTAGCTTTATTCCATGTCATATACTGTCTTAGAATAATTACTAAGAATGACCCTAAAACTACGTTAATGTTGTGTGAACTCAGCCATCCACTGTCTTAGACCAGTGGTTTTCAACCCTTTTCACATCAAGGTCCATTATTTATTTATTTATTCAGAATTTGAGCCACGGACCACCATTTGATGACATTTAGCCTCTCAGACCCAAAACTAAACAATATTTTGTTATCGTTGGATAAGATGTTGTCCACAATTCCAACTCACAGGTCCTGCACTGCACCTGGTGAGAGCAGGAGTGGACCTGGTGAGACGTAGGAGGGGCCCGGACAGGAGACAACCCACAGAGCCTAGTCCTTCCACGGGCTAGACCTCCCAATCCTGGCGGAGTAGTTTGGGAGCAGCGGACTGTGTGACCCTGTCTTTCCTGATCGAGGGTAGCTACTGGGACGTAAGTCGGGACTTGATCACCTCGGCTGGGTCACCTGAGTGAGGGTTACGATGTTGGGAGACCAGAAACTTCGGGTTACTTCAGTAACCTCAGTTGTATAAGTGACTCGAAGAAGAGAGTCATATGGGTCCGAGCCACTTGGTGGCGCTGGAGCACAGAACAAAACATAAACTCACGAGCTAATTTATTGGTTCGTGGAGCTGTCACTCAGAGCGGTGTCGCCGGTCCCAACCCTCAGGTATAAAACCGGTGGGCGTGACCGCTCGAGTCATTCCTATCAACCATTTTTCTGCCGCCTGCCAAAGCAGACGGGAAGTTCGATGACTCTCTTCTTCGAGTCACTTATACAACTGAGGTTACTGAAGTAACCCGAAGTTGTCTTAAGTGCCTCTCTCGAAGAGAGTCATATGGGTCATCATAAAACTCCCGTATGATCACCCCGGCTGACAGGACCGCTCCACGGTCCCCCTTTTTTTCCCAGAGACACAGACACACGAGACGTCACCATCACGTGAATGTGTGTCCCCTTCGCAAGGGAGACTGAGAGGGTTAGCCAGGTTACTGACCTGGCACCAAGACCGGGCCAACTACCCGGTGGCCCAAAGTCCCTCTAACAGGCAAAACTAAAACACTGATAGAGGTGAGGGGAAACCCCGGGGAGCCAACAGTGCCACTGTCCCCTGCTCCCCAGGAGGTTCCCCCCCCCCTACAGACGCACCCAGGAACCTCCACCAGGCTCCGCCTGGCGGTCAAGGGATCCCTCAGAGGAGCCGACAGCTATGCTGCCTTATGTGCTCCCCCAAGTCTGCAGGGTTCATGTCTTACGTGACTAACGTGCGGCCGCTCCCAGGACTGCATGGGCCAGGTTCAGGGGAGCCACATCGAGGTTGTAATACGTGGCAAAAGTCGACGGAGTCGACCAACTCGCCGCCGCACACACATCCAGTATGGGAACGCCTTTCGCTAAGGCCCAGGATGCTGACATGCCCCTTGTGGAGTGAGCACGCAGTCCCTCGGGGAGATCCACACCACTGGCAGTGTAAGTCAGTTGTATGGCCTCCACAAGCCATTGTGAGATCCGTACTTTCGTGACGGGTTTACCCTTCCGCTGTGCTTGAGGGGCCCAAGCAACGAAAAGCTGATCCCCTTGTCTGAAGGGGGCTGTCCTGGCCTTGTACAGCTTCAGCGCCCTGACTGGACATAGGCTATTCAACCGCCTGTCCTCCTCCGAGGCAAAGGGCGGCGGATGGAAAGCCACCAATTCCACTGGCTCACAGCCAGAAGGAAAATTCTTCGGGAGGAACGACAGGTTCGGCCTGACCGTAACCCTAGTGTCATCGCCACTGAATCTCATGCAGCTCACGTTGACCGAGAGCGCGTGAATGTCGCTCGACCTCTTAGCCGTCGTCAACGCGACCAGCAAAGCGGTCTTCAGAGAGAGGAACTTCAGGTCCACTGTGTCCAACGGCTCAAAAGGTTCCTTTGTGAGCGCGTCTAGTACAACCGTCAGATCCCAAGCTGGAACCAGGGATCTAGTAACCGGCCTGAGATGCATGACACCCTTCATGAACTGTCGGACCAGTGGGAGCTCGCTCACCGGACCGTTGTTTATGCCCAAGTGGTAGGCGGAAATAGCCGCCAGGTTGACCTTCACAGAGGATAAACCTAGACCTCTGTCCAGGAACTCCTGCAGATAGGACAAGATGAGAGCCACCGGAGCTTGGAACGGGAGGATCCCTCCTGGCCTATTCGAACACCAGCGCACAAACAGCTGCCATGCTGTGTTGTAACGCCGTCTGGTAGACGCGGCCCTAGCGCTCAGAATGGTCTCGATGACGTTCTGTGGCAAGCCGGCTATTCCAAGAGGTGCCCCCTCATGGGCCAGACCCACAGGTCCAGGTCCTGGGGGCGCGGGTGGAATATTTCTCCGCCGGCCTGCGTCAGCAAGTCCCGCCTCAGGGGAAGTTGCCACGGTTCGTGGTAAAGGAGGGGGACAACGTCCTGCCTCCATGATCCCCAGGCCGGAGCTACCAGCAGGAGTTGGACGTCCTGCAATCTCACTCTGGCCAACACATGCGGGATTAGTTCCAGTGGCGGAAACGCATAGAGCAGACCCTGTGGCCACTGGTGCGCCAGTGCGTCCAGGCCCAGAGGTGGTTCGCCCTTCAGTGAGAAGAAGAGAGGGCGTTTCGCGTCCTCTCTTGTGGCGAACAGATCCACCTCCGGAAACCCGAAGTTGTGCCATATCTGGTTCGCCACCTGAGGGTGGAGAGACCAGTCGCCGTAGCGGAGTGGCCCCCTCGAGAGGAGGTCCGCCGCTGTGTTCAGCAGGCCAGGTACGTGACATGCCGTGAGGGAAAGGAGACGACCGTCGCACCACACCAGCAGCCTGTGTGCCAGTGTGCACAGACGTCTGGAGGTGAGACCTCCCTGTCTGTTGATGTAGGACATCGTCGTCGTGTTGTCCGTGCGGACCAGGACGTGGTGTCCCTGAAGAAATGGTTCGAACTCCCTCAGAGCGAGGAAGACCGCCATTAATTCCAAGTAATTGATGTGGGAGGTCCTTTTCAGGTATGTGTCCCACAAACCCCTGGCCGACCTGCCCTCGTGTGTGGCACCCCACCCCGAGAGGCTGGCGTCCGTGGTGACGACCTTCCTGGACAGGGGAAGGCCCAAGGGCACCCCTTCCATCAGTCTGTGTCTGTCTGACCACCACCTCAGTGCCAGCGTGCAAGCCGGGGACACTATCACACGGCGGTGCACGTACTTGGTGGGAATGTGCAGGGAACCAAGCCATCGCTGGAAGGGTCTCATGTGCAGTCTCCCCAGACGTACCAATGAGATCGCCGACGCCATAATGCCTGCTATCCGTAGGCACGTGTGTAATTGAAGAGTGCGTCCCGGTGTGAACAGTGACACACACTTCAGTAGGTCGTCGAGTCTGTCTGCCGACAGTCTCGCCGTATACGCAACTGAGTCCAGCCTGATGCCTATGAAGTCTGTTGACTGCGTAGGCACCAGCATGCTCTTGGCGTGGTTCACAACGAACCCTAGGGAGGCCACGTGGGTCAACACTCTGGTTGTGGCCCTCGTTACCTCTTCCCTCGAGCTGGCCATCAGGAGCCAGTCGTCGATATAGCTCGCGACCCGAATGCCCTGTTGACGCATGGGCGCGAGGGCGGTCTCTGTGCAGCGCACAAACACCCTGGGGCTTAGGGACATCCCGAAGGGAAGGACCGTGTACTCGTATACTCTCCCCTGGAACCCGAACCGCAGGAACTTCCTGTGAGGTGGGTAGATGGGGATGTGGAAATATGCGTCTTTTAAGTCTATGGACGTGAACCAGTCGCCTGGGCGTATGGTACGTACTAGAGACTTGGCCGTCAGCATTTTGAACGCAAACTTCTTGAGGTGTCCGTTGAGTACCCGGAGGTCCAGAATGGGGCGTAGGCCCCCCCCCTTTTTCTTGACCAAGAAGTAGCGGGAGTAGAACCCGCTGCGACATTGGCTCTGGGGCACCTCTCTGACGGCTCTTTTCTCCAGCAGAGAAGCTATCTCTTGTTGGAGAACTTGACCCGCTTGACCCCGCGAGTCGGTGAAGAGGACTCCACTGAACGCGGGGGGTCTCACTGCAAATTGGAGTCTGTACCCCTTTGCTAAGGTGCGTAGGACCCAGGGGGACGCATTGTAGCGTTCCCACTGGGCTACGCGCTCGGTCAAGGGACTTATCCCCTCCAGACGAGGTGGTCCTCGTTTGGTGGTGGTACCCACTGGATGACCAAGGAAAATTTCGCCATGACCCGTCTCCCTGGTGGCGTTTAAGCCCGCCACAGGCCTCATATCCCACCGCTCTGTTTCGGGCAGCACTTTGGCTGTCCCTAACAGAGGGTTCATGGTCCCCCGACAGTGCGATTTTTGTTGTTTTTTTGTTCTTTTGGGCAAAGCCTTTAATACAGAAAAAACATGACACTGTGCACTTGTGCAAACCTTGTGCGGCTCGGCGACAGACCCACCCGTGGTGGGGATCTGTGCCACGAGCTTTAGCCTTTTTGGGGGCGGTCCCGGTGTGCAGCCAAGGGCTGCTACACTCTGGCCGAGGCCCAAGGCGGTGGGGGAGTGGGGAAGCGTCCGAGCTCGCTTCCCCTGGAGACGAGGTCGAGGGGTCACTTCCGCTGCTTGGAACCGCCGGCCCTGGGGACTCCTCTCCTAGGCCCGGTCGAGGCGGCGGGGGGTCGGCGACGTTGGTCACGGTGCTGTCGTCTGCCCCTGCCTTCAGCTGGCTGATCACCCGGTGGGAGCGCCGGTGGATCTGCTCTGGGTTGGCGAGGACGGTGCGGGGCCTGGCGCCCCGTATCGCGGTAGTCTACTCGCCGCTGGGGCCACTGCCGTTGGCGGTGGTCCGTGCGTGGGGCCTGCCCATGCTGTTGCAGGAGGACTGGGCGAGGGGTGAGAGCAGCGAGGGCCTCGCAGCCAGGCTTCTGTTGCGCCACTGCGAGCGCCATTCTTTCTAGGGCCCCCTTGAAGAGGCCACCAGGTTGAATGGGGCCGTCCAGCAGGTCCTTCCTGGCCGCGGCGTCGAGCTTGGGGCTGACGTCGAGCCACCTGATCCTTTCGGACATGATCACTGCAGTTCCCATCCTGCCGACCAGTGCTGTGGAGCTGCAGAGGAACTTAATCATCTCCTGATGGAGCCTCTTGATTTCGGCCATCTCGTCAGGGGTGGGGACATTCCCCAGACCCCCGAGTATGACCGTGAGGGAGCCCTGCAGCAGAGCAAGGGTGTTGTGGTGCTTGCCAGCTGTGGCGATGAGGGAGAAGAGCTTACCGCTAGCAAGGCTGGCGTCCTTGTCCCTCTTGGTGGGCAGGGAGGGTTCCTTGGCCAAAGGTGTGATGCGTGGGGCGGTGGGGTCGAGCAGGTAGGCTCCTACTGTCGAGCCGATGGTTGGCATCGCCCCAAGACCTGCTGACGGCATGTCAATCGTGTCCATTGGCACCTTGGTGTGGCGAAGTGTTGGGGGAGTCAGGCTGGGTTCTCCCCAGTTCGCCGTGAAGGTGGACTGGAAGCCTTGGGCCAGCGGGAGGATAGCTCTCCGCGTGGGGGCCCTGCTTTCCGCCCCAGGCCAAGTGTCCTCCGGGTTTGGGGGAGGTGCCACGTCCGGCCAATCCCGTTCGCACCTGATGGCGGCCTGGTGTAGGAGTTCGGTGAGGTCCCATTCCTCGACGGGCGGGCGTGGGGCAACTGGGGCCCCCTCAGGGGCCTCAGGGGGTCCATTGTCCTGGGGAGGAGCCTCCTCTCCCAGGACATGGTCACGGTGAGATGATGAGTCGTCGTCGTCGTCACCGTCATCGTAGGGAGCTGGTGCGTCGGCATCCAGGTCTCCGTCGTCCTCATAACCCACCTGGTCTACGACCCTGTACTCTCCAGGAGGTTCCTGGAAAGAGCGCGGGTCGTCCAGGGGTTCCTGCCCTTCCATGAAGTCTGACCATGGCATACCATCTGGCAGCTGGTAGGGGTGAGGGAGGGGTTCGTAGTCTGGGCCGGGTCGCCTGTAGGCTTCGGAAGTGTCGTCGAAGTCGTCATGGTAGAGATCCAGGTCGTCTCTGGAGCGAAAGCGGGAACCGAAGCTCCTCTCTGTCCTAAAGGAGGAGAAGGAGAAGGAAGCAGCGGGTTGGCGGCGTGAACCGTCTAGCGCTGCTGCTTCGTAAGCGGTCGTGGCGTAGCTCGCGTTGGCCCTGGGGGCCTTCCTGACAGGGGAGGGGCATCCAGAGTCGTCCATGTGCCGCTGTGCTGCCATTGCGGGAGGCCTGGTACCTGTAGACGCATCGCGGGGAGCTAGGAGCTGCCTCCCAGGCTGGGTGGGGGGGAGGGGGGCCCGTCCCTCCAGACGGGCCTTGACTCTAGACAGCCTGCGCCCCTTCTCTCTGTCTGATAGCCCAAGGCAGCATGGGCAGAGGCCCACGATCTCAAAGGCATTCCTCGCATGTGTTAAACCCAGACAGTGCATACACATGGAGTGGCCATCATCAGGAGACAGGAGGTTGTTACAAACCCTGTTGAAACAGAGCTTTGGAAGGGGTCCAGTGTCATCGTGGTCATCTCTTGCAGCCATGGTGGAGATGGCCTACTTCTTCCCCTGTCCTCAAACCTTTTTTTTTTTTTTTTTTTTTTTTAATATAAAAACTAAAAAGGATATTATTATTATTTTATTTGGCTCCGTTGCTAAATAAAAATAATGTTCCACTTATCTGCCGCACTACAGAGAGTAAAGGTGATGAGTGAAGCTCACAATGGTCAGCTTACAGCACGATGGCTGAAGGCTGCACCACGTGTTGGCCTACCGTAGTGTAGAGGAGGGAGGCCTGTTTGTTGTCCACGTTGTGGAGAAGGCGGTCCGTCCGGCCTGCGGTAGATGTTAGATAACGAGGCGACGGAGGATCGGTTGACGTTGGCCCGCTGTTACCGAGGGTTGTAGCTACAACAAGCGAGGCTGCGGGCTGCGGCTAGCAGGAGTCTAGTCAGTGACTAACGAGAGGCTAGCGGAGGAGAAGAAAAGCGGCAGCAACGCTGAAGCTGAGCTAATGAGAAGCCAACAAACGCTAGCTACAAGCTAACAAACGCTAGCTACAACAAGCAGCAACGAGAGGAGCGGGAACGTAGAGAGCAGACAAAACAACAAGTCGCCGGGCGGGCTCACTTGTGTTATCAGTCTTAATATTACTTATCTTGGGATGAGTTAGCTCGTGGAAAGAACACCGTCTTGCGGCTGCGAATCCCCGCGGTGCAAGTCAGTTCTAGACTCGTCCGTCTTTCGGGAAAATATATTTCAACAGCCGGTGTGTGAGACTTTGGTGTACTCGCTATGCTGTGTGCATCCAAGCGCAGAAAAATGTTGGAATGACTCGAGCGGTCACGCCCACCGGTTTTATACCTGAGGGTTGGGACCGGCGACACCGCTCTGAGTGACAGCTCCACGAACCAATAAATTAGCTCGTGAGTTTATGTTTTGTTCTGTGCTCCAGCGCCACCAAGTGGCTCGGACCCATATGACTCTCTTCGAGAGAGGCACTTAAGACAACCCTGATGACCTTGGGACACATCACTGAGCATACGTCCCAGGTGCATCAATGCCATGTTTTTTAGTTCATGCTGTATTGATGTTGGTACCATTAGTAGAGATAACAGGCAAATGTTGATCAAAATAATTATTCTACATTCTCTAATTGTGTAGACTTTGTGTAGAATTGTGTAAATTAACTGATGCAGATGTTTGACAATTTAACTCTTGAGAGCATGAAGTGAAACCAAATGGATCCGTACGGGTCCATTTTATGGTCTTAAGAGTTAAATATCTATTAGAGTCCATTTTGTTAGCAACTCTCTATCATTTAGCATGGAGACCACCTGGAACCCACCCAAGGACCACTGGTGGTCCCCGGACCACTGGTTGAAAACCACTGTCTTAGAGTAATTACTGTTTCTGTCTCACTCTAATCATAGTTATAATCTCAAATAATGCAAAGGCTCAATTTATGTAACTAAGATAGCATTTTATGTAGACATAGCACTATATTTATAATATATGCATAGTTTCATTCTATAGATATTTCACTGTTAGGTTCTTAGCTTGCTTATGGTTCATGATGACTATTTCTATGTATGTGATGTATTACCATGTGTTGTTGTTGCTTACTGTGAATCGTTCTGGATTAAGAGCGTCTGATGAATGACTAAATTGTCTCTCTGGCTCCCTCCCCAGGTGGACCCCAGCTTTGCCTACGCTTACACTCTGCTCTGACACAATTTTGACGGAGGAGTTGGACAAAGCCTTATCCTGCTGCAGGAACGCTATTGGAGTCAACAGCAATGCCTGGTAATTATTATTTTATTATTACAGTCAACATAGACACTGTCCCTTAGGGTAGGTACCCTCACATGTTCTCCCGTGTCCCCTAGGGTAGGTACCCTCACATGTTCTCCCTGTGTCCCCTAGGGTAGGTACCCTCACATGTTCTCCCCGTGTCCCCTAGGGTAGGTAACCTCACATGTTCTCCCCGTGTCCCCTAGGGTAGGTACCCTCACATGTTCTCCCCGTGTCCCCTAGGGTAGTTACCCTCACAATAAAAAAATCACACCCGTGTGATCATCATGACGTAACATGCTTACGGCTATCAAGTTAGCCATGTGCTATCTGTGGTTTGAGGGTTTTCTCGTCAGCGAAAAGTCAACTAACAGAACACAGTGACATGCATGCTGATCTTCCTTAATAATAAAAAAAGGCTTGGCCCAAGCGGCCAGTGGCTTTATAGGTATAGGTTGCTCCGTTGCTCAGATCTGGACTGGACTTATTTATGTTTTGGACTAGGACCGGCAGCCCCTGTACTGTAGACGCGCAGTCTACAGCTTGTATCATGTTTATTGATGATTAAGCCTACAACAATTTATTTATATTGTTAAATGTTGCTTTTTTGTGCGTGCGTGCATGCATGCGTGCGTGCGTGCGCGCTATAGGTATGGATTAGGGATGATCTACAAGCAGGAGAAGTTCAACTTTGCAGAAATTCACTTCAAGAAAGCTCTGAGTATCAACCCTCAGTCGTCAGTGCTTCTCTGTCATATTGGAGTGGTATGTATGATAATTATAATGACCTAGTCCTTATACCTGTTTGAATATATGAACACCATGTACACACGCGCTCGTTCGTGTGTACATGATGTCGTTGCAAGACACACAGAAGCAATGTGTGTGCAGACGTTTGCTGCGCAAGTAATAGTAATGTATAAATTACTATAGTTTTCGTCCATGTCACCGTTTGATGTGTATGCACCGTGCCAGCGTATGACGTAATGACTACTTGTGCTTGATATGGCAGTGGTGTCAGATTACATACATGTATACATAGGGGCATTACCTTTAATCCTCCCGACACTAAAACATATCGTCATTACGTCACCATCGAAAACCAATTACACCCTGGCATTGGGTCCTTTAATCCACATCTTTATTACGTCATCATTGAGAGTTAGTTGTACCAGTTATACCCTGACGTCATATGCTGCTACGATACATACGCATACGCAAAGTA
This sequence comes from Electrona antarctica, assembly GCF_951216825.1. Classification (NCBI taxonomy): domain Eukaryota; kingdom Metazoa; phylum Chordata; class Actinopteri; order Myctophiformes; family Myctophidae; genus Electrona; species Electrona antarctica. Next base: position 84,715 of record NW_027636983.1, on the reverse strand, counting down.
ACCACAGTATACCGCTAATCAACTTACAAATTACGGTAACACTTGCAGATACGGTTCATGAACTAATGATTAACTAATGATTAACTAATACATTAGTTAAGCATCAGTTAATCATTAGTTCATCACAATTCATCATGAATCATGATGAATTCATCATGATTCATGATGATGATGATTCTGATGATTCATCATGAATCGTCATTAGTTAACCACGATTTGTAGATGATTTATAGATCTAATTTTTCCGCCCAAATCTATGCCCAGGATGAGTGCTCATAGGCGGGTAGGTCTCTCAGTCTCTCTGGAGGTCATTCCTGGTTGTACCCATGGGTCATTTTACTCAATTCTTTGCCCACGATGGTTGCTCAAAGGTTGGTAGGGGTCTGTCCGGAGCTCTCCCTGGTGCTTTATGGATCATTTTTGGACCCCCCCCATTTTGCCCAAATCTATACCCAGGATGAGTGCTCATAGACGGGTAGGGTTAGTGAGCAGACTCGGTCTCTCTGGAGGTAATTTTTCTCAATTCTATGCCCACGATGAGTGCTCAAAGGTGGGTAGGGGTCCCTGGTGTTTTATGGATCATTTTTGGACTCACCCATTTTGCCCAAATCTATACCCAGGATGAGTGCTCATAGACGGGTAGGGTTAGTGAGCAGACTCGGTCTCTCTGGAGGTAATTTTTCTCAATTATATGCCCACGATGAGTGCTCAAAGGTGGGTAGGGGTCCCTGGTGTTTTATGGATCATTTTTGGACTCACCCATTTTGCCCAAATCTATACCCAGGATGAGTGCTCATAGACGGGTAGGGTTAGTGAGCAGACTCGGTCTCTCTGGAGGTAATCTTTCTCAATTCTATGCCCACGATGAGTGCTCAAAGGTGGGTAGGGGTCCCTGGTGTTTTATGGATCATTTTTGGACTCACCCATTTTGCCCAAATCTATACCCAGGATGAGTGCTCATAGACGGGTAGGGTTAGTGAGCAGACTCGGTCTCTTTGGAGGTCGTTTTTCCTCAATTCTATGCCCACGATGAGTGCTCAAAGGTGGGTAGGTCTCCCTTGTAGAGGTCTCCCTTGTAGTTTATGGGTAACTTCTGGACATTATAATCATGACCTACCAATACATTTTACTTACTTACTAGAGAGTTGCACTCTATTAATGATTAACTATCATTAGTTAATAGTTAGTTAATTGATATTTGCACCCCAAAGTAAAGTGGCAACATCATCATCATGAACTACCATTACATTGCACTTACTTACTAGAGAGTTGGACTCTATTAATGATTAACTATCATTAGTTAATAGTTAGTTAATTGATATTTGCACCCCAAAGTAAAGTGGCAACATTTTCATCATGAACTACCATTACATTGTACTTACTTACTAGAGATTTGGAATCTATTAATGATTAACTATCATTAGTTAATTGATATTTGCACCCCAAAGTAAAGTGACAACATTTTCATCATGAACTAGCTGTAGTTAACAGTTAGTTAATGGTTATTTGCACCCCAAAGTAAAGTGACAACATTTTCATCATGAACTAATCATGAACTCATGATTAACTAATCATGAATTCATCATGAACTGGATATATGGACACAAAGTCACATCAATATAAATAATAGTGAATGCAAAACAATACAATACTAACAATACATTACAATCTGAATCCAAATGTACAATTACAAGCCACCTTCAATATTGCCAATTTTTGCCATTTTTTTATTTACAGTAACCCCCCCACACCCACACACACACTCTCTCCCCCCACACAGAAACTAAAAACTAAAATAAAAACACTTAACACAAACAAAAATATACCACAAAATAAATAAAGTATTATACAAAATACAAATGTAAAATACAAAAGAACAACAAAACAAAAGCAAGGAAGTAGGCAGAGGACACAGGCCGAGGGGCAGGCCGACACCAGCCAACTGGGCCAACAGCGGGTGAGCTAGATACAGCCCTGGCGCAAACGCCAATGGACTGGCATCCACACATCTGGCCCACCTGCTGCCCGCCAAGGCAAGGCCTTTAACAAAGCCAACAACAGTGCTTATCCAAATCAGCAGCACAATTTTTCCTCTCAACTATAAAACTAAAGTACTTGTTAAGATCATTGCTTATCCAATATGGTTTGACACAACTATGAAACAAAATGACCTGGCTCTTATAAATATAACACAGTCAACAATGAATAGTAATTGTTACATGGCCACTTATTACCAAATAGACATAGAAAAATGACTACAACAGTAATATGAAAAATAACAAACAAAAAGAAAAGCCGGAAAAAATATGAAAACCCTTAGTTCCCAAAGTTTGTTTTTGTTCTCGTTGGGGCTCTTTTATCTGAACTGTGACAGTGTTCGATTGGTCTTTGTCCTACCACACAAACCATGGATCTCGCCACCCAGTATGCACTGGGAATCTATCTGGGGAATCGTTGGGTATGGAGACAGTGGAGCCTCACATGCACCTTGGCTCCTCGATGGATGGGAAGGGAAGCGCTGTCCTCTTCTCCATGTGAGATGCTCCAAGGGATGGGGATGGGATCTAAAAAACCTGACCTATGATAGATCACACAAGATCCAAAACCCCATGAATTAGCATAAATGAACACCTTTTTAACTTGCATTAATTAGCTTAATCATGTTCTTTTTATAGTAATCATGTATTTAAAATACATTGAAAACCATTCAAAATAATTCAAAACACTTATTTTCTTTTACAATGTTTAATATTCAATGAACTGTTCCTTTTCCACAAAAATAAAAATAGTATGAAATGCTCCTTTAAGTATCACAATGTAATGAGTTAAATTGCATAAAGTGCACATTCAAAAGGTTTACAGGGTGTTTTGTGCAGTAACTAGGGGGTATTTATGACGCAAATGTGCTTAGTATGTACCCTTAAAATGTACCTTCAGTCACTATAACCCACAATTCTCATGTACATGCATATTGTATTCCTTCAGTAACAAACTGTCTTTCAAAGTTAAACTTAAATACTTAAATGTAACAATAAATCATTGGCAGGATGTATTGTGGCTAAACACCATTTAAGATAACCATCTTTGTTCTACATTGTCTCACTCACCACTTCATGAATGCTGAGACTGCAATGTCACCTGGCTGCTCAGTGATTTGCAACACTCTCACACTGCTCTGCAAAGTTCAAAATGACACAATACACAAATCAGGAGTTGCCTAACAACATTAAGAATGTGAATGATTTGAATTGGAAGATTATGTTTTAGTCTTACCAGGCAGATTGCAAAAGATTGTCTCTCTGTGTTTGTTTACAACAGCACATGAAGAACCAGCCATGTGTTCAATTGAACAGGAAAAGGACGTTTTCCTGCTTAAATACTAACAGGAAGTAGAATCACTGGTAGGCTGGACACAAATGCTTACAGGCTCACTGATTGGCCACTGGCAATCACAGAGCCAGGTAATTTTAATCCTTTAATACCTGTTAGACACCCTGTTTGTTTTGCATTTTTTCTCTTTCATGTAAATAGCTTGTTTTGTATTTTAAACAGACTTGTGGAGCAACATTTTAGAACTTAAATGTGTGTTATTTCAAAAGCATTTTAGATCGTTTTTAACACTTGTAAATTGGCTGCCTGCTTTCAAGCCTGGGTAGGCTGAATTAAAAAATAGTTAATAGGATACATACGTTCATTTCAGTGATTTTTTTTACAGTGAATGAATGCATTTAAGTTATATACAATATATCTAAAATGTTGCTCTACAAGTCTGATTAAAATGCCAAGAAGCTATATACATGAAAGGGAAAACAAACAAACAAACAAACAAACAAGATGTCTAACACGTTTTTGCAAAGGGTTAAAATTACCTGGCTCTGTGATTGCTAACCTAAGTGGCCAATCAGTGAGCCTGTAAGCGTTTATGTCCAGCCTACCAGTGATTCCACTTCCTGTCAGTATTTAAGCAGGAAAACTCCCCTTTCCTGTTCAATTGAACACATGGCTGGTTCTTCATGTGTTGTTGTAAACACACACAGAGGAACAATCTTTGCAATCCACTTGGTAAGACTAAAAAATAATCTTCCAATTCAAATCATCCACATTCTTAATGTTGTTAGACAACTCCTGATTTGTATATTGTGTCATTTTGAACTTTGCAGAGCAGTGTGAGAGCGAGTATTGCAAATCACTGAGCAGCCAGTAGTACAGGTGACATTGCAGTCTGAGCCCATTCATTCATTGATCAGTGGTGAGTGAGACAATGTAGAACAAAGATGGTTATCTTAAATGGTGTTTTACATTTTGAAACACTTATGCCTGTACATGAGTATTTTGGGTTATGGTGATTGAATGTACATTTTTAGTGCATCTCTCACCTGATGCTAGCCAGGGAGAGATACTAAGCACATTTGAGTCATGAATACCTCAGTTACTGCACAAAACACCCTGTAAAGCGATTGAATGTGCACTTTATGCAATTTAACTCATTGCATTGTGATACTTAAAGGAGCATTTCATAGTATTTTTGTGGAAAAGGAACAGTTCATTGAATATAGTGAATATTTGAAACATTGTAAAAGAAAATAAGTACTTTGAATTATTTTGAATGGTTTTCAATGTATTTGATTACCATTCATTACTTAATGATTACTATAAAAAGAAAATGATTAAGCTAATTAATGCAAGTTAAAAAGGTGTTCATTTTTACTAATTCATGGGGATTTAAAAACATTTTACACTGTGTGAATAACATGCTATTGGATCTTGTCCGATCTACCAGAGGTCAGTTTTTTTTTTAGATTGGGTGATCCCCATCTTCATCCCCTGGAGCACATGGAGAAGAGGACAGCGCTTCCCTTCCCATCCACTGAGGAGCCCAGGTCCATGTGAGGCTCCACATTCTCCATACCCAACAATTCCCCAGATAAATTCCCAGTGCATATTGGATGGCAAGCTAACGGATCCAAGTCTGGACACTGATGGTGCAACATTGATTCCCCTCCCTCACGGTTTGTGTGGTAGGAAAAAGACCAATCGAACAATGTCACAATTCAGATGAAAGAGCCCCAATGACAACGGAACTAAGGGTTTTCATATTTTTGCCGGCTTTTCTTTTTGTTTGTTATTTTTCATATTACTGCTGTCTATTTGGTAATAAGTGGCCATTTAACACTTTGTTATTGATATACATCACATTTTGTTTTTAGTTTTCTGTGTGGGGGGAGGGTGTGGCTGTAAATAAAAAATGGCAATATTGAAGGTGGCTTGTAATTGTAATTTTGGATTCAGATTGTATTGTATTGTTAGTATTGCATTTCACTATTATTTATATTGATGTGACTTTGTGTCCAAATTTCCAGTTCATGATTACTTCATGATTAGTTAATCAAGAGTTCATGATTAGTTCATGATGAAAATGTTGTCACTTTACTTTGGGGTACAAATATCCATTAACTAACTATTAACTACAGCTAGTTCATGATGAAAATGTTGTCACTTTACTTTGGGGTACAAATATCCATTAACTAACTATTAACTACAGCTAGTTCATGATGAAAATGTTGTCACTTTACTTTGGGGTACAAATATCCATTAACTAACTATTAACTACGCTAGTTCATGATGAAAATGTTGTCACTTTACTTTGGGGTGCAAATATCCATTAACTACAGCTAGTTCATGATTAGTTCATGATGAAAATGTTGTCACTTTACTTTGGGGTACAAATAACCTTAACTACAGCTAGTTCATGATTAGTTAATGATGAAAATGTTGTCACTTTACTTTGGGGTGCAAATATCCATTAACTACAGCTAGTTCATGATGAAAATGTTGTCACTTTACTTTGGGGTGCAAATATCCATTAACTAACTGTTAACTACAGCTAGTTCATGATGAAAATGTTGTCACTTTACTTTGGGGTGCAAATATCCATTAACTACAGCTAGTTCATGATTAGTTCATGATGAAAATGTTGTCACTTTACTTTGAGGTACAAATAACCTTAACTACAGCTAGTTCATGATTAGTTAATGATGAAAATGTTGTCACTTTACTTTGGGGTACAAATATCCATTAACTAACTATTAACTACAGCTAGTTCATGATGAAAATGTTGTCACTTTACTTTGGGGTGCAAATATCCATTAACTAACTATTAACTACAGCTAGTTCATGATGAAAATGTTGTCACTTTACTTTGGGGTGCAAATATCCATTAACTACAGCTAGTTCATGATTAGTTAATGATGAAAATGTTGTCACTTTACTTTGGTGTACAAATATCCATTAACTAACTATTAACTACAGCTAGTTCATGATGAAAATGTTGTCACTTTACTTTGGGGTGCAAATATCCATTAACTAACTATTAACTACAGCTAGTTCATGATGATGATAATGTCCAGAAATGACCCATAAACTACCAGGGAGAGCTCCGGAGAGACCCCTACCCACATTTGAGCACTCATCGTGGGCATAGAATTGAGAAAAATACCTCCAGAGAGACAGAGTCTGCTCACTAACCGCTACCCACCTATGAGCACTCATCCTGGGTATAGATTTGGGCAAAATGGGGGAGTCCAAAAATGATCCATAAAGCACCAGGGAGAGCTCCGGACAGACCCCTACCCACCTTTGAGCACTCATCGTGAGCATAGAATTGAGAAAAATTACCTCCAGAGAGACCGAGTCTGCTCACTAACCCTACCCGTCTATGAGCACTCATCCTGGGTATAGATTTGGGCAAAATGGGGGAGTCCAAAAATGATCCATAAAACACCAGGTGGTTTAGGTGGGTAGGGGTACCCACCTTTGAGCACTCATCCTGGGTATAGATTTGGGCAAAATGGGGGAGTCCAAAAATGATCCATAAAGCACCATGCAGGGAGAGCTTCGGACAGACCCCTACCTACTTTTGAGCACTCATCGTGGGCATAGAATTGAGAAAAATTACCTCCAGAGAGGCCGAGTCTGCTCACTAACCCTACCCGTCTATGAGCACTCATCCTGGGTATAGATTTGGGCAAAATGGGTGAGTCCAAAAATGATCCATAAAACACCAGGGACCCCTACCCACCTCTGAGCACTCATCGTGGGCATAGAATTGAGAAAAAATACCCTTGGGGACAACCAGGAAGGACCTCCAGAGAGACCGTCTGCTGACTAAACCTACCCGCCTTTGAGCACTCATCGTGGGCATAGATTTGGGCGAAAAAATCTGATCTATAAATGAAATCATGAATGCCATGAATCATGATTAACTAACTACAGTTAATTCATGATGAAGTCATCATTAATTCATGATGAAATAATGATTAACTAATGCTTAACTAATGTATTAGTTAATCATGAGTTAATCATTATTTCATGACCCTTATCTGCAAGTGTTACCCAAATTACATATACATAGAGGCATTTGAGGCAATTGAAGACAGTTTGTAGCGGTCGACAGTACTTGCGCGCTCTGCTTGCGCACTAGTTGGCCATTTATGGCCTACTTGTGTGCAACAAGCAAGTAGGCACTCGACAGAGTGCAGTTCTAGTTAGATTTAGTTTTGCTTTATTCCATTCATCTCATCCCATTCATCTCCAGCTCAGTGGCCTTGTGGTTAGAGTGTCCGCCCTGAGACTGGGAGGTCGGGGTTCAATCCCTGGCCGGGTCATACCAAAGACCCAGTGCCTCCCTGCTTGACACTCAGCATAAAGGGTTGGATTGGGGGTAAGTCCCTGTGACATACTAGTGTCATGTCCAGGGGGTGTACTTGTACATCAAGCTGCCTCACGCTACAGAAACAGGAGATAGGCTCCTGCCCTATGGGCCTCATGGCTCGGCAAGGCTACTACTTAACTATTCCATTCATCTGGCCCTGATGACCTTTGAACTCTGACCTAACAGGTGTATAAGAATTTAGGCCACACCCACCTGGCCCTGACGACCTTTGACATGGTAACGAATTCTGAATCAATAAAATGTCTGAAACCCCGACTTCACTTCCTGCTGTCTTCTTCTGTGGTGTTAAATAAATGGTAAATGGTGCATTTATATAGTGCCTTTATCCAAGGCTCTTAAATATCCGCTGTTCTGATATATGTTGTGATTAGGGATGACGCTAACGGATCATTTTCCATTCGGTTACCCCATAGCTTAATTAACGGTTGTTGATTTTATTTATTTTCTTTTAACCCAAAATGTATGTAATCTATCTAGTGTTCTCTTGGACATAGCAAACTCTCTTGCACCTCCCTGAGTGTTTAGAATGATGACATCTCTCCATAACTAAATAACACCATCAGGAACATACATTTATTATTTTTAAAGTTAACCGTGAAGCCCATAAGTATATTAAGATTTGTTTGAACTCTGGTGCAACACACAGGTCCTGAGCCTGGTGAGAGCAGGAGTGGACTTGGTGAGATGTAGGAGGGGCAACCCACAGAGCCTAGTCCCTCCATGCGCCAGAAGTGTACCTCCCAGCCCTGGCAGAGTAGTTCTGGAGTAGTTCCAACGGATTGTGTGCCCCTGGTTTTTCCCTAGTGGGACTGATTGAGGGTAGCTACTGGGACGTAAGTCGGGACTTGATCACTCCCGGCTGGGTCGCCTGAGTGAGGGGTATGATGTTGAGAGACCCGAAACCCCGTTGACCTCAGGATACATCACTGAGGATACGTCCCAGGTGCATCCATGCAATGTTTTTTAGTTATAGCGGCTATCCGGTTAGCCATTGACATCCCTAAGTGTGTATCGTCTATTTTCAGCATAGAGGGAAGAAAGAGCAGACCACGTACCAAACAATGCATTGCACTGTGAGCTTGTAGATCTGTTGTTTTGGCTGAATGTTTATCAGAGCTTGTAGCTCGGTTATTTTGGCTGAATGTTCACACTGAGGAGATGTTCTACACACTTCAGCCAGCCAGAGGACAGTAGAAGGCCTCGTCTGTGATCAACAGGTACAGCATGTATGATTGATTGATTGATTGAAATGTTTATTTCACAGTATGTAGAATGGGTACATTTCAAACAAAAGTATACAGGTCAATACAAAATCTACTGCTATGACGATAAAACCAGAAAAAACACTTGTTTACATCAGTGTTGATTCCGTTGGCTAAAACTAAGACAAAATGTTCGTCGACTACCTTTTTTCACTGACGAAAACTAAATGGAAACTAAGCTATGATGACTAAAACTGATAACTAATTGTCAACAGATAAAAACTAAACTTTAAAATGCTATAGGAAGGGACTAGTGGACAAGAGATCCAGTACAAGTCATTTTACACTTGATTGCATGCTGAAAATAGCTGATCTACAAACTCACCTGTCGCAGCGCAACGCGTTGTGAGCTTGCATAGATCAGCTATTTTCAGCAAGTGTAAAATCAGTCATTACGACGGCATCACGGCTCACCAGTACATTTTAGTCTACTAAATCAACTGGAGATTTAGTCAACTAAAATCTTATATGTAGTCAACTAAAACTAGACTAACACTAAAACATTCCAGGTGACTAAAATGTGCCTGAAACTATTGAAGAGACTTTGACTAAAACTAAAATCAAAATTTGCTGCCAAAAAACACTGGTTAACATCAGGGTCCATTGCAGCTGTCCGTAGGTGCTCTTTGAGAGCGGTTTTGAAGGAGTCTAGGGATTCACACCTAACTTTATATGGCATAGGAGTGAAATGCATCACAGTTTTACAAGTAAAAAAAATGGGGGAAGTTTGTTTTTGTGCATAGTTCCAACAGTGTCTGTCTGTCCACCTATCTCATCAGAATATTAATTTAAACATTATTAATTAATTAAATTAAATTAAACAATTATGAATAAGATCCTTGACTATTTCTAGGCTGTGTATTTGATGTATTACAATGTGTTCTTGCATAATGTAAATCACTGGATAAAGCCTGATAAATTGATTAATGCCTGATAAATGGATTAATGCCTGATAAATGCCTACATTGTAATATAAATACTAGTTTTAATATATTATACTAGTTTAATTCACAAACATTCATTTAAAGTTTGTAAATGCTGTCATTAAAATGCTTACTATAAAAAAATACTAAAATAGCTAAAATACTAACATTCATGGTCATAAGCTCATAAAACATAATTAATAGTGATTCCATTATTCATAATAAATTGATTTCACGTGAGGTTAAAAATGTAAAAACATGATGTGATGATAACATTCTGAGGCAGAACAAACGTTCCCTGTCTGTCAGTAACGCGACACTGGACCATTGATTGATTGATTGCAGTCATTGAACACAGCTGGTGCAAACATTTCGTCTCACTCCGGAATCTGTACACTACTATAATATATTACTACATAGCCTACATAGTTACTGTACTATACTATAACTGTACACTTGCAGCTTATATTGTTAGTGTTTAGTTGTTATTTATAATAATAATAATAGTTATTATATATCGCGCTGCTAAAGACGTGCGAAGCCATGGAAGGACGCTCCAACATTCTGAGAACTTCAACAACTCCAGAAGAACAGAACGGGTTTTTCCACAACAAGAAGTAAATTTATTTATAAAGAACGTCTTTTCCACAACGAGAGGCCAAACAGGTAATAATAATAATAACAATAGCGGTCAACGTAACGAGGTATTTTATTTTAGAGTTCTCTGTGTTGTGTTTGTGGGACGAGTTCAGCTGCGCATGTTTTCTATTTACATTTATGTGCGTTTGGTCAGTCTAATGTTGGACCGTTGTTCAGCTGCGCATTATTTCTACATGTTTTCTCTATTTACATTTTTCTACCGTATGTTAATTTGGTCAGTAATATTGGGCGCGTTCTGAAATGAGCAACAATACAAACTAATAGGCGAGTTAATGCTTTAGCTCCGAGAGGAGGTTGTCAGGATATCCCTGCCCAGGTAGAAATGGAGTCCAGCCGTCAATAAACAGTGGATTAAACCCTTTTCACAGTATCGTTTCCCAAAAGTAAAGGTATCAGAACCGAGATACAGTTGATAAACTTAACACGGGAACGTAACATTTTAAGACGGGGGTGAAACAACCGCTTACAAAGCTTATGAAGTCAGACAGTACCATGTTTTCACAATGCAATCTTACGGAAGCAGAACTGCGCATGCGGACGAGGGTTGACTGTACTACATTGTTATTTAAGTCTGATTTAAGCGCCTGTTTCACCCCTGACTTCATATTTTACATTCCTGTGTGAAGTTTATCAACTCTATCTCTGTTCTGATATGTTTACTTTTAGATAACGATACTGTGAACAGGGTTTAATCCACTGATTGTGGACGGTTCGACTACATTTCTACCTGGGCTGGAATATCCTGACACGGAACCTCGGCTCGACTGTGTGTGTGTGTGTGTGTGTGCGTGCGTGCGCCCTTGTGCGTGTGTGTGCGCGCGCCCGTGTACGCGCCCGTGTTTGCGCGTGCCTGCACGTGCGCAGATGTTAAGGTACAGTGTAAGAAAAGAGAAAAGTACTGTCACTTAATTTCAGCTCCGTTTACAACATATAGAGGAAAATATAGGCTTTGCTGCCACCTAGTGGTGACAACGGACAATCACAGAATGATACATCAAGTGCTGTATGCGTCTGCGTTATCTTTTTTTATTCATATTAATACAAACGTGACGTCACGTTACAAACTGCTTAATGTTGTTCTAAAAGACAGAAGATTATTTAACACAAACTGTCGATTAAAATAAAGAACGTTTTATTACAAATAAACACTTGTTTTTATTATGTTTACAGTTCTGAGAAACTAGCTAGCTGGCTGACTAATAGCTCCTACAGCTAGCGGATGTAAACACGGTCACGTGACTCTGGTCACATTAGAAAACAGGTTTTCGGTGTGTTGCGTTGAAATCTGTGAACCTACCGAATTCTGTGACTCTGTACTGCGGCTGCGCCGTCGTTGCCATGGTGTTTAAGAAATGTAGCCATTGAATATAGTTTTACAGGCCCATCCCTATGTTTTATAGATCTGTTCTAAAAGCCCATCCCCATGTTCTATGGATCTAACCATATGTTTTACAGATAATATGAATTAAAAATAAATAAATCATCATATATACAGTTAAACAAAGTAGAAAAAAATCACACCTGTGTGAAGTGAGGGGAGCTAATATATTAAAGTCTAACTCATGTTGATTAGGTGATGTAATGGTGATGTAAAACAAACGGTGCCAACACAAACATTAAACGCCTTTAACAATAAAGAGACAATATGACATAATGACGCACATTTATATGTACATTTTCCCTTCATTGTCAATGGCCTTTACAAAACAAACATTGAACTAAAGAAAACATTAAACCTGTATATAGGAGGGGCTAGCACCCCTCAAAAAGGGAAAAACATGTACAGTATGGACAAATGGGGGGTGACTTTTTTTTTTACAGGGGCCAGTTTAGAATTGCAGCTGCCCATAAATTGAGAGCGGTTTTGAAGGAGTCTAGGGATTAATTCTTAATGTCTGTTGGTAGGGCATACACCGTTTTAGTTGCATAGGAGCGAATTTAAATGTAATCCCTTGTTTGCTGAATCTGGGTTGAACATGGTTTGTTGAACTTTTTTGTGGTGCTGTGGTACCAAGAGATGCATGCATAGTCGAAGAGACCTTGTACGAGGGTTCCTGTTAGGGTCTTCAAGGTGTTTTTGTTGACCAGTGAGGAGATCTTGTACAGGAATCTTGTTCTTTGGTTGACTTTTTTGAATACGTTGGTGGCCATTTTATCACCGGAAAGATTTGCCTCCAGGAGGCTTTTTTCCCGCTTTCTCCTTTTCTCCTATAGCGTTCACAAACGTCTTACACAAACATTAAATTCCCATTGACAATGAATGGAGAATTTTACGTCATAGTATCTGAGCAAATAGGCATAGTGTCTATTTTACGTCATGATGATGTACGAGGATAGTGAAGTAGTGAAGTATTTAGACAGGTACATTGGTATCTTAGTGAAGTATTTAGACAGGTACATGGGTATCTTGTGGACCAGACCCATTGCAAGATGCTGTACTCTGTCATCAACCCTTAACCATTCCAGCCTGTCAAAGTGGGTAGGGGTGAGGTGGGTTTTGGGAGGCCAAGTAGCTTGACCAGTTTGTTTTGGGAAATCTGGAGTCTTGTTTTAACCCATTCATGTTATTTAAGTTATACTTTTAGCTATTGAAAAATAGCAGATCTACAAGCTCATAGATCTAAAAGCTCATAGCACGGCACTCTGTGCCGCACTATGAGCTTGAAGATCTGCTATTTTTTTTAAATCGTGAAATTGTGGCGCACATTTTTAATATATATATTCTTTTACAGTGAACGTTTAACTCAAATCTTTGCTTCTGGGGGTCCCTTGAACAACATATTTTGAGATGGGGGTCTGCGGCCAAATACATATCATTATGGGGCTCCTTGACATGAAAAAGGTTGAGCATCACTGATATAGAAACAGGGTTTTTCAGAAAACTGTCTACAGGTGTTTGTGGTGATGTTACAACGTTACTTCCTGTCTACATTGTAGGATCCTCTCTGATTGGCTGGAGGTGAAGCTGGGCGGAGACAAGAGGTCAGAGGTCACAGAAGCAACCGGATCAAGGTACACACACACACACACACACACACACACACACACACACACACACACACACACACACACACACACACACACACACAGGGGTTCAACCCAGCTCAACTCTAGATTTCATTTCAAGGACCCCCAGTTTGACATGCATTAGTCTACAGACCCCCATTTAATGACATCTCTATCTCTGGGACCCCCAATTTAGATTGTAAAATCAATGTTAATTTAACTCTGATTTGGTTCCATTTGTACACTCTCAGAGTTAAAGACCCATAAGGGTCCATTTGGTTCCAAACTATCATTTAGCTGGGGACCCCCTGGAACTTCCTCAAGGACCCCTGGGGGTCCCCAGACCCCACTTTGGGAACCACTGTTGTAGACCAGCCAGAGCTATTCAACCAAATTGTTCAGGGGGCCACATTGCCAGAAAGTCAAAGATCACATCGGGACTTGGTTTGAAAATCATTTTCAGTGTATGTCTGTTGCTAGGGCGTTCAATGTTTTAGTTGCATAGGATTGACATTAATTTAGTCCCTTGTTTGTGCTGAATCTGGGTTGCACATGGTTTGTTGAACTCCCTCTGGTGTTGTGGATGTGAACTTCGTTGACATTAAGGAAGTATTTAGACAGGTACATTGGTATCTTAGTGAAGTATTTAGACAGGTACATGGGTATCTTAGTGAAGTATTTAGACAGGTACATGGGTATCTTAGTGAAGTATTTAGACATTTACATGGGTATCTTAGTGAAGTATTTAGACAGGTACATTGGTATCTTGGTGGTGTAGTGAATCTTGTGGACCAGACCCATTGCAAGATGCTGTACTCTGTCATCAACCCTTAGCCATTCCAGCCTGTCAAAGTGGGCAGGGGTGAGGTGGGTTTTGGGAGGCCAAGTAGCTTGACCAGTTTGTTTTGGGAAATCTGGAGTCTTGTTTTAACCCATTCATGTTATTTAAGTTATACTTTTAGCTATTGAAAAATAGCAGATCTACAAGCTCATAGATCTAAAAGCTCATAGCACGGCACTCTGTGCCGCACTATGAGCTTGAAGATCTGCTATTTTTGAAAAATCGTGAAATTGTGGCGCACATTTTTAATATATATATTCTTTTACAGTGAACGTTTAACTCAAATCTTTGCTTATGGGGGTCCCTGGAACAACATATTTTGAGATGGGGGTCTGCGGCCAAATACATATCATTATGGGGCTCCTTGACATGAAAAAGGTTGAGCATCACTGATATAGAAACAGGGTTTTTCAGAAAACTGTCTACAGGTGTTTGTGGTGATGTTACAACGTTACTTCCTGTCTACATTGTAGGATCCTCTCTGATTGGCTGGAGGTGAAGCTGGGCGGAGACAAGAGGTCAGAGGTCACAGAAGCAACCGGATCAAGGCACACACACACACACACACACACACACACACACACACACACACACACACACACACACACACACACACACACACACACACACACACACACACACACACACACACACACACACAGGGGTTCAACCCAGCTCAACTCTAGATTTCATTTCAAGGACCCCCAGTTTGACATGCATTAGTCTACAGACCCCCATTTAATGACATCTCTATCTCTGGGACCCCCAATTTAGATTGTAAAATCAATGTTAATTTAACTCTGATTTGGTTCCATTTGTACACTCTCAGAGTTAAAGACCCATAAGGGTCCATTTGGTTCCAAACGATCATTTAGCTGGGGACCCCCTGGAACTTCCTCAAGGACCCCTGGGGGTCCCCAGACCCCACTTTGGGAACCACTGTTGTAGACCAGCCAGAGCTATTCAACCAAATTGTTCAGGGGGCCACATTGCCAGAAAGTCAAAGATCACATCGGGACTTGGTTTGAAAATCATTTTCAGTGTATGTCTGTTGCTAGGGCGTTCAATGTTTTAGTTGCATAGGATTGACATTAATTTAGTCCCTTGTTTGTGCTGAATCTGGGTTGCACATGGTTTGTTGAACTCCCTCTGGTGTTGTGGATGTGAACTTCGTTGACATTAAGGAAGTATTTAGACAGGTACATTGGTATCTTAGTGAAGTATTTAGACAGGTACATGGGTATCTTAGTGAAGTATTTAGACAGGTACATGGGTATCTTAGTGAAGTATTTAGACATTTACATGGGTATCTTAGTGAAGTATTTAGACAGGTACATTGGTATCTTGGTGGTGTAGTGAATCTTGTGGACCAGACCCATTGCAAGATGCTGTACTCTGTCATCAACCCTTAGCCATTCCAGCCTGTCAAAGTGGGCAGGGGTGAGGTGGGTTTTGGGAGGCCAAGTAGCTTGACCAGTTTGTTTTGGGAAATCTGGAGTCTTGTTTTAACCCATTCATGTTATTTAAGTTATACTTTTAGCTGTTGAAAAATAGCAGATCTACAAGCTCATAGATCTAAAAGCTCATAGCACGGCACTCTGTGCCGCACTATGAGCTTGAAGATCTGCTATTTTTGAAAAATCGTGAAATTGTGGCGCACATTTTTAATATATATATTCTTTTACAGTGAACGTTTAACTCAAATCTTTGCTTATGGGGGTCCCTGGAACAACATATTTTGAGATGGGGGTCTGCGGCCAAATACATATCATTATGGGGCTCCTTGACATGAAAAAGGTTGAGCATCACTGATATAGAAACAGGGTTTTTCAGAAAACTGTCTACAGGTGTTTGTGGTGATGTTACAACGTTACTTCCTGTCTACATTGTAGGATCCTCTCTGATTGGCTGGAGGTGAAGCTGGGCGGAGACAAGAGGTCAGAGGTCACAGAAGCAACCGGATCAAGGCACACACACACACACACACACACACACACACACACACACACACACACACACATACACACACACACACACACACACACACACACACACACACACACACACACACAGGGGTTCAACCCAGCTCAACTCTAGATTTCATTTCAAGGACCCCCAGTTTGACATGCATTAGTCTACAGACCCCCATTTAATGACATCTCTATCTCTGGGACCCCCAATTTAGATTGTAAAATCAATGTTAATTTAACTCTGATTTGGTTCCATTTGTACACTCTCAGAGTTAAAGACCCATAAGGGTCCATTTGGTTCCAAACTATCATTTAGCTGGGGACCCCCTGGAACTTCCTCAAGGACCCCTGGGGGTCCCCAGACCCCACTTTGGGAACCACTGTTGTAGACCAGCCAGAGCTATTCAACCAAATTGTTCAGGGGGCCACATTGCCAGAAAGTCAAAGATCACATCGGGACTTGGTTTGAAAATCATTTTCAGTGTATGTCTGTTGCTAGGGCGTTCAATGTTTTAGTTGCATAGGATTGACATTAATTTAGTCCCTTGTTTGTGCTGAATCTGGGTTGCACATGGTTTGTTGAACTCCCTCTGGTGTTGTGGATGTGAACTTCGTTGACATTAAGGAAGTATTTAGACAGGTACATTGGTATCTTAGTGAAGTATTTAGACAGGTACATGGGTATCTTAGTGAAGTATTTAGACAGGTACATGGGTATCTTAGTGAAGTATTTAGACATTTACATGGGTATCTTAGTGAAGTATTTAGACAGGTACATTGGTATCTTGGTGGTGTAGTGAATCTTGTGGACCAGACCCATTGCAAGATGCTGTACTCTGTCATCAACCCTTAGCCATTCCAGCCTGTCAAAGTGGGCAGGGGTGAGGTGGGTTTTGGGAGGCCAAGTAGCTTGACCAGTTTGTTTTGGGAAATCTGGAGTCTTGTTTTAACCCATTCATGTTATTTAAGTTATACTTTTAGCTATTGAAAAATAGCAGATCTACAAGCTCATAGATCTAAAAGCTCATAGCACGGCACTCTGTGCCGCACTATGAGCTTGAAGATCTGCTATTTTTGAAAAATCGTGAAATTGTGGCGCACATTTTTAATATATATATTCTTTTACAGTGAACGTTTAACTCAAATCTTTGCTTATGGGGGTCCCTGGAACAACATATTTTGAGATGGGGGTCTGCGGCCAAATACATATCATTATGGGGCTCCTTGACATGAAAAAGGTTGAGCATCACTGATATAGAAACAGGGTTTTTCAGAAAACTGTCTACAGGTGTTTGTGGTGATGTTACAACGTTACTTCCTGTCTACATTGTAGGATCCTCTCTGATTGGCTGGAGGTGAAGCTGGGCGGAGACAAGAGGTCAGAGGTCACAGAAGCAACCGGATCAAGGCACACACACACACACACACACACACACACACACACACACACACACACACACACACACACACACACACACACACACACACACACACACACACACACACAGGGGTTCAACCCAGCTCAACTCTAGATTTCATTTCAAGGACCCCCAGTTTGACATGCATTAGTCTACAGACCCCCATTTAATGACATCTCTATCTCTGGGACCCCCAATTTAGATTGTAAAATCAATGTTAATTTAACTCTGATTTGGTTCCATTTGTACACTCTCAGAGTTAAAGACCCATAAGGGTCCATTTGGTTCCAAACTATCATTTAGCTGGGGACCCCCTGGAACTTCCTCAAGGACCCCTGGGGGTCCCCAGACCCCACTTTGGGAACCACTGTTGTAGACCAGCCAGAGCTATTCAACCAAATTGTTCAGGGGGCCACATTGCCAGAAAGTCAAAGATCACATCGGGACTTGGTTTGAAAATCATTTTCAGTGTATGTCTGTTGCTAGGGCGTTCAATGTTTTAGTTGCATAGGATTGACATTAATTTAGTCCCTTGTTTGTGCTGAATCTGGGTTGCACATGGTTTGTTGAACTCCCTCTGGTGTTGTGGATGTGAACTTCGTTGACATTAAGGAAGTATTTAGACAGGTACATTGGTATCTTAGTGAAGTATTTAGACAGGTACATGGGTATCTTAGTGAAGTATTTAGACAGGTACATGGGTATCTTAGTGAAGTATTTAGACATTTACATGGGTATCTTAGTGAAGTATTTAGACAGGTACATTGGTATCTTGGTGGTGTAGTGAATCTTGTGGACCAGACCCATTGCAAGATGCTGTACTCTGTCATCAACCCTTAGCCATTCCAGCCTGTCAAAGTGGGCAGGGGTGAGGTGGGTTTTGGGAGGCCAAGTAGCTTGACCAGTTTGTTTTGGGAAATCTGGAGTCTTGTTTTAACCCATTCATGTTATTTAAGTTATACTTTTAGCTATTGAAAAATAGCAGATCTACAAGCTCATAGATCTAAAAGCTCATAGCACGGCACTCTGTGCCGCACTATGAGCTTGAAGATCTGCTATTTTTGAAAAATCGTGAAATTGTGGCGCACATTTTTAATATATATATTCTTTTACAGTGAACGTTTAACTCAAATCTTTGCTTATGGGGGTCCCTGGAACAACATATTTTGAGATGGGGGTCTGCGGCCAAATACATATCATTATGGGGCTCCTTGACATGAAAAAGGTTGAGCATCACTGATATAGAAACAGGGTTTTTCAGAAAACTGTCTACAGGTGTTTGTGGTGATGTTACAACGTTACTTCCTGTCTACATTGTAGGATCCTCTCTGATTGGCTGGAGGTGAAGCTGGGCGGAGACAAGAGGTCAGAGGTCACAGAAGCAACCGGATCAAGGCACACACACACACACACACACACACACACACACACACACACACACACACACACACACACACACACACACACACACACACACAGGGGTTCAACCCAGCTCAACTCTAGATTTCATTTCAAGGACCCCCAGTTTGACATGCATTAGTCTACAGACCCCCATTTAATGACATCTCTATCTCTGGGACCCCCAATTTAGATTGTAAAATCAATGTTAATTTAACTCTGATTTGGTTCCATTTGTACACTCTCAGAGTTAAAGACCCATAAGGGTCCATTTGGTTCCAAACTATCATTTAGCTGGGGACCCCCTGGAACTTCCTCAAGGACCCCTGGGGGTCCCCAGACCCCACTTTGGGAACCACTGTTGTAGACCAGCCAGAGCTATTCAACCAAATTGTTCAGGGGGCCACATTGCCAGAAAGTCAAAGATCACATCGGGACTTGGTTTGAAAATCATTTTCAGTGTATGTCTGTTGCTAGGGCGTTCAATGTTTTAGTTGCATAGGATTGACATTAATTTAGTCCCTTGTTTGTGCTGAATCTGGGTTGCACATGGTTTGTTGAACTCCCTCTGGTGTTGTGGATGTGAACTTCGTTGACATTAAGGAAGTATTTAGACAGGTACATTGGTATCTTAGTGAAGTATTTAGACAGGTACATGGGTATCTTAGTGAAGTATTTAGACAGGTACATGGGTATCTTAGTGAAGTATTTAGACATTTACATGGGTATCTTAGTGAAGTATTTAGACAGGTACATTGGTATCTTGGTGGTGTAGTGAATCTTGTGGACCAGACCCATTGCAAGATGCTGTACTCTGTCATCAACCCTTAGCCATTCCAGCCTGTCAAAGTGGGCAGGGGTGAGGTGGGTTTTGGGAGGCCAAGTAGCTTGACCAGTTTGTTTTGGGAAATCTGGAGTCTTGTTTTAACCCATTCATGTTATTTAAGTTATACTTTTAGCTATTGAAAAATAGCAGATCTACAAGCTCATAGATCTAAAAGCTCATAGCACGGCACTCTGTGCCGCACTATGAGCTTGAAGATCTGCTATTTTTGAAAAATCGTGAAATTGTGGCGCACATTTTTAATATATATATTCTTTTACAGTGAACGTTTAACTCAAATCTTTGCTTATGGGGGTCCCTGGAACAACATATTTTGAGATGGGGGTCTGCGGCCAAATACATATCATTATGGGGCTCCTTGACATGAAAAAGGTTGAGCATCACTGATATAGAAACAGGGTTTTTCAGAAAACTGTCTACAGGTGTTTGTGGTGATGTTACAACGTTACTTCCTGTCTACATTGTAGGATCCTCTCTGATTGGCTGGAGGTGAAGCTGGGCGGAGACGAGAGGTCAGAGGTCACAGAAGCAACCGGATCAAGGCACACACACACACACACACACACACACACACACACACACACACACACACACACACACACACACACACACACACACACACACACACACACACACACACACAGGGGTTCAACCCAGCTCAACTCTAGATTTCATTTCAAGGACCCCCAGTTTGACATGCATTAGTCTACAGACCCCCATTTAATGACATCTCTATCTCTGGGACCCCCAATTTAGATTGTAAAATCAATGTTAATTTAACTCTGATTTGGTTCCATTTGTACACTCTCAGAGTTAAAGACCCATAAGGGTCCATTTGGTTCCAAACTATCATTTAGCTGGGGACCCCCTGGAACTTCCTCAAGGACCCCTGGGGGTCCCCAGACCCCACTTTGGGAACCACTGTTGTAGACCAGCCAGAGCTATTCAACCAAATTGTTCAGGGGGCCACATTGCCAGAAAGTCAAAGATCACATCGGGACTTGGTTTGAAAATCATTTTCAGTGTATGTCTGTTGCTAGGGCGTTCAACGTTTTAGTTGCATAGGATTGACATTAATTTAGTCCCTTGTTTGTGCTGAATCTGGGTTGCACATGGTTTGTTGAACTCCCTCTGGTGTTGTGGATGTGAACTTCGTTGACATTAAGGAAGTATTTAGACAGGTACATTGGTATCTTAGTGAAGTATTTAGACAGGTACATGGGTATCTTAGTGAAGTATTTAGACAGGTACATGGGTATCTTAGTGAAGTATTTAGACATTTACATGGGTATCTTAGTGAAGTATTTAGACAGGTACATTGGTATCTTGGTGGTGTAGTGAATCTTGTGGACCAGACCCATTGCAAGATGCTGTACTCTGTCATCAACCCTTAGCCATTCCAGCCTGTCAAAGTGGGCAGGGGTGAGGTGGGTTTTGGGAGGCCAAGTAGCTTGACCAGTTTGTTTTGGGAAATCTGGAGTCTTGTTTTAACCCATTCATGTTATTTAAGTTATACTTTTAGCTATTGAAAAATAGCAGATCTACAAGCTCATAGATCTAAAAGCTCATAGCACGGCACTCTGTGCCGCACTATGAGCTTGAAGATCTGCTATTTTTGAAAAATCGTGAAATTGTGGCGCACATTTTTAATATATATATTCTTTTACAGTGAACGTTTAACTCAAATCTTTGCTTATGGGGGTCCCTGGAACAACATATTTTGAGATGGGGGTCTGCGGCCAAATACATATCATTATGGGGCTCCTTGACATGAAAAAGGTTGAGCATCACTGATATAGAAACAGGGTTTTTCAGAAAACTGTCTACAGGTGTTTGTGGTGATGTTACAACGTTACTTCCTGTCTACATTGTAGGATCCTCTCTGATTGGCTGGAGGTGAAGCTGGGCGGAGACAAGAGGTCAGAGGTCACAGAAGCAACCGGATCAAGGCACACACACACACACACACACACACACACACACACACACACACACACACACACACACACACACACACACACACACACACACACACACACACACACACACACACACAGGGGTTCAACCCAGCTCAACTCTAGATTTCATTTCAAGGACCCCCAGTTTGACATGCATTAGTCTACAGACCCCCATTTAATGACATCTCTATCTCTGGGACCCCCAATTTAGATTGTAAAATCAATGTTAATTTAACTCTGATTTGGTTCCATTTGTACACTCTCAGAGTTAAAGACCCATAAGGGTCCATTTGGTTCCAAACTATCATTTAGCTGGGGACCCCCTGGAACTTCCTCAAGGACCCCTGGGGGTCCCCAGACCCCACTTTGGGAACCACTGTTGTAGACCAGCCAGAGCTATTCAACCAAATTGTTCAGGGGGCCACATTGCCAGAAAGTCAAAGATCACATCGGGACTTGGTTTGAAAATCATTTTCAGTGTATGTCTGTTGCTAGGGCGTTCAATGTTTTAGTTGCATAGGATTGACATTAATTTAGTCCCTTGTTTGTGCTGAATCTGGGTTGCACATGGTTTGTTGAACTCCCTCTGGTGTTGTGGATGTGAACTTCGTTGACATTAAGGAAGTATTTAGACAGGTACATTGGTATCTTAGTGAAGTATTTAGACAGGTACATGGGTATCTTAGTGAAGTATTTAGACAGGTACATGGGTATCTTAGTGAAGTATTTAGACATTTACATGGGTATCTTAGTGAAGTATTTAGACAGGTACATTGGTATCTTAGTGAAGTATTTAGACAGGTACATGGGTATCTTGGTGGTGTAGTGAATCTTGTGGACCAGACCCATTGCAAGATGCTGTACTCTGTCATCAACCCTTAGCCATTCCAGCCTGTCAAAGTGGGCAGGGGTGAGGTGGGTTTTGGGAGGCCAAGTAGCTTGACCAGTTTGTTTTGGGAAATCTGGAGTCTTGTTTTAACCCATTCATGTTATTTAAGTTATACTTTTAGCTATTGAAAAATAGCAGATCTACAAGCTCATAGATCTAAAAGCTCATAGCACGGCACTCTGTGCCGCACTATGAGCTTGAAGATCTGCTATTTTTGAAAAATCGTGAAATTGTGGCGCACATTTTTAATATATATATTCTTTTACAGTGAACGTTTAACTCAAATCTTTGCTTATGGGGGTCCCTGGAACAACATATTTTGAGATGGGGGTCTGCGGCCAAATACATATCATTATGGGGCTCCTTGACATGAAAAAGGTTGAGCATCACTGATATAGAAACAGGGTTTTTCAGAAAACTGTCTACAGGTGTTTGTGGTGATGTTACAACGTTACTTCTTGTCTACATTGAAGGATCCTCTCTGATTGGCTGGAGGTGAAGCTGGGCGGAGACAAGAGGTCAGAGGTCACAGAAGCAACCGGATCAAGGTACACACACACACACACACACACACACACACACACACACACACACACACACACACACACACACACACACACACACACACACACAGGGGTTCAACCCAGCTCAACTCTAGATTTCATTTCAAGGACCCCCAGTTTGACATGCATTAGTCTACAGACCCCCATTTAATGACATCTCTATCTCTGGGACCCCCAATTTAGATTGTAAAATCAATGTTAATTTAACTCTGATTTGGTTCCATTTGTACACTCTCAGAGTTAAAGACCCATAAGGGTCCATTTGGTTCCAAACTATCATTTAGCTGGGGACCCCCTGGAACTCCCTCAAGGACCCCTGGGGGTCCCCAGACCCCACTTTGGGAACCACTGTTGTAGACCAGCCAGAGCTATTCAACCAAATTGTTCAGGGGGCCACATTGCCAGAAAGTCAAAGATCACATCGGGACTTGGTTTGAAAATCATTTTCAGTGTATGTCTGTTGCTAGGGCGTTCAACGTTTTAGTTGCATAGGATTGACATTAATTTAGTCCCTTGTTTGTGCTGAATCTGGGTTGCACATGGTTGTTGAACTCCCTCTGGTGTTGTGGATGTGAACTTCGTTGACATTAAGGAAGTATTTAGACAGGTACATTGGTATCTTAGTGAAGTATTTAGACAGGTACATGGGTATCTTAGTGAAGTATTTAGACAGGTACATGGGTATCTTAGTGAAGTATTTAGAAATTTACATGGGTATCTTAGTGAAGTATTTAGACAGGTACATTGGTATCTTGGTGGTGTAGTGAATCTTGTGGACCAGACCCATTGCAAGATGCTGTACTCTGTCATCAACCCTTAGCCATTCCAGCCTGTCAAAGTGGGCAGGGGTGAGGTGGGTTTTGGGAGGCCAAGTAGCTTGACCAGTTTGTTTTGGGAAATCTGGAGTCTTGTTTTAACCCATTCATGTTATTTAAGTTATACTTTTAGCTATTGAAAAATAGCAGATCTACAAGCTCATAGATCTAAAAGCTCATAGCACGGCACTCTGTGCCGCACTATGAGCTTGAAGATCTGCTATTTTTGAAAAATCGTGAAATTGTGGCGCACATTTTTAATATATATATTCTTTTACAGTGAACGTTTAACTCAAATCTTTGCTTATGGGGGTCCCTGGAACAACATATTTTGAGATGGGGGTCTGCGGCCAAATACATATCATTATGGGGCTCCTTGACATGAAAAAGGTTGAGCATCACTGATATAGAAACAGGGTTTTTCAGAAAACTGTCTACAGGTGTTTGTGGTGATGTTACAACGTTACTTCCTGTCTACATTGTAGGATCCTCTCTGATTGGCTGGAGGTGAAGCTGGGCGGAGACAAGGTCAGAGGTCACAGAAGCAACCGGATCAAGGCACACACACACACACACACACACACACACACACACACACACACACACACACACACACACACACACACACACACACACACACACACACACACACACACACACACACACACACACACACACACAGGGGTTCAACCCAGCTCAACTCTAGATTTCATTTCAAGGACCCCCAGTTTGACATGCATTAGTCTACAGACCCCCATTTAATGACATCTCTATCTCTGGGACCCCCAATTTAGATTGTAAAATCAATGTTAATTTAACTCTGATTTGGTTCCATTTGTACACTCTCAGAGTTAAAGACCCATAAGGGTCCATTTGGTTCCAAACTATCATTTAGCTGGGGACCCCCTGGAACTCCCTCAAGGACCCCTGGGGGTCCCCAGACCCCACTTTGGGAACCACTGTTGTAGACCAGCCAGAGCTATTCAACCAAATTGTTCAGGGGGCCACATTGCCAGAAAGTCAAAGATCACATCGGGACTTGGTTTGAAAATCATTTTCAGTGTATGTCTGTTGCTAGGGCGTTCAACGTTTTAGTTGCATAGGATTGACATTAATTTAGACCCTTGTTTGTGCTGAATCTGGGTTGCACATGGTTTGTTGAACTCCCTCTGGTGTTGTGGATGTGAACTTCGTTGACATTAAGGAAGTATTTAGACAGGTACATTGGTATCTTAGTGAAGTATTTAGACAGGTACATGGGTATCTTAGTGAAGTATTTAGACAGGTACATGGGTATCTTAGTGAAGTATTTAGACATTTACATGGGTATCTTAGTGAAGTATTTAGACAGGTACATTGGTATCTTAGTGAAGTATTTAGACAGGTACATGGGTATCTTGGTGGTGTAGTGAATCTTGTGGACCAGACCCATTGCAAGATGCTGTACTCTGTCATCAACCCTTAGCCATTCCAGCCTGTCAAAGTGGGCAGGGGTGAGGTGGGTTTTGGGAGGCCAAGTAGCTTGACCAGTTTGTTTTGGGAAATCTGGAGTCTTGTTTTAACCCATTCATGTTATTTAAGTTATACTTTTAGCTATTGAAAAATAGCAGATCTACAAGCTCATAGATCTAAAAGCTCATAGCACGGCACTCTGTGCCGCACTATGAGCTTGAAGATCTGCTATTTTTGAAAAATCGTGAAATTGTGGCGCACATTTTTAATATATATATTCTTTTACAGTGAACGTTTAACTCAAATCTTTGCTTATGGGGGTCCCTGGAACAACATATTTTGAGATGGGGGTCTGCGGCCAAATACATATCATTATGGGGCTCCTTGACATGAAAAAGGTTGAGCATCACTGATATAGAAACAGGGTTTTTCAGAAAACTGTCTACAGGTGTTTGTGGTGATGTTACAACGTTACTTCCTGTCTACATTGTAGGATCCTCTCTGATTGGCTGGAGGTGAAGCTGGGCGGAGACAAGAGGTCAGAGGTCACAGAAGCAACCGGATCAAGGTACACACACACACACACACACACACACACACACACACACACACACACACACACACACACACACACACACACACACACACACACAGGGGTTCAACCCAGCTCAACTCTAGATTTCATTTCAAGGACCCCCAGTTTGACATGCATTAGTCTACAGACCCCCATTTAATGACATCTCTATCTCTGGGACCCCCAATTTAGATTGTAAAATCAATGTTAATTTAACTCTGATTTGGTTCCATTTGTACACTCTCAGAGTTAAAGACCCATAAGGGTCCATTTGGTTCCAAACTATCATTTAGCTGGGGACCCCCTGGAACTCCCTCAAGGACCCCTGGGGGTCCCCAGACCCCACTTTGGGAACCACTGTTGTAGACCAGCCAGAGCTATTCAACCAAATTGTTCAGGGGGCCACATTGCCAGAAAGTCAAAGATCACATCGGGACTTGGTTTGAAAATCATTTTCAGTGTATGTCTGTTGCTAGGGCGTTCAACGTTTTAGTTGCATAGGATTGACATTAATTTAGTCCCTTGTTTGTGCTGAATCTGGGTTGCACATGGTTGTTGAACTCCCTCTGGTGTTGTGGATGTGAACTTCGTTGACATTAAGGAAGTATTTAGACAGGTACATTGGTATCTTAGTGAAGTATTTAGACAGGTACATGGGTATCTTAGTGAAGTATTTAGACAGGTACATGGGTATCTTAGTGAAGTATTTAGAAATTTACATGGGTATCTTAGTGAAGTATTTAGACAGGTACATTGGTATCTTGGTGGTGTAGTGAATCTTGTGGACCAGACCCATTGCAAGATGCTGTACTCTGTCATCAACCCTTAGCCATTCCAGCCTGTCAAAGTGGGCAGGGGTGAGGTGGGTTTTGGGAGGCCAAGTAGCTTGACCAGTTTGTTTTGGGAAATCTGGAGTCTTGTTTTAACCCATTCATGTTATTTAAGTTATACTTTTAGCTATTGAAAAATAGCAGATCTACAAGCTCATAGATCTAAAAGCTCATAGCACGGCACTCTGTGCCGCACTATGAGCTTGAAGATCTGCTATTTTTGAAAAATCGTGAAATTGTGGCGCACATTTTTAATATATATATTCTTTTACAGTGAACGTTTAACTCAAATCTTTGCTTATGGGGGTCCCTGGAACAACATATTTTGAGATGGGGGTCTGCGGCCAAATACATATCATTATGGGGCTCCTTGACATGAAAAAGGTTGAGCATCACTGATATAGAAACAGGGTTTTTCAGAAAACTGTCTACAGGTGTTTGTGGTGATGTTACCATAG
Organism: Electrona antarctica; assembly: GCF_951216825.1. Lineage (NCBI taxonomy): Eukaryota > Metazoa > Chordata > Actinopteri > Myctophiformes > Myctophidae > Electrona > Electrona antarctica. Next base: position 57,122 of record NW_027636983.1, on the reverse strand, counting down.
ACATATATACATAGACGCCCCTTCCGGCTCTGAGACGTGTGTCAAAATTGAAGGCACTATTTTCCCGACATTCCTTGCGAAGAATAGCGGAAGCAAAGCGGAAGCTTGTCAAGCTTCCGCGTGCGTAACATAAGTCCCGGAAAAGACGCGCTGTGATTGGCCAGTAGTCACTTGAGTGACAGCGAGAGACATGGAGGATTCACATGAGTGACGTCACTCGGGCAGCGACGCAGTCGCCTTCAGCAAATGCCTTCAGCACTTCTAAATAAGAAAGCTGCGGAGAACTGTTGCTTTGTGTTCACTCTTTTAATGTTTTCTGTTAGTAATCTAATCCCCCCTGGCTCTGATGTTGTATTGTTAATAACTTTGTTGTTTGTGTTTGTTTGTTTGTCTTGTTTTGTAATGTATATTGTAATGACTGTTATAAAGATTTGTTTAAAAAAAAAAAAGCCTTCAGCACTGCACTTCCGCCTTCATTGGGATACACGTCGCTCCAATGAACTGCAGCGGCAAATGAGGCGTCTATGTATATATGTCTATGGATGTTACAACGTTACTTCCTGTCTACATTGTAGGATCCTCTCTGATTGGCTGGAGGTGAAGCTGGGCGGAGACAAGAGGTCAGAGGTCACAGAAGCAACCGGATCAAGGCACACACACACACACACACACACACACACACACACACACACACACACACACACACACACACACACACACACACACACACACACACACACACACACAGGGGTTCAACCCAGCTCAACTCTAGATTTCATTTCAAGGACCCCCAGTTTGACATGCATTAGTCTACAGACCCCCATTTAATGACATCTCTATCTCTGGGACCCCCAATTTAGATTGTAAAATCAATGTTAATTTAACTCTGATTTGGTTCCATTTGTACACTCTCAGAGTTAAAGACCCATAAGGGTCCATTTGGTTCCAAACTATCATTTAGCTGGGGACCCCCTGGAACTCCCTCAAGGACCCCTGGGGGTCCCCAGACCGCACTTTGGGAACCACTGTTGTAGACCAGCCAGAGCTATTCAACCAAATTGTTCAGGGGGCCACATTGCCAGAAAGTCAAAGATCACATCGGGACTTGGTTTGAAAATCATTTTCAGTGTATGTCTGTTGCTAGGGCGTTCAACGTTTTAGTTGCATAGGATTGACATTAATTTAGACCCTTGTTTGTGCTGAATCTGGGTTGCACATGGTTTGTTGAACTCCCTCTGGTGTTGTGGATGTGAACTTCGTTGACATTAAGGAAGTATTTAGACAGGTACATTGGTATCTTAGTGAAGTATTTAGACAGGTACATGGGTATCTTAGTGAAGTATTTAGACAGGTACATGGGTATCTTAGTGAAGTATTTAGACATTTACATGGGTATCTTAGTGAAGTATTTAGACAGGTACATTGGTATCTTAGTGAAGTATTTAGACAGGTACATGGGTATCTTGGTGGTGTAGTGAATCTTGTGGACCAGACCCATTGCAAGATGCTGTACTCTGTCATCAACCCTAAGCCATTCCAGCCTGTCAAAGTGGGCAGGGGTGAGGTGGGTTTTGGGAGGCCAAGTAGCTTGACCAGTTTGTTTTGGGAAATCTGGAGTCTTGTTTTAACCCATTCATGTTATGTAAGTTATACTTTTAGCTATAGAGGGTATGCGCGTGACATCATCATCATACCAGGAAGTTATGCGGGAAAGCCTACTGAGTGGCAAAAAACTACTTTCTGGCCTTGATAGCCCACATCCAAACAGAAAAGTCCTATTTGATTGCATGAAATTACTTTAAACAATATTAAATTCCCTTTGTCACTCACTTTGCCACTCGATTTGACACTCGATCTGCCATTCACTTTATGCATGCGCATACCCTCTATTAAAAATAGCAGATCTACAAGCTCATAGATCTACAAGCTCATAGCGCAGCACTTGGTGCAGCGCCATGAGCTTGTAGATCTGCTATTTTTGAAATATCGTGAAATCGTGGCACACATTTTTAATATATATTCTTTCACAGTGAACCTTTAACTCAAATCTTTGCTTCTGGGGGATCCCTGGAACAACATCTTTGAGATGGGGGTCTGCGGCCAAATACATATAATTCTGGGGCTCCTTGACATGAAAAAGGTTGAGCATCACTGATATAGAAACATAGGGTTTTTCAGAAAACTGTCTACAGGTCTAAATGGGTTAACACTAGGATGTCTGAAAAAAATGCACTACTACTATGGCGGCTAACGGTCAGGATGACCGTGTTTTTCGTGCTATTTGATTGGCCATTCTCTCCCCCACTGTCTAATGATCTTCACACCTCTCTCTGCACCCGTTGACGGCTTGCCATTGTCTTCTAAATGTTACATTCCAACAAATTCAAGGCAGCAGTTTCAACTCGACAGGACAACTCAAGTTATTTTTTATTTCAGTTTACCAAACTATAATTATAGTGACGGTGTGAGCGCTATATTGAATACCCTTGCGCAGCAAACACTGTCCGACTTTGTATTGAGCCAATAAAATAGGCTACCACACGTTATTGCCAGAGCCAGGCACATTGCTCAGACGAAATACGACATTAGTTATATATTGTCATTTTTTTATAGAGGGGGAAACATCGATGTAATTAATATATATTTGATTGATTGTGCCAAAAAAAGGAAAGAGCTGTGCGTGCGTGCGTGCGTGCAAATCAGAAAAGTTTACAGACAAAGGAGTTGGGAGTTTGGGAGCGGCTAGCCTTCTATATAATGCTGCGCACATATTAGCCTATATATATTTGACAGGACAACTCAAGTTATTTTCTTTTTCATTTCAGTTTACCAAACTATAATTATAGTGACGATGTGAGCGCTATATATTCAATATAGCGCTCACATGTCACTATAATTAATTACCCTTGCGCAGCAATTACACTGTCCAACTTTGTATTGAGACAATAAAATAGGCTAACACAGCCAGAGCCAGGCACACACAGAGAAATACGACATTAGCGTTATATATTGTCATTTTTATATAGAGGGGAAACATTATAGGGAGGGAGGTCTATCGCGTTGGAATGATTCATGTCATTGATGTCATTTTTACACTGTTCGTTTAGCGTGCCCTCCGAAAAATAAAGTAAAAAAAAAAAAATGTCTGTTTACTTGGATCCATGAACATAAAAAGAGAGACGTGTTTTGCCGATTCAATATACCCTGCAGAAGGCAACCTGTTTGCCGAAACGTTGGAATAATAACGTTTATAGCATCGTGACGAGCTGTGGACCTCTTTCCTTTCTTAGTCAAAGGCTGTTTTCAATGAAATGACATAATATGAATAGATTATATGGTGTGGTATGGTACAGAAACTATGCACAATGTAGGATGTAGCATTTATTCAAGTCATTTCATTGAAAACAGCCTTTGACTAAGAAAGGAAAGAGGTCCACAGCTCAGGGTATATTGAAAACGGCCTGGGAAAAAAAAATCGCATCGGCAAAACATTCTCGCTCCAAGGAAAGGAAATGTCATGCACAGCTCAGTCACAATGCTATAAACTTTATTATCCCAACATAATTATGCTAAAGATGGCGTGTATAGTCAACATGTATTTATTTAGCTATGCTCAATAGATAGGTGGAAACAATACGCCAGTCAGTCAACACACCATATTTCACCATATTTTTTATGCGCTGATATATGAAATGAATATGCGCGACATAGTCACAATGCTATAAACTTTATTATTCCAACATAATTATGCTAAAGATGGCGTGTATAGTCAACATGTATTTATATCTATTGAGCTATGCGCTTGGTGGAAACAATACCACACACCATATTTCTTTTTCCGTTTCGAGAAATATAGTCAGACATCGTTATTTCTGCAAACCGCATATAACAAATATAACATCTAAAACAACATTTAGTTTATGTAAGTTTGTAATGTAAGTTTGCCTACATGTGGAAGTAGTTGGAATGCAAATGACACATTAGCTTGAACAATGCCCGTCTCCAGCCGGGAGGGAGGTGTGAACAGCACTGCTTGTGGGGGAGAAAGGGTGAGGAGTCTATAGAGCGGTCCCACGGACCGAAAAAGAGCAGACATTTTAGTAGAATTATGTCTAAAATTATATTTCCAAAACGTTTCAGATGAAAAAAAAAAACAGAGATGGTTTGAATCGAACATTTAGAAAAAGTCATGCAAGGGGAACTTTCTCAGGACTTCATGGGCAAAGAAAATCCACTTCAAAATTTCAAAATCGGTCAGCCTGACCGCTCTGACGCGCTAGTGTTAAGGGCCTTTGAGGTGCTGTGGTACCAAGAGGTGCATGCATAGTCGAAGAAACCTTGTACGAGGGCTCCTGTTAGGGTCTTCAAGGTGTTTCTGTTGAACACACACACACACACACACACACACACACACACACACACACACATGCTCTCTCTCTCTCTTTCAAGCCGGATCTGTCTGATATTTCATATTCCATCCTTATTGGCTAACATTGGCTTTCAAAGTTTGCAGGACTGGCCCGTTTTGAACAAAAAGCCTCAAATCATGAACGCAGCGTGCAATTTACGTGAAATCTTACAAGCACTTTCATACTAGACTGAGGAATATATCCCACCCTTTTCACATTGACCTGTTATAGCGCCACCAGGAGGCTGACCTGTGTCCCGAGGGGCACTTTTTCTAGTTTGGTCTTGTTTCTAAAGTGTAGTGTTTATTTGATCTTGTTTCTAAAGTGTAGTAGTTTATTTGGTCGAGTTTCTAAAGTGTAGTAGTTTATTTGGTCTTGTTTCTAAAGTGTAGTTATTTATTTGGTCTTGTTTCTAAAGTGTAGTAGTTTATTTGGTCTTGTTTCTAAAGTGTAGTTTAGACCATGAATGAGACTATATATTTATATTGTTTAATACAAAATAAGAATGTATAGTTCGACAGTGATAAGTGGCATTACTATCATTATGTAGCTATATGATTGTGAATGTATGTACGCACACACACACGCAGACGAGAGCGCGCGCGCACACACACACACACACACACACACACACACACACACACACACACACACACACACACACACACACACACACACACACACACCTCTCACCGCATGTTGAGAATGGCTGTTGTTGCAGTGGCGTAGTCACCCCCTGCTACTTCCACAACTAAGTTCAAGTGTGTTAAGTTCTAGCATCCCTATTCTGGGGGGAACAGTTGCCAAAAATAGCAGATCTACAACATCACAAGCCGTCTCAATGTGACACCTTTTGAGTTTGTAGATCGGCTTTGGGTTAGATTGAGAAAATAATGCACTGTGCAACTCAATAAATGACTAAAATAATAATTGATAAAAGACCAGTAATGCATCAAAGGTCAACACACTGACTATACAATACAAATTCATCAAACATGAATTGTCAAATGACACTCACTCATGCACGCACGCACGCACGCACGCACGCACGCACGCACGCACACACATTTACTTTGTAGATTTTGATTAATATTGCAAAACATACATTTACCACTTCAGCACTATAAAGTGCTGAAGTGGTAAATGGTAAGTTGGGTGGCTCCTTTCACTGATGGTTGGATGAAGGTTAAAACAAAGTTGTTCCAAGCCCACAGCACTTGGAGTACACTCCTCTGAATTCAACGTTTTAGGTTGATGGCACATGATATGTGAGACTTCACTTTATATAGCAGCACAAATTATCTTTTTAGTTTTTGTTATTAACTCTAGCACCTACTTTTAGCCCTTTACCTGTTTCTCTGAAGCAACTGCACTTCTCATCACTGTGACGTGTTGAACCAGCCTCACCCGGATGTGTTTTTGCACTTCTGAGCTATTCCTGGAGTGAGAGTTGACCTGCCCAGCCGGCCACCACGATCACACCTCCCAGAGTCTGGTGCCTTTAGCATGCTTTTCTTTTTCTGGGCTGGGCAGAGCTCCCTCCCTGCCACGGCCAAGGCCTCTACTAGATGTGTGTGTGCGTCTAATTATAAATGCTTTTTATGAATTAGTTGGAGATGACAATCATAACACAGCCTTTTGCATGGGTGTCATATTTCTAAAAGGCAGTCTGCTGTTTGTTTTGTTTTGGTGTATGGGTTATGGGCCATGTGAACATGTTCACGGTTACATCAGGGATGCATCGCATTGGTTTGATTTGATTTGCACCGTTTAAATACAATACGAAATACAATGAAAAGGTAGAAAGTGCCAGGAAGTGGAAAGAAGCCAAAGGGGCTTATGCGTTATCTCTGCCTATTGTATAAGTCTTAGGTATACATGTGTTGTACATGTATAGCCTACCTATGTGAGATCTCTGCCTATTGTATAAGTATTAGGTTGCATGTGTTGTACATGTATAGCCTACCTATGTGAGATCTCTGCCTATTGTATAAGTCTTAGGTTGCATGTGTTGTACATGTATAGCCTACCTATGTGAGATCTCTGCCTATTGTATAAGTCTTAGGTTGCATGTGTTGTACATGTATAGCCTACCTATGTGAGATCACTGCCTATTGTATAAGTCTTAGGTTGCATGTGTTGTACATGTATAGCCTACCTATGTGAGATCTCTGCCTATTGTATAAGTCTTAGGTTGCATGTGTTGTACATGTATAGCCTACCTATGTGAGATCTCTGCCTATTGTATAAGTCTTAGGTTGCATGTGTTGTACATGTATAGCCTACCTATGTGAGATCTCTGCCTATTGTATAAGTCTTAGGTATACATGTGTTGTACATGTATAGCCAACCTATGTGAGATCTCTGCCTATTGTATAAGTCTTAGGTATACATGTGCTGTACATGTATAGCCAACCTTAACACAAATCTATGCCAAACCCACGATTTCCAAGGTTTATTGCTTAAACCCTCCTTTGCCAAGCCGAGAAATCTCGGGTTTCTTTAATGTCTATTCATCCAGAATTAATTGTATTTTATTTTCCGTCCGTTAGCAGTTTCTAGCATAGCATTGATTAATGGCAATGGCGCTTTTATAGTGCATTTGATCGATCAAGCCTTAATGCTGCTTACGTTAGCCGGTTAGCTAACTATGCTGTTGTCACAGCACTGGATCGTCGTCGCCATAATAATCCATTCTATCTGTTTCTTTCAATCGCCTGTATCTCCTATTCCTTGTCCCAGATGGAATTTTGGTCAAAACAGCCTTTCTTTGACGGCACAGAGCCGACGATGTGGAGCATTCCAGTGCCCCGGTTTGGATTCATATTGTAAACAAGTCCTGTCCATGCTCCGTTCAGCTTTCTGGGATAATCCTACTTCCGGTAGACTGGACATGTGGCTTTTCAAAATAAGAGCTCAAATGCGAAAAAATGCTGGGATGAATTAGATCCTAATTTTTCAATAAATGCTAGCGCTGTAAGTGTTAATACAACTTTAATCTGACCTCGCAAGTGGAAAAGTAATGTTTACATTGACAGATGATGGCCTGGACTATGGGTGGATGACTATGAGTCATCACACACTCACTTCCAGTTCAACCAACAAGTTCACAGCTGTCTAAAGAGTTTACTTTTCTGCTTTAAGATGGCACTGGCTCCTGAGTGGAGCCATCTGGTGGCATGTATTCGGTTAAGTGAGTCTAATCAAAATGAAGATTTCCAAAGTAACTAGTAACTAAAGTTTTCAAATTATTGTAGTGGAGTAAAAGCAAATAAAATTGGCCCAGAGGTGTAGCGGAGTAGCAGTGAAAGTGAAGTATCTGAACCAAACAGAGACCGCTTTTCTCTCCCTATAGCTCATAAACAAACTACTAAAATACTTAGGCAAAAGTACTCAGAATAAACGCGGAGGCAGACAGGCAAATGAATGAAGGTTTCGGAGTCCAGATTTTTTGCATAGAGTACAAAACAGCTTCATGGCCGGAGCCATGCATCCCAGCCTGACGGCAGGACACACTACCCCACAGACAGATATTTCAGTTGATTTTATACAAGCCCAATACACATTTGAAACAGACAGTCACCAAATGGTCCCAGGTCACTAGGTGTGGTCACAGCTAAGAACAACAGGAGACCTCTCTCTAGATGCTGCTAGATCAAAGTAGGCCTATAGCTATTTAGCATAGAGTGCCAGCTGTGATCATCATGGTGCCTAAATGTCTACCCAAACACGTCCTGTAGCCTGCTCTCACTCATGAGGAGAGACGAGAGTAACACTTTTAGTTTAAAACAGATATTTTATGCTATATTAATGAAATGTGGTTCCATCAGATACGACAAAAGTATTCAAGTAAAGTACAAACAATACCTCCAAATTGTACTTAACCCATTTTGAAGCATTGTTATACTTTAGCTATTGAAAAATAGCAGATCTACAAGCTCATAGTGCGGCACCGACTGCCGCGCTACGAGCTTGTAGGTCTGCTATTTTTTTTAAATCGTGAAAATATAGCCCGAATGTTTGAATATATATTCTTTCAGAGCGTTCGTTTTTGGCTCAAATCTTTGCATCTGGGGGGTCCCTGGGACAACATATTTTCAGATGGGGGTCGGCGGCCAATTACATATAATTCTAGGGGTCCTTGACATTAAATAGTTTGAGAACCACTGGCATGGAAACATGGGGTTTTTCAGAAAACGATTTAGAAGGCATTTGTAGAATCGTTCCCAGGTCAAAATGGGGTTAAGTACAGTATTTGGACTATAATATGTTGGCAATTTCATCAACCAATTAAAACAAGACTGAAATGTTATGGAGGGACTGGTGGAGAATAGATCTATTAGAATGTATTTGGTCGCATGGTGAAAATAGCCGATCTGCAAGCTTGTAGATCGGCTATTTTCAGCAAGCGTAAAATCAGCCATTACGACGCCACCAAGGTCTGCCAAAATACATTTTATTCAACCAAATCAACTAACAGACTAATAATCTCATGACATTTAGTCGACTCGACACACAAACATTTCAGGTGACTAAAAAGTGAAAAAAGTGACGTTTTGTGAGCTTGTAGATCTGCTGTTTTCACTAGTTTGGGTACCAGGCAAACAATGACTTCATCCTGACAGGTTACATCATTTATCCCACCTCCCCAATGCAACACAGTGATGCTATTTTGCATGCACGCACGCACGCACGCACGCACGCACGCACGCACGCACGCACGCACGCACGCACGCACGCACGTACGTACACAGAGTGATTGACTTAAACATGGACAGCCAACTAGTGCTGCACAAGTCCAGGGCAACCTCAGTTGATGGCCCAGGGCAACCTCAGCTGATGGCCCAGGGCAACCTCAGCTGATGGCCCAGGGCAACCTCACAGAGGAGGAGGGAGAGGCTGGGAAAGCCTCCGAGTGGCCAGCATAGACTGACAGGCCAGGTACACACACACACACACACACACACACACGCGGACGGACGGACGGACGGACGGACGGACGGACGGACGGACGGAAACCATGCAAGGCACTAGCCAGCACATCGGGAGCAATTTGGGGTTCAGTGTCCTGCTCAAGGACACTTCGACACACTGGGGGAGCCCGGGTTCGAACAGGCAACCTTGCGGTTGCCATCCAGCCACTCTACCCCTGAGCCACCGCCGCCCGTTACTGTGTGTGTGTGTGTGTGTGTGTGTGTGTGTGTGTGTGTGTGTGTGTGTGTGTGTGTGTGTGTGTGTGTGTGTGTGTGTGTGTGTGTGTGTGTGTGTGTGTGTGTGTGTGTGTGTGTGTGTGTGTGTGTGTGTGTGTGTGTGTGTGTGTGCGCGCGTGTGCGTGCGTCTATGCCTCAGAATATTTTGATAGTACTTTGGAATGTATCAGTGTCACTTGCACTGTACTTGACATATAGCAGACCTACAAGCTCACAACACGTCTGAGCAGATCTACAAGCTCACAAAGCATCATAGCAGATCTACAAGCTCACAACGCATCAGAATGTGTTATTTTTGGTGATTGTTCCTCCCAAAATAGTGACTGTTTACTGCTGTAGGCCTAGTTTATGACTTTCAGCACCACAGACAGCTCCCCCATGGCTGTGGGACTACTAGATTATGGTTGTCAGCACCACAGACAGCTCCCCTCACTGCTGCGAGACTAGTTTATGACTTCAGGACCATAGACAGCTCCCCTCAATGCTGTGAGACTAGTTTTTGGTGATTGTTCCTCCCAAAATAGTGACTGTTTACTGCTGTAGGCCTAGTTTATGACTTTCAGCACCAGAGACAGCTCCCCCATGGCTGTGGGACTAGTTTATGACTTTCAGCACCACAGACAGCTCCCCCATGGCTGTGGGACTACTAGATTATGGTTGTCAGCACCACAGACAGCTCCCCTCACTGCTGCGAGACTAGTTTATGACTTCAGGACCATAGACAGCTCCCCTCAATGCTGTGAGACTAGTTTATGATTTCAGGACCACAGACAGCTCCCCTCACAGCTGTGAGACTAGATTATGACTTCAGGACCACAGACAGCTCCCCTCACTGCTGCTGCATTAGGCTCTATTTGTTAAATAACTCTTCCTACTTATCCGGGCCTCTTCCGACTTCCGACTAACCCTTCACAGGCCAGATTAACCCTTTGTGGTTTCTCCCTGCTGTTTGTCCCTCTCTCTCTCTCTCTCTCTCTCTCTCTCTCTCTCTCTCTCTCTCTCTCTCTCTCAGGGCAACCTCAGCTGATGGCCCAGGGCAACCTCACAGAGGAGGAGGGAGAGGCTGGGAAAGCCTCCGAGTGGCCAGCATAGACTGACAGGCCAGGTACACACACACACACACACACACACACACACACACACACACACGGACGGACGGACGGACGGACGGACGGACGGACGGACGGACGGACGGACGGTCGGTTACCATGATTTTAGGCCTGAAAACAGGAAAATAAATCGCACTCGTACAGTGAACAGTGAGCGGTGCAACTATACTTTTATTGTTATCGTAAATGGTAAATGGTGCATTTATATAGCGCCTTTATCCAAGGCGCTTTACATAGATTGTGCATCAATTCACCCATTCACACACACATTCATACACCGATGGCGGCAGAAACCATGCAAGGTACTAGCCAGCACATCGGGAGCAATTTGGGGTTCAGTGTCCTGCTCAAGGACACTTCGACACTAACTCTGGGGGAGCCCGGGTTCGAACAGGCAACCTTGCGGTTGCCATCCAGCCACCGCCGCCCGTTACTGTGTGTGTGTGTGTGTGTGTGTGCGTGTGCGCGTGCGTCTATGCCTCAGAATATTTTGATAGTACTTTGGAATGTATCAGTGTCACTTGCACTGTACTTGACATATAGCAGACCTACAAGCTCACAACGCGTCTGAGCAGATCTACAAGCTCACGAAGCATCATAGCAGATCTACAAGCTCACAACGCATCAGAATGTGTTATTTTTGGTGATTGTTCCTCCCAAAATAGTGACTGTTTACTGCTGTAGGCCTAGTTTATGACTTTCAGCACCAGAGACAGCTCCCCCATGGCTGTGGGACTAGTTTATGACTTTCAGCACCACAGACAGCTCCCCCATGGCTGTGGGACTACTAGATTATGGTTGTCAGCACCACAGACAGCTCCCCTCACTGCTGCAAGACTAGTTTATGACTTCAGGACCATAGACAGCTCCCCTCAATGCTGTGAGACTAGTTTATGATTTCAGGACCACAGACAGCTCCCCTCACAGCTGTGAGACTAGATTATGACTTCAGGACCACAGACAGCTCCCCTCACTGCTGCTGCATTATAGCCTGGCTAATAAGCCAGACTAATATCACACAACACTGTCGCGGTATATCAGTCTGGGCTGGCTCCACTTGGATTTCATTTCCCGGGGAACATTTTCTCTTCGACGCAATTGGTCAGAGCTACTGTCAGTCAAAGGTCTCAAGCATTGAACGTCACTGTACCAAAGCCCGCCTATATTGCATACCGTGTCCCGATTGGTCCGACCTGTTCTCGATTGTAGGAAAGAGGCGTGCTACTGAGCCTCGCCAGACCGGTTTATTAACCAGGCTAGCTGCATTAGGCTCTATTTGTTAAATAACTCTTCCTACTTATCCGGGCCTCTTCCGACTTCCGACTAACCCTTCACAGGCCATATTAACCCTTTGTGGTTTCTCCCTGCTGTTTGTCCCTCTCTCTCTCTCTCTCTCTCTCTCTCTCTCTCTCTCTCTCTCTCTCTCTCTCTTTCAAGACTGATCTGTCTGATATTTTATATTCCATCCTAATTGGCTAACATTGGCTTTCAAAGTTTGCAGGATAGGCCCGTTTTGAAAAAAAAAAGCCTCAAATCATGAACGCAGCGTGCAATTTACGTGAAATCTTTCAAGTACTTTCCTACTAGGCTGAGGAATATATCCCACCCTTTTCACATTGGCCTGTTATAGCAGGCACTTAAAACACTTTTTTGGAACAAAATGCCTCAAATCATCCAATTGCCATGATGTGGCAGTTTTAAACACACTAAACGCGTGAGGAATCAGGAGGCGAGCAAGGTCTGTCTGATGATCTTTATTTAACGTGCACAGGAGGACACGGATGCTGCAGCACACACGGGTCTCAAGGCAGGCATAAATGTCAGTACAATGTCACACAGTTTATATCAGTGATAGACCACACCCAGAAGGTGGGGCAGAAAGAGATATGAGAGAAGGGCTTTTTTTAGGGACAGGATGCAGAGGTGAATACAAGCTTACAAAGATGAAAGGGCCATTTGCTTATAGACAAAAGGAAGAGAGGGGGGTGGGGGGGAACAGGTGAGAAGGGGGTTCCAGGTCACCAGAGCCAAGGTTGTCTCTGGTTGCTCTGTTGTTCTCACAGCATGGTTCAGAGCTTCAAAGCTGGGCTTGTATAGACTAATATCAATGTATTTAAATGTCCTTTTGTGATGGGAAATTCCTCGTCAAATCCCTCCTTTTGTTAATTAAACAACAACTTAATTAAACAATAATTGTGAATTTTCCATCAATATAATACATCATAATATCACATTTGAAGAAAATACATAAAAAATAGAAGCACTTGTAACATACATGTAATTGAGCTAAGCAAAAGAATGACACAAGGGTTTAAGCATATAACAATCATAACCAAAAAATCCCTAAGAATGATACTTGCAGTACCCTGTTGAATCAATTTGACCTGTCTATCCAACCAGAGACATCCAACACTTTTTTTATTTATTTTTTACATGTGGTCAGTCCGGGCTGTCACGTGCCTTTGTGGTACTCGGCTGAACGTTTGGCGTGTCCAATGGGTGCGAGAGACGCGCGCGCGCGTGTGTGTGTCTGGTCAGTGGTCGTACAGTCCTCCTAGCAGGCATATGAACCGCGTGCACTGAAGACCGTATGGTGTGACTGTGGCATTTTCTTTGGGCTCAGGCTGTGCTCCTTTCCTGTACCGAGGTGCACATGGTGAAAGCCTGATGATGATCGCTTCCCCGTTCTCCATCCGCTGGGCAGTTATAACAGCACGCTGTCTGCTGCCGCTGGTAGACAGTAGCATGTATCACCTGCTTGTTGGCTTGACTGCGGCACGCAGCTCCTGGGCGCCATTGTTCGTCGCTGTGTAGACGCGCCACTGCACACTGGATCTGGTCCTGTGTCCTTGCAATGAGGTCACCGGGCTAAACAGTTAGGGGGCAGGGCTTGCTGTCCTGTGCTGTGGGGGGTTTCTGTTAAAGCAGGAGATGAGACTGCACAAGTCCTTTGAAGTCATATGTATATTCCCTAATGTAGGTCCCCCCTTGTAACTATGAAATACATCCAGTCATTCATTCACACATTCATTACTGTCTAATAGCAAACATTTCACTCACACCACGCAATACGCCAGGCATGTGATCGTCTCATTGAAACCTCCTGGCTCCCCTTACCCCAAACTCAGGCTTTGACGCCAGGGCGAACTAAGTTCCTCCCGACACTTTCCGACACTGGACGTGTACCCAGCCGTTCCCACCACCAAAATAAGAAAATTTGGTAGAAGACTGCGTCCGCCGTCTAATACCACTATGCCTATTTCAATGAGTCGATTCCATGCCTGTACAAACACACATTTACAGAATTGATTTAAATGCTACCATCAGTTGTATTAGTAGGAGTATCAATTATCCAAGTCTTCAACCATAAAACTCTTTTTATGGGAATACTGAGCTAAACTTTTCATGTTATTTACGGAAAAATAAATCTACTTTTAGACAATCATGATCACATGATCCTAGTTCTGTTTACTTATCTCTTTTATTCATTAACCTCTCCGATAAATTTATAGAATTACAATTTTAATTTACAAACATAACCTATTTTAACCACTTTATTCCTATAAATCCTATTATTTTTGGCCATTGTAAAATAGTCAATCTACAAGCTCAAAATCACAATGAGTCTTGATGTGAGACATCCTACATAATGAGTACTTTTACTTAACCTGGATGATGATTGAATCCTCGTCTGGACGTGCAGCCCCGCATCGGCCCAGCTCTCCTGTCCGCCACCCCTCGCCAGTCAATCCGGCTTCTTCATCCCTCTGGTCTCTGTTTCCTTGGAGTTGCTTGGCCCCTCTCTGACCTCTAGTCCTTTTTGGCTGTGGGCAGGCCGGTCTCCAATGGTCTGGGCTGTTGCAGTTGAAACAGCGCCCATCATTCAGCTGAGTTTGCTTGGTCACTCTCTGACCTCTAGTCTTTCTCAGCTGTGGGCAAGCTGGTCTTCTTGGCTGTGTGCAGGCCGGTCTCCAATGGTCAGGGCTGTTGCAGTTGAAACAACGCCCATCATTCAACTGTTGGTGGTGGTTCATTCCACGTCCCCTGCCATCATGGTTTGAAGATGGCTCAGGTGATGGGCAACGGGGTTGAACGTAACTGTTGCTGCTGACTTTGTCACTGTCAGCCAGCACTGGGTTGGAAATGTCAATGCAGGATGAGCACTGGCTGCTGTCAGCGTCACTGAATTGTCCTTTCTGCGTTTCTTCTAATAGGCTGAGAGCAGCAAACATCCTTCCAGAATGGATAGAACTGTTGATATGGCTGAGGAGTAGGCTGTGCGGTTGCAGAGGCTGCAGGCATGTGTCACTCCAGGAGCATCCTCCTTGTCGTTGGAGAGGGCAGAGGGCTGAGGTGTTGCCTGCTGCTTCGGCAGGCTGGTATGGAGAGTGGATGGGACAGCTGTCTGTAGAGAGGGGGTTTGCATGTTCTGTGGCAGGCTGGGAGACATGACAATCACGTGCTGGAATGCTGGCTGTTTTGCTGGACGGGTTGGATGGCTGGGTTGGGGTGGGGGCAGTCAAGGCCTGGGCCGATCCGTGGCAACACCTGTAGACAGGAGGAAAACACAGGCGAGTAGGGGAAACTACATATGCAGGGGGGAGTCTATCACTTTTACTTTTCCAATAGTTTATCACAATCACTGAGACAGTAAAATGCTCCTAAATGCTAGTAGAGCATATTTTCCCACCATGTTAATCTCCTTTATGCAACACGCCGGTATCTTTATGCTACTCTGAGGACAGATGTTGCAACTTTATGCAACACGGTCAAAATGTCTTTCTTCTGTGATGTTCTTCCCACAGAGTAACAACTTTACTTTACTTTACTTTACAACTTTACACCCCACATTTGTTTCCACTAGTCTATGTAACACGGTATCTTTATGTCATTATGTGAGGACAACAAAATGTCCTTATGCTGCTTGTGCAACAATGTATCTTCTGTTATTCCCACAGAGCAACAAGGTGTGTTGTGTCACAACTTGACTTAATACAAGGTCTTCCTTTGCTTATTTTCTGTTTAGTCTATGTAACACGGTATCTTTATGTCATTATGTGAGGACAACAAAATGTCTTTATGCTGCTTGTGCAACAATGTATCTTCTGTTATTCCCACAGAGCAACAAGGTGTGTTGTGTCACAACTTGACTTAATACAAGGTCTTCCTTTCCTTTTATTTTTCCCACTAGGCTAGACTTCCTGCTGTATTTTGTGAATCAAACATACTCGACTACACAATAGATAGGTTGGCAAAATATGGTCTTAGAATTTAGCATACTTATTAAACCCTTTAAAAATTAGCACTTCAATTGTCAGGAACTTGTTTGGAATTTGGAAATTTCTCACCGTTTTTAGTGTAGCCATGGGTTTTTTTAAATCCAGGCGCTGAACTCCGTAGATGCAGCCGCGGATCTCCTGTTGATCTCTGTCCTTTTTTAGCGTTGACGTGATGGACAATCGTGGCTTGATCTCCCGGAGCTCAGACGTCACTGGATCCCACTTCTAGACACCGAATTGATGTGGCAGTTTTAAACACACTAGTGAGGAATCAGGAGGCGAGCAAGGTCTGTCTGATGATCTTTATTTAACGTGCACAGGAGTACACGGATGCTGCAGCACACACGGGTCTCAAGGCAGGCATAAATGTCAGTACAATGTCACACAGTTTATATCAGTGATAGACCACACCCAGAAGGTGGGGCAGAAAGAGATATGAGAGAAGGGCTTTTTTAGGGACAGGATGCAGAGGTGAATACAAGCTTACAAAGATGAAAGGGCCATTTGCTTATAGACAAAAGGAAGAGAGGGGGGTGGGGGGGAACAGGTGAGAAGGGGGTTCCAGGTCACCAGAGCCAAGGTGTCTCTGGTTGCTCTGTTGTTCTCACAGCATGGTTCAGAGCTTCAAAGCTGGGCTTGTATAGACTAATATCAATGTATTTAAATGTCCTTTTGTGATGGGAAATTCCTCGTCAGCCATCAAAGGCATAATAACAAATTGCACCCTTTTCACATTGGCCTAGTATAGCGCCACCAGGAGGCCACAACCTGACCTGCACTGGTGGAGACCTGTGTCCCAGGGGGCACTTTTTCTAGTTTGGTCTTGTTTCTAAAGTGTAGTAGTTTATTTGGTCTTGTTTTTAAAGTGTAGTTGTTCATTTGGGCTGGTTTCTAAAGTGTAGTTGTTTATTTGGGCTGGTTTCTAAAGTGTAGTTTAGACCATGAATGAGACTAAGTGAGCTGACTAAGTGAACTGAGACTGAGTTTAATAAAAAATAAGAATGGATAGTTCGACAGTGATAAGTGGCATTACTATCATTGCCTTATGTAGCTATATGATTGTGAATGTATGTACGCACACACGCACACACATGCGTGCACACACACACACACCTGGTACACACCTACTTCCACAACTAAGATCTGTTGTTGCAGTGGCGTCGTCACCCCCTGCTACTTCCACAACTAAGATCTGTTGTTGCAGTGGCGTCGTCACCCCCTGCTACTTCCACAACTAAGATATGTTGTTGCAGTGGTGTCGTCACCCCCTGCTACTTCCACAACTAAGATCTGTTGTTGCAGTGGCGTCGTCACCCCCTGCTACTTCCACAACTAAGATCTGTTGTTGCAGTGGCGTCGTCACCCCCTGCTACTTCCACAACTAAGATCAAGTGTGTGAATGTCAAGTGATGGTTGCCCGTTTCCCCAGGATGTGTGGGAAGCATTTTTTTTTTTTTTTTTAGAAGCTTGGAGTGTTAGTGTGTTACTCTGTGTGTGAGAGATGATAGCGTGCAGGTTGGGTTTTTATGTGTGTGTGAGATGATTCTGTGCAGGGCAGGTGTGTATGTGAGAGAGAGATGGCGCGCGCGTGCGTGCGTGCGTGCGTGCGTGCGTGCGTGCGCGCGCGCGCGCGTGCGTGCGTGCGTGCGTGCGTGCGCGCGTGCGTGCGCGCGTGCGCGCGTGCGTGCGCGCGTGCGTGCGCGCATGCGCGCCTGTCTTTCTGTTATGTGCCGCCCTCATGTGGACAAAGTTGTTTTTGCGGGCTGATGACAAATAAATGTCTTGTCTAGCCTCAAGGTAGAAACCATGACAAGACATGTACATTAATGCATTCATAAAATCATTTATTGTCCCAGTGTCCTGTCCCATCACCGGATACTGGGTGAAGAGATACGAAGCAGCCCAGAGTCCTGTCCCATCACCGGATACTGGGTGAAGAGATACGAAGCAGCCCAGAGTCCTGTCCCATCACCGGAAACTGGGTGGAGAGATACGAAGCAGCCCACGACCACTGGATGAGATGCAATAAGCTGCTCATCAAAGACCCAAACTACAGGTGAGTCTGACAGACTGCTGCTTCGTTTTTATATTATTCTAGTGCTCATTAATGTACAGAACAGTACAGAATTCATTCCATATGTTGATCTGACCCCCCCATGCCAAAGCGCCAGCGCTCGCCCACAGTCTGCTGTAACCCAGGCGGATGCTTGCACGCATGTGGGGTCCCGACCCCAACTTTGGGAACCCCATCAAACAGTATGTCACAAGGAAACGTGTTCATTATAGGATAGATTGAATAACTTTATACTTGACCCTAGCATCCCTATTCTGGGGGGAACAGTTGCCAAAAATAGCAGATCTACAACATCACAAGCCGTCTCAATGTGACACCTTTTGAGTTTGTAGATCGGCTTTGGGTTAGATTGACAAAATAATGCACTGTGCAACTAATAAATGACTAAAATGATAATTGATAAAAGACCAGTAATGCATCAAAGGTCAACACACTGACTATACTAATACAAATTCATCAAACATGAATTGTCAAATGACATCAGAGTCTTGTTTATTTGGTCTTGTTTCTAAAGTGTAGTTGTTTATTTGGTGAGAGTTTTTTTTGCGCTCCGTCCGTCCGTGTGTGTGTGTGTGTGTGTGTGTCCGTCGTCCGTGTGTCCGTCCGTGGACAGCTAATCTCCGGCACCGTTGGCTTGATCGCAGCCATACTCTGCACACACACTCCCTGAATGCCACAGCTGAGCCTCTGCCCCAAGGTTTTCACATTGGCCTCTTATAGCACCACCAGGAGGCTGCTTTGTGCAAAACAATTTATTGGACAGTACACCTACAGATTTTGTCCAAACATCATGCAAATTGGTAAACGTGTCTTTCAGATTTTTCAAACTTCATCCTGATTGGCTAAGATTGGCTACCAAAGGTCGCAGGAGTGCACGGTTTCAAACAAAATGCCGCAAATCATGAACACATTGTGTGATTTCCGTGAAATTGTGCACGCACATTCCCACTAGGCCGAGGAAGAAATGCCTTTGGAACATTTTGAACTCAGCCTCATGGTGGCGCTATAACTGGCCAAATAGTGTTTTACCTCTACCTGCACAGATCTGTGTAAAACTTTGTATGCATACTCCCTAGAGGCCAAGAAAAAACCTTTGCCTGGAATTTTTCACATCTGCTCTAGCGCCACCAGGAGGCCGACATATGTAAAACACATTTTCTGATATTATTCCTTCAGATTTTATCCAAATTTCACGCAAATCGGTACACATGCTCACCATAGTCATGTGATCAAGATGAGTTTGTTTGATTTCTCATAATCCATCCTGATTGGATACGATTAGTTTCTAAAGTTTTCAGGAGTAGCCCGCATTCACTCTCGATCTCTCTATCTCTCTCTCTCTCTCTCTCTATCTCTCTCTCTTACTTATCCTATCTTCTTCAGTGAGAGGGTATGGAGAACACTGGATCTTCCAGCGCTGGTGTTGGAGAACCTTCCCAACCCACCTGACAGGATCTACTGGAAGACCACCCTGCTGCTGCCTGGAGACCACGATGGACACATCAGGCTGGAGGACAGGTTAGAAGATCCTCTAACTTTCTAGGATTAGTCTAGGACGTGTGGAGCATTGTCCAGGAAGTGTTGAGCATTGTCCAGGGTGTTTTAGAGAAGCTAGAAGAGTCTGGGGTGTGTGGAGCATTGTCCAGGGAGTTTTATAGAAGGAACAAGAGTCTAGGACGTGTGGAGCGTTGTCCAGGGTGTTTTAGGGAAGGGAGAAGAGTCTGGGACGTGTGGAGCGTTGCCCAGGGTGTTTCAGAGAAGGGAGATGAGTCTAGGACGTGTGGAGCGTTGTGCAGGGTGTTTTAGAGAAGGGACAACAGTGTAGGACGTGTGGAGCATTGTCCATTGTGTTTTCGGGAAGGGTGAAGAGTCTGGGACGTCCAGGGTGTTTTTGTGAAGGGAGATGAGACTAGGACGTGTGGAGCGTTGTCCAGTGGTTTTTAGGGAAGGCAGAAGAGTCTGGGATGTGTGGAGCATTTTCCAGGGTGTCTTATGGAAGGGAGAAGAGTTTAGGACGTATGGAGCGTTGTCCAGTGGTTTTTAGGGAAGGCAGAAGAGTCTGGGATGTGTGGAGCATTTTCCAGGGTGTCTTATGGAAGGGAGAAGAGTCTGGGACGTGTGGAGCATTGGCACGCACGCAGGCATGCAGGCATTTACTCTCTCTCATTCGATCTCTCTCTCATTCTCTCTCTCTCTATCTATCTATCTCTCTCTCTTACTTATCCTATCTCTCTCTTACTTATCCTATCTTCTTCAGTGAGAGGGTGTTTTAGAAAAGGGAGATGAGACTAAGACGTGTGGAGCGTTGTCCAGTGTGTTTTAGGGAAGGGAGAAGAGCCTGGGACTTGTGGAGCATTGTCCAGGGGGGTTTAGAGAAGGAAAAAAAGTCTAGGAAGTGTTGAGCATTGTCCAGGGTGTTTTAGAGAATGTAGAAGAGTCTGGGGTGTGTGGAGCATTGTCCAGGGTGTTTTAGAGAAGGAACAAGAGTCTGGGGTGTGTGGAGCATTGTCCAGGGTGTTTTAGAGAAGGGAGAAGAGTCTAGGAAGTGTTGAGCATTGTCCAGGGTGTTTTAAAGAAGGTAGAAGAGTCTGGGGTGTGTGGAGCATTGTCCAGGGTGTTTTAGAGAAGGGAGAAGAGTCTGGGACGTGTGGAGCGTTGCCCAGGGTGTTTCAGAGAAGGGAGATGAGTCTAGGACGTGTGGAGCGTTGTGCAGGGTGTTTTAGAGAAGGGACAACAGTGTAGGACGTGTGGAGCATTGTCCATTGTGTTTTCGGGAAGGGTGAAGAGTCTGGGACGTGTGAAGCATAGTCCAGGGTGTTTCAGAGGAGGGAGATGAGTCTAGGACGTGTGGAGCGTAGTCCAGGGTGTTTTAGTGAAGGGAGATGAGACTAGGACGTGTGGAGCGTTGTCCAGTGGTTTTTAGGGAAGGCAGAAGAGTCTGGGATGTGTGGAGCATTTTCCAGGGTGTCTTATGGAAGGGAGAAGAGTTTAAGACGTATGGAGCGTTGTCCAGTGTTTTTTAGGGAAGGCAGAAGAGTCTGGGACGTATGGAGCGTTGTCCAGTGTTTTTTAGGGAAGGCAGAAGAGTCTGGGATGTGTGGAGCATTTTCCAGGGTGTCTTATGGAAGGGAGATGAGTCTAGGACATGTGGAGCGTTGTCCAGGGTGTTTTAGTGAAGGGAGATGAGACTAAGACATGTGGAGCGTTGTCCAGTGTGTTTTAGGGAAGGGAGAAGAGCCTGGGACTTGTGGAGCATTGTCCAGGGCGTTTTAGGGAAGGAAAAATAGTCTAGGAAGTGTTGAGCATTGTTCAGGGTGTTTTAGAGAAGGTAGAAGAGTCTGGGGTGTGTGGAGCATTGTCCAGGGTGTTTTAGAGAAGGGAGAAGAGTCTGGGACGTGTGGAGCGTTGCCCAGGGTGTTTCAGAGAAGGGAGATGAGTCTAGGACGTGTGGAGCGTTGTGCAGGGTGTTTTAGAGAAGGGACAACAGTGTAGGACGTGTGGAGCATTGTCCATTGTGTTTTCGGGAAGGGTGAAGAGTCTGGGACGTGTGAAGCATTGTCCAGGGTGTTTCAGAGGAGGGAGATGAGTCTAGGACGTGTGGAGCGTTGTCCAGGGTGTTTTAGTGAAGGGAGATGAGACTAGGAAGTGTGGAGCGTTGTCCAGTGGTTTTTAGGGAAGGCAGAAGAGTCTGGGATGTGTGGAGCATTTTCCAGGGTGTCTTATGGAAGGGAGAAGAGTTTAGGACGTATGGAGCGTTGTCCAGTGTTTTTTAGGGAAGGCAGAAGAGTCTGGGATGTGTGGAGCATTTTCCAGGGTGTCTTATGGAAGGGAGAAGAGTCTGGGATGTGTGGAGCATTTGCACGCACGCAGGCATGCAGGCATTTACTCTCTCTCATTCACTCTCTCTCTCATTCTCTCTCTCTCTATCTATCTATCTCTCTCTCTTACTTATCCTATCTCTCGCTCTTACTTATCCTATCTTCTTCAGTGAGAGGGTGTTTTAGAAAAGGGAGATGAGACTAAGACGTGTGGAGCGTTGTCCAGTGTGTTTTAGGGAAGAGAGAAGAGCCTGGGACTTGTGGAGCGTTGTCCAGGGGGTTTTAGAGAAGGAAAAATAGTCTAGGAAGTGTTGAGCATTGTCCAGGGTGTTTTAGAGAAGGAACAAGAGTCTAGGACGTGTGGAGCGTTGCCTAGGGTGTTTTAGAGAAGGGAGAAGAGTCTGGGACATGTGGAGCGTTGCCCAGGGTGTTTCAGAGAAGGGAGATGAGTCTAGGACGTGTGGAGCGTTGTCCAGGGTGTTTTAGAGAAGGAACAAGAGTCTAGGACGTGTGGAGCGTTGCCTAGGGTGTTTTAGAGAAGGGAGAAGAGTCTGGGACATGTGGAGCATTGCCCAGGGTGTTTCAGAGAAGGGAGATGAGTCTAGGACGTGTGGAGCGTTGTCCAGGGTGTTTTAGAGAAGGGACAACAGTGTAGGACGTGTGGAGCATTGTCCATTGTGTTTTCGGGAAGGGTGAAGAGTCTGGGACGTGTGAAGCATTGTCCAGGGTGTTTCAGAGGAGGGAGATGAGTCTAGGACGTGTGGAGTGTTGTCCAGGGTGTTTTAGTGAAGGGAGATGAGACTAAGACGTGTGGAGCGTTGTCCAGTGTGTTTTAGGGAAGGGAGAAGAGCCTGGGACTTGTAGAGCATTGTCCAGGGCGTTTTAGGGAAGGAAAAATAGTCTAGGAAGTGTTGAGCATTGTCCAGGGTGTTTTAGAGAAGGTAGAAGAGTCTGGGGTGTGTGGAGCATTGTCCAGGGTGTTATAGAGAAGGAACAAGAGTCTAGGACGTGTGGAGCGTTGTCCAGGGTGTTTTAGAGAAGGGAGAAGAGTCTGGGACGTGTGGAGCGTTGCCCAGGGTGTTTCAGAGAAGGGAGATGAGTCTAGGACGTGTGGAGCGTTGTGCAGGGTGTTTTAGAGAAGGGACAACAGTGTAGGACGTGTGGAGCATTGTCCATTGTGTTTTCGGGAAGGGTGAAGAGTCTGGGACGTGTGAAGCATTGTCCAGGGTGTTTCAGAGGAGGGAGATGAGTCTAGGACGTGTGGAGCGTTGTCCAGGGTGTTTTAGTGAAGGGAGATGAGACTAGGACGTGTGGAGCGTTGTCCAGTGGTTTTTAGGGAAGGCAGAAGAGTCTGGGATGTGTGGAGCATTTTCCAGGGTGTCTTATGGAAGGGAGAAGAGTTTAGGACGTATGGAGCGTTGTCCAGTGGTTTTTAGGGAAGGCAGAAGAGTCTGGGATGTGTGGAGCATTTTCCAGGGTGTCTTATGGAAGGGAGAAGAGTCTGGGACGTGTGGAGCATTGGCACGCACGCAGGCATGCAGGCATTTACTCTCTCTCATTCACTCTCTCTCTCATTATCTCTCTCATTCTCTCTCTCTCTATCTATCTATCTCTCTCTCTTACTTATCCTATCTCTCTCTCTTACTTATCCTATCTTCTTCAGTGAGAGGGTGTTTTAGAAAAGGGAGATGAGACTAAGACGTGTGGAGCGTTGTCCAGTGTGTTTTAGGGAAGGGAGAAGAGCCTGGGACTTGTGGAGCATTGTCCAGGGGGTTTTAGAGAAGGACAAATAGTCTAGGAAGTGTTGAGCATTGTCCAGGGTGGGAAACACATGATTCCCTACCCCAAGATCAATGTAGGAGTTGACAGAGCCAGAGATTGTAACCCATATGAATTAATGTGTCCCTTCCCCAGGCTGATGTAGGAGGTGCCAGCAATGGTTGGATGGCAGTAGATTTCGGGGGTTGACGGACTTCAACCCCTGAACTCAGATGGTCTGGTATATAAAAGGATTGATCAAACCCAGGACCCGTTGTACCAACGGTATAGTGCAATCAATCCCGCTATATATCAGTGGAGCATAACTCTGACCATTTGAGAAATAGTATTTAAACTGTTTTAGCGTTGGGGCGGGAATAGCCTTGGGAGGGAACTGTAGTACTTAATCAGTTGGTATAGTGTATTGACGTGGCCTACTATGCTGCTCGGGTCCCCCATCCCATAAACCTGCGCTGCCGTAGGTAGAACATTGCGTCAAGGGACTAAGCTATACCAAGTGATTACTTACCGATAGAGAAATCAGTCAAGGGAGGATGCATTAAAGTGAGAATTGTAAAAAACAACATCACCAGGTTAGCTGCAAGCAACCATACTGAGGCCGAGCACTGATCTAAGCAGTAAAGAATAAATGTCTTTGGGTCATTCTACAGAAACGTGCATTTTCCATTTTAAGTGTTTGATTTTTAAAATACAATTTGTAACGTTTTAAATACATTTTTTGGATGAAGTAGATCGGTACCTCTCCCAAAATAGGGTTCTAACCACTAGTTATACTCATGTTTCTGAAAGGTTACACCCATATTTTATTCCCCATGAGTATGGAGTTAATGATTTTCAAACTTTTTCCAAATTGAAGCATTTTCCACAATGAAGCTTTTTCCACAAAAATGAGAATAGTCTAGTCGGTAGAGGGAGGTATCATGCACCCCCAGTATATATACTTCTAATCAGTGTTTTCTTATTGGAAGAAATGTGCTGAAAATGATGAGCTATGATAAAAAGTTGTCAAAATATCCCACCTACCTCAAAACCCCCTATTTAGTATATTGCTCTTGCGAAATTGTGTAAAGGCAAATATAAATTCACTAAAATTACATAAATAGACATGGTAGTCTGGGGCTTGCTACCATTATATCTATAAATATGGCCTACATAATCTCCAGAAACACAGACAAATCTACTGTCCACTTATAACAACAAAGATGGTTATTTTCCACCAATGTATAGATAACACTTTCCTGGGGGTCTTTATGTGTGTAATATGTGGTTTTAGATATTTTAGATTGTAGCAGTGAGCCCAGTATCTCTGATGTCATGTACACTGGGCTCACTTACTTCCTGGACTACAATTCCTATACTGTTTTGGTGCACTGCTCCTCCTTGTGGATAGGGGGATGGCTGTCCTACTGAGACAACATGTCCAGGAAGTAAGTGAGCCCAAAGTCCATGACATCAGATACACTGGGCTCACTACTAAAATCTAAAATATCTAAAACCACTTATTATATATATATATTACACACATAAAGAACCCCAGGAAAGTGTTCTAAATCTTCTAAATATCATTAACATATATTGTTTTGCAAAAAGGGTGAAGTGTCCCTTTAAGCCCAACATGGCCTTTCTATCTTGAAAATGACACGTAGCCAAAAGTCTGCACTATACCTCCAATCGACTGAAGAAGACTGAGCTTCTCTTCTTCCCAGCTAAGTCCTGCCCTATGCGGGAGCTAACTATTTCCATAGACAGCGCCCTGGTAACGTCTGTCCCAACAGCCAGGAACCTTGGTGTAGTCCTGGACAGTCAGCTCTCGTTCAAAACTCACATCACAGCTGTCACTCGATCCTGTAGGTTCACACTCTATAACATACGACGAATTAGACCGTTCCTCACCCAGGAATCAGGCCAGCTCCTAATCCAGACAACAGTCTTGTCAAAAGTTGACTATTGTAACTCCCTCCTCACTGGCCTACCGGCATGTGCACTTAAGCCTACAATTTACAATTTACAATTTACAATTTAGGCATTTAGCAGACGCTCTTAATCCAGAGCGACTTACATTAGGCAAGAACAAAAGTATGGGAATACATCACATATATAAAATGCATTTATCAAGAAACATGCGTAAGCTAAGAACGTAACTAGAACATATCTATATAATGACACTATACATATTAAATATACATATATACTATACTATGCTATACATATGTACTATGATGTGCTATGACTACATACAATGCAATTATTGTGCTGTCTACAAGACATGCTATAAGTCTGTTTCAAATGCTATCTAAGTCTAAAAAGTGCTATCTAAGGGGGTAGGATAAGTGCTATGGGCCATGATGGAGTCTGAAAAGGTGGGTCTTCAGACTACGGCGGAAGATTGGGAGTGATGCTGCAGTTCTGATTGCAACGGGGAGTGCATTCCACAGTTTTGGGGCCAGAAGGGAGAAGAGTTTGGGACGTGTGGAGCGTTGTCCCGGCGTTTTTAGTGAGGGTACTTCCAGCTTTCCTGCGTTGGCTGATCTGAGTGCGCGGGAGGGTTTGTAGGGTTCAATCATGCTTGCAAGATATGGGGGAGCCATACCTTTGGTTGCTTTGAATGCCAGCATCAGAGTTTTGTATTCTGTGCGGGCAGCGACTGGGAGCCAGTGCAGGGAGCGGAGCAGGGGGGAGACATGTGAGAATTTTGGCTGGTTGAAGACCAGACGAGCTGCGGCGTTTTGGATCAGTTGGAGAGGCTTAAGTGCACATGCCGGTAGGCCAGTAAGGAGCTGTTACGGACCACGGTCCTGTTGTGATTTGATTATATTTGTTTAAGTATAATTATTATTTATGGTGACTATTAAACTGGGATAATAATTATAAGTTGGAAATCTATTATATATTGTATTATATAAGGCATATTATAAGCTGTGTTTCTTTTGTTCCCTAATAATGAATGAGACGATGAGACTGTTGGCTACAGATCTCATATGGATGAATACAGACATGGCTGTGAGTGACAGGTCCCTGACTGGACCTGCCCCTCCCTTCCTTATTCGCTCTCCCCGACAACACCAGTTTCCTGTTGGCTGAGCACTCTTCCTGTCGCTCTATAAAAGCTCAGTTGAACTTGGACTGCATGGGAGGACGACAGCATATCTAGCAGCAGAGACTCGATCCCTCTGTCCTTCGCTCGTTCGCCTGCCTTTTGTTTTGTTTAGTTTGTTCTTTATTCATTCGTTCAGTTCTGCCGTAAGTTGCCTTAGATCTATTTTTGTTTGGTTTTGTTGCCCAGTTATTTCGTTATTTAATATATATATATCTTCACTCATATATATATATATATATAATAATTGTTACTATTCAGTCTGTGAATTGCTATTTATCTGTATGTAAAGCCCGGTTCCTACTCCACCATGTAGGGGTGCCAGGTAGTTTTCTTTTCCCTGATTTATTGTAATTTTGGTTAGTTAGGTTAGTTAGGGATTTAGAATTGTATTTTTGTTTAACTCTCGGTTAGGGCCTAAGTTAGGGGTAAACTTTTGATTTCCAGTTAGAGCCGTTTTCCTTAGAATAGAACCTGCACCTTGAAGCCAATACTATACAGTTGTGAAAATGTGAACCAAAGAACAAGAAATGTAAACTTTGTCTCTGCTAAACGGAAAAAGAGCTACAACAATAAACTAAGTTCTTTTTTTCAACCCTGTCTCCTCTTGAATTATGTTGTGTTCCTTCACCCTAGACGAAGGTGCGTAACATGATTGGGGGCTCGTAAAAGTAGATAGGACCATTGTTTGATATTAATTCGGAAAGTTAATAAAAAAAAAAAAAAAAAAGTGAACTCCAAGTTTTGCCCAAAAATAATTTGGAGGTTCTCTTTTTTTTTCGCTCTCAAGGTTACCCCTCGTAATTAGGTTTGTTTGTAAGTATTATTGTAATTTGGCTTCTTTGGATTCTGATCATTTTTTGGATACTTTTGAGTATTTAAATTATTTTTGCGGCCTAGTTTGGCCTTCGTTCGTTTCGTTGTTTTTTGTTAAAAGGCGGCGCGAGTGGAAGTGTTGTTCGTTCGTTTTCTCTTGTTCATTCCCGGTCTGGTGAGTAGTCAAACATTAGTTTTTTTTTTGTCTCTCTGTGGTTTGGCAGTTTGCTAGTGTAGGGGTTAGATTTAAATGTCTTCTGGTCAAATAGGAACAAGTAGTATTTTGTCTGATGAAATAGAGGAGGACACACACACACCTCCTGCTTCTCCCACTCTCCGAAATTTAGATAACTTTACGAAAGTGGAATTGAACCTGGTTGCCAAAGCCTTTAATATCCAGGTTCCAACCGGTCTTAATAAAGCCGGGTTGAAACGGTGTGTTGAGGGAAAACTCACCGAGAAAGGGCTCATGGAGAGCCAACAGCAGCATGTTAGTACATCTGTGCAGTCTAGCGGGGGTGCGGCCTCGCACGCCCCGGCATTATCTGACCTGGAAGATGGAGGGGATGCCTCCGCTTCCCAGAGTCCAACGGATACTAACGCCGCTGCTGGGGGAGTCCTCGACACACGGGGTCTCGAGCTCACTATCCGGTTGAGAAGGCTGGATCTTGATGTGAAGGCTATGGAGGTAGAGGCGCTTCAATTACGGATCAGGGCGGCGGAGCTCGAGAGGGAACCGCTCCCCCAGCACAGCTCACTGCAGTCGGCAGGAGCTGTTGGAACGTCTACGACCACCCATGGTGCGACACCGACCTTCGATATCAGTAAGCATATTTCCCTTGTCCCTCCCTTCAGAGAAGCGGAGGTAGATTCGTATTTTGATGCATTTGAGCGCATTGCTACCACTGTGAATTGGCCTAAAAACATGTGGAGTCTGTTATTGCAATGCAAACTTGTGGGAAAAGCGCGGGATGTGTGTGCGGCTTTATCTATCGATCAGAGTTTGGATTATGAAGTGGTTAAAAAGACCATATTACGCAGCTATGCCCTCGTACCCGAGGCGTATAGACAGCGCTTTCGTTCTTCATGTGAGAAAACTGCCGATCAAACCTATGTAGAATTTGCCAGAGAGAAATCTGTGTTGTTTGACAAATGGTGCACGGCTACTAAAGCTGTGACTGCTCACCAGATCCGTGAATTGATTTTGTTGGAGGAATTTAAATCCTGCTTAAATGAGCGCATTGTTGTCTACTTAAACGAGCAGAAAGTGGACAGTTTGGATAAAGCGGCGGTATGCGCCGACGAGTTTGTTTTGACACATCGATCTGTGTTTTCGTCTCCCTCTGCCCGCCGTGACCCTGCGGGGGGCAGATCGGGAAAAAAATCGTTTTCCAAAAACCCACCTAGTTCGGATGCTAATGCGGTCTCCTCGGAGACTCGTGAGTGTTTCTATTGCCATGAGAAGGGTCACCTCATTTCTTTGTGCCCTGCTCTGCAGCGCAAGGAGAATCAGAATCCAAAAAGACCAAAACCAGTGGGGTTTGTTCAAACTTTTTATCCGCCGCTCTCCCCTGTCACAGCTGAGGCTGTTTCGAGGGAAACGGTGGAGCAGTTTGGTCCATTCTTGCTAAAAGGGTTTGTCTCTCTGTCGGGCCAGGATGACGATAAAGTGCCAATCATGATCCTGCGCGACACTGGAGCCTCACAATCTCTCATCTTGCGTGATGTATTGCCTTTTTCAGAGAAGTCTTTCTGTGGTTCTGATGCTCTCGTGTTAGGAGTAGAAATGAATTCGTCGCGCGCTCCGTTGCATAATGTGTTTTTGTGTTCACCTCTGGTTTCTGGTCTTGTGCAGGTGGGTACCCGCGAGTGTTTACCAGTTGGTGGTGTGGCGCTGATTCTCGGCAATGATCTGGCGGGTGGAAAGGTGTTTCCCACGCCGGAGATTGTCGACAATCCTGTGGTCTGTTTGGATCAGTCGGTGAGTATTGGTGACACGGTTTTGTTCCCTGCGTGCGCTGTGACCCGGGCGCAAGCGAGGAGGGGCCGTGATGAGTCTGTCTTGAGTGACACATTCATGTGCTTTGATCAACCAGTGATTCGTTCTGCCGCAAAGCCTAGACAGAAGGATGATGGTGTACTGCATGTTTCGACTGATTTTGTGTTTGATGTTGATAAAGAGGCTTTCGTTTCGGCGCAGCAAAATGATCCATCTCTCACTGTTTTCTGGGAGGGCGCTCGAGTGCAGGACGCGCCGGGTGTGTACAGTGTTGTGGATGGCATTTTGACGCGCACTTGGTTTCCACCTACCGTCGGCAATCTCGGGTGGAATTCGGTGCAGCAGGTTGTTGTTCCGCAACCTTTTCGTTCTCAAGTTTTGAGTCTCGCTCATGACAATTTGGCTGGTCATTTAGGCATACGCAAAATGTACTCTCGCATCCTGCGCTATTTTTATTGGCCAGGATTGAAATCTGATGTGGCTAAATTCTGCCGTTCGTGTCATGTTTGCCAAATCATGGGCAAACCGAACCAAACTATTCCTCCCGCTCCGTTAGTGCCTATTCCGGTTATGGGAGAACCATTTGAACACATTATCATTGATTGCGTTGGCCCACTTCCCAAAACGAAGTCGGGTTATCAATACTTGCTCACTTTAATGTGCGCTGCCACTCGCTTCCCTGAGGCGATTCCGCTGCGTACATTAAAGGCCAAAGAAGTAATTAAGGCATTAATTAACTTTTTCTCCATTTTCGGTTTACCGGTTTCCCTACAGTCGGACCAGGGTACTAATTTTGTTTCGAAGCTTTTTGCTCAGGTTATGAAGACTTTGTCCATCAAACACAGACAGTCCAGTGCATATCATCCTGAGAGTCAGGGCGCCCTAGAGCGTTTCCATCAGACGCTCAAGTCAATGATGAAAAAGTACTGTACTGAGACGGGCAAAACGTGGGATGAAGGCTTGCCTTTTCTGCTTTTAGCAGTAAGGGAAAGTGTTCAAGAATCACTTGGTTTTAGCCCCTCTGAGCTTGTGTTCGGGCACAGCGTGCGCGGGCCTCTCCGTGTTTTCCGTGATCGCCTATTGTCCAAATCTACTGCCCCAGCCTCAAATGTATTGGACTATGTGTCTAATTTCAGGGAACGCCTGCACAAGGCCTGTGATTTTGCGCGTAGCGCACTGTCGGAGACACAGGGGAGGATGAAAAAACGCTTCGACCGTAAGGCGGTTAAACGTGACTTTCAAGTGGGTGACAGGGTGTTAATTTTACTCCCTTTGCTTACTTCCTCCCTCCAGGCTAAGTTCAGTGGGCCCTACGTCATTGAGAAAAAACTGAGTGACACTGATTATGTGGTCAGTACGCCAGACCGTCGGAGAAAAACCCGTGTGTGTCATGTTAACATGCTTAAACCTTATGTGACTCGTTCTGACAGGGATGCGCCTCCAGCCGCGCTAGTCCCTGTAGCTTCGTGTGTTCCCGTGGTGCCTTCTCTTTATTCCCCAGAGAGTGATGGCCTGCAGTCTAGGGGCTCTGGTGGCTCCACCCTGCAAAATTCTGAGTTTCTGAAGAATCTGTCTTATAATTTGCAGCACTTGGATCCTGTGGCTCGAGCGGACATGGTGAACTTGATTGAAAATAATTTGGCTTTGTTTTCAGACACGCCTACGTGCACTACTATTCTGTCCCACGATGTGGAGGTAGGTGATAGTCCTCCTATTAAGCAGCACGCTTACAGGGTTAATCCCACTAAGCGTGCGTTGATTAAAAAGGAGGTGGACTATCTGTTGGAACATGGTCTTGCTGTTCCTAGTTGTAGCGCGTGGAGTTCACCATGTATACTCGTGCCAAAGGCTGATGGCAGTCAACGCTTTTGTACTGATTTTAGAAAGGTGAATAATGTCACTACTCCGGACTCGTTTCCATTGCCGTTAATGTTGGACTGTGTCGATCGCGTTGGTGCTGCTAAATTCGTTACAAAACTCGATTTGCTTAAAGGTTACTGGCAGGTCCCTTTAACTGCTCGTGCGTCGGATATCTCTGCGTTTGTGACACCCGATGGCCTCTATCAGTATACTGTTATGCCATTCGGACTTCGGAATGCACCCGCTACGTTTCAACGTATGATGCGCGTTGTGCTAGCGGGCGTGGCTAATGTTGAGTCTTATCTTGATGACTTGGTAGCGTACAATGATACGTGGTCTGATCACATGCACACACTCGGGTTGATCTTCGAACGGTTGGCGGCGGCCAATTTAACCATTAATCTGTCAAAATGTGATTTCGGTAGGGCCACTGTGACGTACCTGGGGAGGGAAGTGGGTCAAGGTAAAGTTCGTGCCCTTGACGCCAAGGTCAAGGCTATTATTGATTACCCTGTGCCTACGTCTCGTCGTAGTCTCCGTCGTTTTCTCGGTATGTCCAGCTACTATCGTGCGTTCTGCAAAAATTTTGCGGATGTAGTTGCTCCTCTAACCAGTTTGACTTCTGTGAAAAAGCCTTATGTCTGGTCATCTGCATGTCAGCATGCTTTTGATTCTTGCAAAGCCCTCCTGTGTAGCACTCCTGTCCTGGCTGCCCCGGACTTCCATCAACCCTTCAAGCTGGAGGTGGACGCAAGCGGCAGTGGGGGTGGAGCAATTCTATTACAAGAAGATGAATCAGGTACTGACCATCCCGTTTGCTATTACTCCAAGAAATTTAATCCGGCTCAAAACAACTACAGCACCATAGAAAAGGAGACCCTTGCGTTGCTCCTTGCTGTACAATTTTTTGAAGTTTATGTGGGATCCAGCTCTTTACCTGTAACGGTCTACACTGACCATAATCCTTTGGTCTTTTTGAAACAAATGAGAAATTCGAATCAACGGCTTATGCGATGGTCATTACTGGTACAGGACTTCAATTTACAAATTTGTCACAAGAAAGGTGCTGATAATGTCTTGGCAGATGCTCTTTCTCGTGTTTACTCCCCAGAGTAACTCAACTTCTTCTTTTGGGGGAGGAAGTTCTGTTTTGTGGGGGGGGTGTTACGGACCACGGTCCTGTTGTGATTTGATTATATTTGTTTAAGTATAATTATTATTTATGGTGACTATTAAACTGGGATAATAATTATAAGTTGGAAATCTATTATATATTGTATTATATAAGGCATATTATAAGCTGTGTTTCTTTTGTTCCCTAATAATGAATGAGACGATGAGACTGTTGGCTACAGATCTCATATGGATGAATACAGACATGGCTGTGAGTGACAGGTCCCTGACTGGACCTGCCCCTCCCTTCCTTATTCGCTCTCCCCGACAACACCAGTTTCCTGTTGGCTGAGCACTCTTCCTGTCGCTCTATAAAAGCTCAGTTGAACTTGGACTGCATGGGAGGACGACAGCATATCTAGCAGCAGAGACTCGATCCCTCTGTCCTTCGCTCGTTCGCCTGCCTTTTGTTTTGTTTAGTTTGTTCTTTATTCATTCGTTCAGTTCTGCCGTAAGTTGCCTTAGATCTATTTTTGTTTGGTTTTGTTGCCCAGTTATTTCGTTATTTAATATATATATATCTTCACTCATATATATATATATATATAATAATTGTTACTATTCAGTCTGTGAATTGCTATTTATCTGTATGTAAAGCCCGGTTCCTACTCCACCATGTAGGGGTGCCAGGTAGTTTTCTTTTCCCTGATTTATTGTAATTTTGGTTAGTTAGGTTAGTTAGGGATTTAGAATTGTATTTTTGTTTAACTCTCGGTTAGGGCCTAAGTTAGGGGTAAACTTTTGATTTCCAGTTAGAGCCGTTTTCCTTAGAATAGAACCTGCACCTTGAAGCCAATACTATACAGTTGTGAAAATGTGAACCAAAGAACAAGAAATGTAAACTTTGTCTCTGCTAAACGGAAAAAGAGCTACAACAATAAACTAAGTTCTTTTTTTCAACCCTGTCTCCTCTTGAATTATGTTGTGTTCCTTCACCCTAGACGAAGGTGCGTAACAGGAGCGAATTACAATAGTCAAGTTTTGACAAGACTGTTGTCTGGATTAGGAGCTGGGCTGATTCCTGGGTGAGGAACGGTCTAATTCGTCGTATGTTATAGAGTGTGAACCTACAGGATCGAGTGACAGCTGTGATGTGAGTTTTAAACGAGAGCTGACTGTCCAGGACAACACCAAGGTTCCTGGCTGTTGGGACAGACATTACCAGGGCGTTGTCTACGGAAATAGTTAGCTCCCGCATAGGGCAGGACTTAGCTGGGAAGAAGAGAAGCTCAGTCTTGTCTGGGTTCAGCTTGAGGTGGTTGGAGGACATCCACTGTGAGATGTCGGCCAGGCATGCAGTGATGCGCTCTTCCACCTGAGTGGCAGAGGGGGGGAAGGATAGAAACAGTTGTGTGTCATCGGCATAGCAGTGATAGGATATATTGTGAGCAGAGATGATAGTGCCAAGGGATTTGGTGTACAGTGAGAAAAGGAGCGGACCAAGTACAGATCCCTGTGGGACCCCAGTTTGGAGGGTTCGGGGGGATGATAGCAGACCTTTCCAGGAAACCTGGTAGGTCCGGTCGGTGAGATAGGAAGAGAACCACTTTAGTGCTGTCCCGCCGATGCCTAGATCCGCTAGGGTGTCTAGGAGCAGCTGGTGGTTCACTGTGTCAAATGCCGCCGATAGGTCTAGGAGAATCAGGACAGCAGAGTGGGAAGCAGCCTGGGCAGCATGTACAATTTACAATTTAGGCATTTAGCAGACGCTCTTAATCCAGAGCGACTTACATTAAGCAAAAACAAAAAGCATGGCATACATCACATGTATAAAAAGTAGTTATCATGAATCATGCGTAAACTAAGAACGTAACAGTGGAGTATCTATGTAAACTATACATACTATACTATATAATATATTATACATGTGTACTATAAAGTGCTATGACTACATAAAGTGCAATTCTAGAGCTGTCTACATAACAAGCTATAAGTCTGTTTAAAATACTATCTAAGTCTACATAATGTGCTATCTAAGGGGCTAGGCTAGGGCAAGTGCTACGGGCCATGGTGGAGTCTGAAGAGGTGGGTTTTCAGACTACGGCGGAAGATTGGGAGTGAGGCTGCAGTTCTGACTGCAATGGGAAGTGCATTCCATAGTTTTGGAGCCAGAAGGGAGAAGAGTTTGGGACGTGTGGAGCGTTGTCCCGGCGTTTTTAGTGAAGGTACCTCCAGCTTCCCTGCGTTGGCTGATCTGAGTGAGCGGGAGGGTTTGTAGGGTACGATCATACTTGTGAGATATGGGGGGGCCATGCCTTTGGTTGCTTTGAATGCCAGCATCAGAGTTTTGTATTCTGTGCGGGCAGCGACCGGGAGCCAATGGAGCGAGCGGAGAAGGGGGGAGACGTGTGAGAATTTTGGCTGGTTGAAGACCAAGCGTGCTGCATGTAGTGCTTCTGTGACTGCCAGCAGGGCAGTTTCTGTGGAGTGTGCCTTCTTGAATCCTGATTGGTTGGGATCCAGCAGGTTGTTCTGTGAGAGATGGAGAGAGAGCTGGTTGGAGACAACACGTTCAATGCTTTTAGACAGAAATGAAAGGAGTGATACCGGTCTGTAGTTCTTGACATCTGAGGGGTCAAGGGTTGGTTTTTTGAGGAGTGGAGTTACTCTGGCTGACTTGAGGGCAGATGGGAAGCAGCCTGAGGTTACTGAGGTGTTGATGATGGAGGTGATGAAGGGGAGCAGATCAGGTGCGATGGTCTGGAAGATTGGAGACGGGACAGGGTCGAGAGGACAGGTGGTAGGTCTAGTGGATGTCACTAGTTGTAGGACCTCGTCTGGGGAAAGAGGAGAGAAAGAAGACATGCATGGTAAGTTGGGGTTAGTGTTGGTTGAGTCAGATGCCACTTTATGGGGGAGGGGGGGAAAGGAGCTGCTGATATCGTCAACCTTCTTCTCAAAGTAGTTGACAAAAACATCAGCAGTGAGGGATGCAGGTTGAGTGGGTGGAGGGGGCTTAAGGAGGGAGGAGAAAGTGGAGAAGAGTTTCCTTGGGTTAGAAGTACAGGATTGGATTTTGGTGTGGTAGAAAGAGGTTTTAGCAGTGGTTAGTGAGAGGGAGAAGGCAGAGAGGAGTGAGTGAAAGTGGGAAAGGTCATCAGGTAGCTTTGTCTTGTGCCACCTTCTTTCGGCTGCCCTTAGAGGTGTTCGTTCAGATCTGAGAGTTTCAGATAACCAGGGAGCCGGTGGACATGAGCGAGCTGGCCTGGATGAGAGCGGGCAGTGTTGGTCGAATGCCGATGAGATAGAGGAGAGGAAGGATGAGGTTGCAGTGTTAGGTGAGAGAGAGAGGAAGGACTCCAGGGAGGGTAGAGAGGAGAGAATAGAGGATGAGAGGGAGGAGGGGTTTAGGGACTTGAGATTGCATCGGGTGGTGGTGTTCGGAGGGTTAGTAGGTTTGGGCGGGAGGGTGGAGAGAGAGAGGGAGAAGGTTATGAAGTGGTGGTCAGACCTGATTAAGGGGGTAACAGAGAGTGTAGAGGGAGAGCAGGCTCTGGAGAACACAAGGTCCAAAACATTACCAGCCTTGTGAGTGGGAGGGGAGGGAGATAGGGAGAGGTCAAATGAGGCCAGAAGGGATGTAACGGGAAGATACTTCTCTGCTGTAGGTAGGTTGAAATCACCCAGTAGGATCAGAGGGGTGCCATTCTCCGGAAAGGAGCTGATCAGAGAATCTAGTTCTTCCAGGAAGTTCCCAAGGGTTCCTGGGGGGCGATAGAGCACAATGAGGGTTAGGGGGACTGGTTGTGATATTGAGATAGCATGAAATTCACATGTGGACAGAGAAAGGTGAGAGAGATTTAAGACACGGAAATTCCATTTGGGGGACATTAGTAGTCCTGTACCCCCCCCTGCACCTGTTGGGCGAGGGGTGTGGGTGAACTTGTGTGAAACAGAGAGGGCGGCGGGGGTAGCAGTGTTATCTGGTGTAATCCAGGTTTCAGTCAGAGCAAGGAAATGCAGAGACTTGAGGGAGGCGTGGCCTGAAATGAATTCCGGCATTTTCTTCTTGGTAGCTGCGTGGCAGTTCCAGAGGCCTCCCTCCACCACAATGTGGTGACTGGGTGAACGAGCTGGATAGATGAGATTTGAGGGATCTCTGTGACGGGAAAGGTAGTGTCTAGGGCGACAAGAGGAGGACAGTATAGGGACGGTGGGAAAGCACATTATAAACAGATATAAGAGATAATAATAATAAAGTAATAATAATAATAAAGTACAACTAATAATTATAACATAATAATAGTAATAATAGGAAGTAGGAAGTAAGTTGATACAAAACCCTAGGAGACTGCCTCCTTCGCTGGATGTGTCTGGATGTCCGGGTCTTTGGATTGGACACTAGGCTATATTAGTCAGCCTGTGTGATTTGTTCGATAAATATCGAGATTCAGCCAGCCATGAGTCAGGGTCTAGTGTGGTTAGACGGGGGAAAGGAAAGGAGCTAAGACAGCTCAGAAGTGTAAAGGAAGGAAATGTAGAGAAAAGGTTCGGAGTATGTTTTCACTTACTGTGAACCAAAGTGCAGCTTTACAAGCAAATGCAGAGTCAGACCGCTACCCAGAGTGTGTCTGAAACTGATCACCCTATATAGGGTTGGAAGAGCTTTTTCAAAAATGAAGGGAGGAGCTAAGAGATCAAGTGAGCTGTTATTGATAGCTCAATTGATTTCAATTAGTCCTAGTCTCTTTGTTCAGATTCAGAAATACAATCTGATAGTGTTCCAACTGAGCTTCTGAATGTAAACAGTGAAATTGGCTCAGAGTATAAAAACACAGACTTAAGACAAACAGATAGTACAAATAAAGGAAGGAAATGTAGACCAAAGTTCAGAGTATGTTTTCACTTACTGTGAACCAAAGTGCAGCTTTACAAGCAAATGCAGAGTCAGAACTGATCCAAAATGCCGCAGCTCGCTTGGTCTTCAACCAGCCAAAATTCTCACATGTCTCCCCCCTGCTCCGCTCCCTGCACTGGCTCCCGGTCGCTGCCCGCACAGAATACAAAACTCTGATGCTGGCATTTAAAGCAACCAAAGGTATGGCTCCCCCATATCTTGCAAGCATGATTGAACCCTACAAACCCTCCCGAGCACTCAGATCAGCCAACGCAGGGAAGCTGGAAGTACCCTCACTAAATACGCCGGGACAACGCTCCACATGTCCCAAACTCT
Organism: Electrona antarctica; assembly: GCF_951216825.1. Taxonomy (NCBI): domain Eukaryota; kingdom Metazoa; phylum Chordata; class Actinopteri; order Myctophiformes; family Myctophidae; genus Electrona; species Electrona antarctica. The sequence continues at coordinate 19,329 of NW_027636983.1, read as the reverse complement.
TCTCCCTTCTGGCCCCAAAACTGTGGAACGCACTTCCCGTTGCAATCAGAACTGCAGCATCACTCCCGATCTTCCGCCGTAGTTTGAAAACCCACCTTTTCAGACTCTACCATGGCCCATAGCACTTACCCTACCCCCTTAGACAGCACTTTTTTAGACTTAGATAGCATTTGAAATAGACTTATAGCATGTCATGTAGACAGCACAATAACAGTACAGCATAGTATAATATATATGTTTAGCTTATATGTATAGTGTCATTATATATAGATATGTTCTAGTTACGTTCTTAGCTTACGCATGTTTCTTGATAAATGCTGTTTATATATGTGATGTATTCCCATGCTTTTTGTTCTTGCTTAATGTAAGTCGCTCTGGATTAAGAGCGTCTGCTAAATGCCTAAATTGTAAATTGTAAATTGTAATCGGAGAAAGTAGTATATTCAGTCAGTAGTTAAAATGTGCCTAAACTGCATCACAACTACTCCCCCATGCACCGTACTGATATATTCTTTCTAACATTTGCATTTTTACAATCTTCAAGTTCTATAGTAAACAAATGTTGATGTTACCCACTTGAAATATTGAAACATGTATGTTTATTCTGACATATTGGTTGCTACAGTGAAACATATCTTAACTATACATTATTCTGAGACAAAAAAGTTTGTTTTAGTTCAATGTTTATTGTTCCTTTATTGTTAACACTAGCACGTCTAAGCGGTCCATCTGACCGATTTTGAGATTTTGAAGTGCATTTTCTTTGCCCATGAAGTTCTGAGAAAGAATGCATGACTTTTTCTAAATATTCGATTCAAATCATCTCTTTTTTTCATCTGAAACGTCCGGGTAGGGAATGAGGCATTACCCCAGGTGAAGGAGTTCAAGTATCTCGGGGTCTTGTTCACGAGTGAGGGGAGGACGGAGAAGGAGATCAGCCGGAGAATCGGAGCAGCAGGGGCGGTATAGAGCACCGAAGTCTGACGTCACTTTCAGTAGAGGGCGTTCATGTATTTTTTTATTTGCATTGTAATCTCCATAGGGGGCTTTTTGGTCGCTTCATATAAGAACTGTTTGAAAAATAAACCGACCACCCCGGCCTTTCTGTCAGGGGTGTGGCTGTGCGTCGTTAATGATGTCCATTCATATTTGATAAAGCCATTTTCTGGAGAAAATTCTAGGGGCTATATCTCCATGGGGAAATGATATTAGAAGCCCATTTCTCTACGACATTTCTACGCAAACTCTATAATTAGCCAACTAGGGGCCAATTAAGGTACTTCCTGTTGTTGGATCACAATATAACCTACATATTCTGATTCAGCGCCATTAATTTAGTGGGGGTAGAAGGAGTCTTGGAGAAGACTGACCTAAAGTCATGAAATTATGAATTTTTGAAACTTTCAAACTGCAATTTGACCCATTTCTAAGTATTCTAGACAGTTAAAACTAACACCATTAGATTTCCCTTACTTGACATAGGGGGGGAAGTGTATTCATAGGAATCCTTAAAAAATTGATTTTTAGTGGCCTCCAACGCGTTAAAATCAATTAAAGATCCAAAATGAATCCAATGAACTTGGTGATGGTTATTCCCTGATGATTGACAGGGAATAACCATTTTTTCTAAAACAAAGGGTCTTTATCCATGTCTGAAGCACGGGGAATCCAATGGAATTGGTTTCAAGTCTCTACGACACTTCTAAATATTTTAGATCTTTTTTTAGACACGTTGTTTGGACCCCACAAACACAAATATATATATTTTTTTCAAAAACAACTTAGTCTGACTCACCTTTTCACGCTGGATTTAATGGAATTGGTCCCGTTGAAAAACAATGTTTCGTGATTTGTCTATCCTCTCTAAGGCCTCTAAGTCAAAAACCATTGGATATTAGGGGCCCATCTTTTAGTATGTTTTATAGCTTGTCAGGACGAACAATCTGATATGTGTTTTGCCACACACGGTCATGTGGTTCATAAGACTAGGGTTAGACTTTAAAGCGTGATAGCTCCTCCCACAAAGGTCAAAAATGGGCGTGCCTCACATCCACGCATAGCTATCAATGAGATAAATGCGTCAATATGTGTCTCCCTGCATACGGACCTGTGGTTAGGCTAATTAGGGTTAGCATTTCACCAGTCAATACACTCTAAGGTTTATCATGTCTATAAGGCTTGTGGATTACAGGTCAGAGTTGGAGAACTCTTGCTACGGGTGTCGCACGAGAATGGCAGACCTATCGGAGCGTAGATCTCCGACAGCTGTACGCGCCCATGTGAATTACTTGGCTGACGGACCTATCGTTCCCGAGCTATCGTGCGTTGAAAACTAACCCTAACGCTAGCCAATTAGGAGAACCGTAAGTCTGTGTGCTGGGAAACACATATCAGCGTGTTCAGCTCGTCGTGCTGAGTCCGAAAATGGTCTCACTTTTTTTCAGACGTGTTTCGAGGGCTAGGGACCGATAGGAGGCATTTACACCCACTTCCTGACATCGTAGAGAGATAAGACCACCACCGTTGGAATCGGGTGGAAAAAGTAAGTGGGGATACATACCCATTGATTTTTTTTTTTAATTTGGAAATGTAATGTTTTTGGGTACATTTGTGACCGTTTTACAAACTTTGCATCACTTTTTGACCATTTTCCTGGGGTCGGAGAGTCTTGACATTGCAATATTCGGATTCAACGTCAAAAAGTTAGTCTAGAGAGGTACCTGTAGAGCAGGGTTCCCCAATTAATTTTCCTCAAGGGCCATATTTTGACTAGGGAACCAGGCTGGGGGCCGAGTCCGCACGAGCGAAAATCTTTATTTTTTCATTAATTAATTAAAAAATTTTCTCAACCAGTGGTCCGGGGACCACCAGTGGTCCTTGAGGGGGTGCCCAGTTTTACATGCATAGGCTACTGACCCCCATTTAATGCCATTTATATCTGGGACACAGAAATTCTTCCAGGGGCCACAAGGGGGCGCTCCGCGGGCCGCAAATGGCCCGCGGGCCGCCTATTGGGGAACCCTGCTGTAGAGGAATCCTTAAAAAATTGGATTTTTAGTGACCTCCAACGCGTTACAATCAATTACAAATCCAAAATGTGTCCATTTGTTTTGAGCAGGACATCTTTTTCTTCTTCTCATCCAGCTGAATCCAATGAACTTGGTCCTGAGTCTTTACGACACTTCTAACTATCAAAGGTCACGCACGTGACCTTTGTACGACGTCGAGACCCTCTAAGGCTATGATTGACAGGGAATAACCATTTTTTCTAAAACAAAGGGTCTTTATCCATGTCTGAAGCACGGGGAATCCAATGGAATTGGTTTCAAGTCTCTACGACACTTCTAAATATTTTAGATATTTCTTTAGACACGTTTTTTGGACCCCACAAACACAAATATTTTTTTTCTTTTTCAAAAACCACTTAGTCTGACTCACCTTTTCACGCTGGATTTAATGGAATTGGTCCCGTTGAAAAGAAATGTTTCGTGATTTGTCTATCCTCTCTAAGGCCTCTAAGTCAAGTCATAGTTGGAGAACTCTTGTTACCGGTGTCGCACGAGAATGGCGGACCTATCGGAGCGTAGATCTCCGACAGCTGTACGCGCCCATGTGAATTACTTGGCTGAGGGACCTATCGTTCTCGAGCTATCGCGCGTTGAAAACTAACCCTAACGCTAGCCAATTAAGAGAACCATAAGTCCGTGTGCTGGGAAACACATATCAGCTTGTCGTGCTGAGTCCGAAAATGGTCTCACTTTTTTCCAGACGTGTTTCCAGGGCAAGGGACCGATAGGAGGCATTTACACCCACTTCCTGAAATCGTAGAGAGATAAGTAAGTGGGGATACTTACCCCTTGATTATTTTAAAATATTGGAAATATATCGTTTCTGGGTGCATTTGTGACCCTTTTACAAAACCTTGGTGCCATTTTTGACCACTTTCCTGAGATCGGACAGTCTCGAAATTATGATATCTGGATTCAGCGTCAAAAAGTAAGTCTAGATAAGTACATGTTTATTTTTATACTATGTGTTTCCCCTTCCGTCTGCTATTTCACCACGTTACAGACGTAGCACAGCGACAGGGATGTGTGCATTGGATGCAGCGTCAAAAAGTGAGTCTACATAGGTAAATGTTCATTTTTATACTATGTGTTTCCCCTTCCGTCTCCTATTTCACCACGTTCCAGACGTCGCACAGCGACAGCGATATGTGACCAGGTCTGGCAAATAGGCCCTCATCTCGACAAGAGTAATTTTTCAGTTTTGTACAGATTATTAAAGTACATAATGTAAGCTTTCCTTTGATGTATTCAATGATATTGGAAAATATTTGAAGGAGATATGAGCATTTTAAAGTGATTGTACCGTTTTCCCCAAAGCTGAGAAAAGCCCCTTTGAATAGTCACTACATTCTTGACACCTAGAGCTGTCTAGAAGTGGGTGTGTCAATGGGAGGAACAATAGCTACTTAACCCCACCCATAATGAGTCCCTAATTACCCAAACCACCCCCACATGTAGCTGTCAAGGGAAGAATTTGACCCAGGTCAAATGTAATAAAGGTAAAATGTATTTCTCAGCCTCTGTAGCAGATTTTTAACTACATTTAAAAACTAATTTGAGATCTTACACCTTAGGCTTTCATAAACAATAACTTTTATTTGTGAAAACTTGGAATTTGTTTACAATGTTGATAAGATAATAGGAATACAAATACAATGATTATTATCCATGATGAGGGTTGTTATTGAATGGTCGGTTTGACCCAACCGACATTTCCTTTCCTTGGAGCGAGAATGCTTGCCATGTTTGAAATCATTCCAACCAGATAGAGGTTCGGTAGGTACCGAACCTCTAAATGTTTTGTCAGTCAAAAGATAACAGTTCTGTCCATCCTTTGTCTGTAAACTTTTCGGCAAGCGACCAGTGGATCTGATCTGCATGCACGCACGGCTCTTTCCTTTTTTCTCTCTCCCTCTCTCGCGGAGGCATGCAAATGTTCATGAATCCAAGTAACTGCCGGTGAGGTATACGGAAGTGCATTTTAGATAACGCTGTAGCACTATTTGAGCGGTAATGGTCTAAAAGGATTTATATATAATCCGTTAATCACACAATCAAAGCAGTTGGCGTTAATTACCTCATGCTGTGCAAGGGTATTCAATATAGCGCTCACACTGTCACTATAATTAGCCTATAGTTTGGTAAACTGAAATTTAAAAAAATAATAAGTCAAGTTGTCTTGTCGAGTTGAAAGGCTGCCTTGAATTAGTTGGAATGTAACAATTAGAAGACAATGGCGTCAACCCCCCGCCACGGGTGCGAGAGATGTGAAGAGCATTAGAAGAGTTGCAGGGAGAGTGGCCGTTAGCCGTCAGAGTAGTAGGTGAGTTGAGTTCAGACATGCTAGTGTCTGAACACTGAAAGGTGCCAACACATGTTTGTGTTGGCACCTTTTATTTTACATCACCTAATCAACATGAGTTAGACTTTAATATAATATCGTCCCTCACTTCACACAGGTGGGATTTTTTGTGTTTATTTGGGTTTTTATGCACTACACATGATGGAACCATGACCAATCTTCATATTAATCAATACATCATGTAAAGACAAACATAACATGGGGTGAATGTTTTTTGTCGGATGTTTAGTTCAGGAGCTATGTTGATTTAAAAAAAGAATATTTTTCACAGCCGAATATCCAGGACGGACACAACATATGGTTAAAAAAAACCTATATGGGACAATAATTAGCTTGGGTAACAAAACATTTGTTTACTATACATCTTGAAGATTGTGCAAATGCTAAGTTAGGAAAAATATATCAATATGGTGCATGGGGGAGTAGTTGTTATGATGCAGTTTAGGCAAATTTTAACTACTGACTGAATTATTTTGACGTGTACAGACACCTGTATACTGTATTAGTATACTTTAGGTAGTATACCTTATTAGGACGTTGCTCTAGATGAGAGCGCCAGAGCGAATGAGCTTAATAGTTTCTTTATGTGCTTTGAATGTGATACTTCTCACGGATGCTACGAGGTGATTAGAGAACTGAACTGTGATGGTGTTAATGACAGGATGGTAATAGATCAGGACACCGTTTGTAAAGTGTTTAAAACCCTACAGACCGATGAAGCGAAAGGGCCAGATGGAATGCACGCTTTCCTGTTGAAAATGTGTGCTGAGGAATTAGCCCCAGCCTGGCACTAGACTAGACTCACATACGTACAGTGCCTGAGATTTGGAGAAAATCTGTGATAGTCTCAATCCCGAAGAACGCATGTCCACTCGAGAATAACGATCATAGGCCTGTGGCTATAACATCTAATGTAGTAAAATCACTGGAGAGGATCCTGACAGAGGATATGCGATGCAATATCTACAGTAGCACACCTCACTTTGAAACACCTGGAGAGTAAGGTAGCATACGCCAGATTACTTTTTATCGACTAACCCTTATCGAATTAGCTCAGTTGAATGTGAACCCCTTTATAATAAAATGGTACTTTTTTTTCCTCTCTAGGACAGGGGTTCTCAAGCCGTGGGTCGTGACCCCTCTGGGGGGGGCCAAATTATTTTGGGGGGTCCCCAAATTATATTAAAAAAAAAGAATTGCAACTTATTGGCTGGAAAATGGAAATGAAGAGTTTACATATAATACATATAATCCCTAATAATTATATCTGGTTTCAGTATTTATTTATGGTGTATTGTCTCTATTATTAAGTTTATTGTAGCAGTCAATTTATATTGGGGGTCGGGAGGGGGTGGGGCGGGGGTCCCGAGATAGTGCCAAAGCATCTCCGGGGGTCCCCGGCCAAAAACGTTGAGAACCTCTGCTCTTGGAGACCACAGAGGTTGAGATTTCATTTGGTGTTCTCGGAGGAGACACTGTGTAGTACAGGAGTGCCCCAAGGAACAGTCAGTTCCTCTTTTCTGTTTACCTTGTATACGGACGACTGTGTCAGCTCACATCCAAATCAGTTTGTTATCAAGTTTTCTGATGACACCGTGATACTTAGTCTGCTCAAGAGCGATAATAACATCCTCAGCCATACAGAGGGAGTAGACAAGTTTATAGAGTGGTGTGATCTACACCATCTGAAAATAAATAACACAATACAGAGGAGGTCATAGTGGACCCCAGGTCCATAGGAGACCACAGTATGATTAGTGTCCATGACCATAAGATCAAACAGGTATAAATACCTGGGAGTACAGATCGATGAGGACCTGAGCTGGCACACGCAAGTTACAACATTGTGTTCTAAGATACACCAGCGTCTACACTTTCTCAGAAGACTTAGGCTTTTTGGAGTCAGTGTAAATATTATGTTGACCTTTTACAGAGCTAGTATAGAATCAATCTTAAGATACGGTATGTCCAGCTGTTTTGACAATCTAACTGTGAAGTACAAATCTCAAATAAGTAGGCTAGCAAATATGGCTGGGAAGATTATGGGCATGTCCACTCCCCAGGCCATCTTTGAACAAGCAGTGTTGAGACAAGCTCGGAACATTGTATCTGAACCTATGCATGCTTAATGTAAATCGCTCTGGATTAAGAGCGTCTGCTAAATGCCTAAATTGTAAATTGTAAAATTGTGCCCTATATAAGCAGCAACTCAGTCTACAGCCCTCACTCAGTTTCCAGCCTTCACTCAGTTTCCAGCCTTCACTCAGGCCACATGCAGCTCTCACTGAGTCTACTCTACATCTCCAACCCAGGCAGCCATGCATACTAACTATGTAAGACTTTGTTCTGTCTTGATTGTATTTTTCTTTGGTTATGTTGGGTTAGTTAGTAAAATGTTTTTACTTTTCCATAATATGTTGATTACTCTGCCATAATACAATGTTCTAGTGACTAAATGCTCAGTGCTAATTTGTACCTGTTTATTCTGTTGCCATATATTGATATGAGTTATATTTGATTTACTTAGCAATCTAATGTCATTCATAGTTATTTATTGTGTTGATGCTAGTTGTTAATGTATTTTGTTTGTAGAAACCGTGGCCTAATGGAGAAATAAACTGCCAGAGAAGATACCGTTATGGTGGTTCTAAAGAGGCTTTAATCACAGGTAATGCACCTTGGATATTTGAACATGCTTCAGTTGTACTTTATGTAGTAAGAATTATTCAAAGTCTGCAGAGCTAGTTCAGGCAGATCACTCAAAGGAGGGCCATTTCCTGATCAGCTGATCAGTCACATGTTCACTTCATCTGTGACTGATCAGCTGATCAGTCACATGTTAACTCCATGTGATTGGGCGGGGCTATTTAAACTCCCACCTGTGAACTCTCTTCTCCAGCTCATTCTTGTAGTAGTTCTCCTCTGGTAAGCTGCTCTGTGCCCTGCTCTATGAAGGTCTGTGTGCTTTATTTTGCTAATGATGCTGACTTACTACTACAGCAGCCAATGCTTATGTTATTGCTGCTAACACTTCTGCTCTCAGTGATGCTAAAACTAATCTGTCTTTTAGTGCTACTGCTATCAATATTTCTAGCATTAAACTAAAGCTTTTCACTTTTATTTATACTACTTAACATTAACATGTGCCTCATTTGTAATCAATTACTAGGAACATCATAGCTTTGGATTTACTCTGAAGAAATCATTGTGTTGCCACCCTGGCCTTGAGTAGCTGTGTACTGTAGTCTCCTGCCCCAGCCTCCGTTGCTGATTTTGTCCAGTGAAGATGCCATTCTGGTTGCTCTAAAGAGGCTTTAATCAGGTAATGCAGCTTGAATATTTTAACATTTACATTGCTTAAGCTGTACTTATGTAGTGAATGATTCAAAGTCTGCAGAGCTTGTTCAGGCAGACAACTGTAAGGATGGCCAATTCCTGATCAGCTGATCAGTCACATGTTGACTCCATGTGATTGGGCGGGGCTATTTAAACTCCCATCTCCCCCTGTGAACTCTCTGCTCCAGCTCATTCTTGTTTTAGTCCTCTTCTGGTAAGCTGCTCTGTGCTCTGCTCTATGACGGTTTCTGTTCTATATGATCATGCATTTGCTAATGATGCTAACTTTTAATACAGCAGCCATTGCTGCTTTCAGTCATGCTAACATTAATGTGTCTTAATGCTACTGCTAGCATTACTTCTACCATTATCTGATTTGTGAAGTGTTTTTAATGCTACTACTTAATATGAACTTGTGCCTCATTTGTAATGAATTACTAGGCACATCAGTTGCTAACTTTGCCTTGATTTGTTTGTAGCACAAGCTAATGCAGCATGCTTTGTTTATGCAGTGCACTCTGAACCCATGTTGTTGCCACCCTGCCGTGGAGCAGTAGTCCTGGCCCCAGCCTCCGGTGCTGCTTTTGTCCAGAGAAGATACTGTTCTGGTTATTCAAGCTTTAATCACAGGTAATGCAGCTTGGATACTTTAGAATTTACATTGCTTCAGTTGTACTTATGTAGTAAGAATGACTGAAAAATGATCAGTCACATGTTGACTCCATGTGATTGGGCAGGGCTGTTTAAACTCCCAGCTGTGAAATAGCTGCTCCAGCTCATTATTGTAGTAGTTCTCCTCTGGTAAGCTGCTCTTTGCTCTGCTCAATGAAGGTTTGTGTTATGATGCTAATGTTTACTACTACAGCAGCCATTGCTAGTTCTGTTATTCCTGCTCTCAATCATGCTAACCATGTGTCTTTTAGTGCTGCTAGCAATACTTCTACCCTTATGCCAAAGCTTTTTCAAATAAGTGTTTTTACTGCTACTAAACATAAATGTGCCTCATTTATGAATTACTAGGAACATCAGTTGCTTCTTATGTGTAAAACCTTTGACTTGTTTGTAGAACAAGCTAACACAGTGCTTATGTCAAAATCCTTTGATTCGTTTGTAGGAAGCACAAGCTAACGCATCATGCTTTGCTTATGTGGGAAGCCTTTGACTTGTTTATAGCACAAGCTAACACAGCATTCTTTGCTTATGCAGTGCACTCTGAACCCATGATGTTGCCACCCTGCCGTGGAGCAGTAGTCCTGGCCCCAGCCTCCGGTGCTGCTTTTGTCCAGAGAAGATACCGTTCTGGGTATTCTAAAGAGGCTTTAATCACAGGTATTGCAGCTTGGCTACTTTAGAATTTACATTGCTTCAGTTGTACTTATGTAGTAAGAATGACTGAAAAATGATCAGTCACATGTTGACTTCATGTGATTGGGCAGGGCTATTTAAACTCCCAGCTATGAAATATCTGCTCCAGCTCATTATTGTAGTAGTTCTCCTCTGGTAAGCTGCTCTTTGCTCTGCTCAATGACGGTTTGTGTTATATGATCATGATGCTAATGTTTACTACTACAGCAGCCATTGCTAGTTCTGTTATTGCTGCTCTCAATCATGCTAACCATGTGTCTTTTAGTGCTGCTAGCAATACTTCTACCCTTATGCCAAAGCTTATGCTTTTGTCCAAAGAAGATACCATTCTGGTTGTTCTAAAAAGGCTTTAATCACAGGTAATGCAGCTTGGATTAACATTTACATTGCTTCAGTTGTACTTGTGTATTAAGAATGATTCAAATTCTGCAGAGCTAGTTCTGCCAGACAACTGAAAGGAGGGACAAATGTTGATCAGTCACATGTTCACTCCATGTGATTGGGCTATTTAAACTCCTAGCTGTGAACTCTCTGCTCCAGCTCATTATTGTAGTAGCTCTCCTCTGGCAAGCTGATCTGTGCTCTGCTTGAGGGTTTGTGTCCTATAATATTGGTTTTCCTATGATTCTGAGTTACTACTACACCAACCATTGCTAGTTTTATTATTGCTGGTACCCCTGTGGTGGCTTTTAGTGCTACTGCTAACCCTAACCCTACACTTAAATGTTTGACTGCTACTATTTAACGTTAACTCTTTGTTTGTAACAAAAGCTAATGCATCCTGCTTTGCTTATGCAGTGCCCTCTAAACACATGATGTCATCGGCTGGATTGCCACGCTGCCCTAGAGCAGTCTGAGTCCATCTAAGTCTCCATCTGAGGCGGCTGATCAGATTCTTTGAGAATACAACACACACAGCTTTCATTGCATTTTTCATTGTGGATTTTTTTTTTCTTTGAGCTGAATTGCTTTTGAAAGTCTTAGTATAACTGTGTTAGGGTCATTCTTGTAGTAGTTCTCCTCTGGTAAGCTGCTCTGTGCCCTGCTCTATGAAGGTCTGTGTGCTTTATTTTGCTAATGATGCTGACTTACTACTACAGCAGCCAATGCTTATGTTATTGCTGCCAACACTTCTCTCAGTCATGCTAAAACTAATCTGTCTTTTTGTGCTACTGCTATCAATATTTCTAGCATTAAACTAAAGCTTTTCACTTTTATTTCTACTACTTAACATTAACATGTCCCTCATTTTTAATCAAATACTAGGAACATCATAGCTTCGGATTTACTCTGAAGAAATCATGGTGTTGCCACCCTGGCCTTGAGTAGCTGTGTACTGTAGTCTCCTGCCCCAGCCTCCGTTGCTGATTTTGTCCAGTGAAGATGCCATTCTGGTTGCTCTAAAGAGGCTTTAATCAAAGGTAATGCAGCTTGAATATTTTAACATTTACATTGCTTAAGCTGTACTTATGTAGTGAATGATTCAAAGTCTGCAGAGCTTGTTCAGGCAGACAACTAAGGATGGCCAATTCCTGATCAGCTGATCAGTCACATGTTGACTCCATGTGATTGGGCGGGGCTATTTAAACTCCCATCTCCCCCTGTGAACTCTCTGCTCCAGCTCATTCTTGTTTTAGTCCTCTTCTGGTAAGCTGCTCTGTGCTCTGCTCTATGACGGTTTCTGTTCTATATGATCATGCATTTGCTAATGATGCTAACTTTTAATACAGCAGCCATTGCTGCTTTACTTCTACCATTATATGATTTGTGAAGTGTTTTTAATGCTACTACTTAATATGAACTTGTGCCTCATTTGTAATGAATTACTAGGCACATCAGTTGCTAACTTTGCCTTGATTTGTTTGTAGCACAAGCTAATGCAGCATGCTTTGTTTATGCAGTGCACTCTGAACCCATAGTCCTGGCCCCAGCCTCCGGTGCTGCTTTTGTCCAGAGAAGATACTGTTCTGGTTATTCAAGCTTTAATCACAGGTAATGCAGCTTGGATACTTTAGAATTTACATTGCTTCAGTTGTACTTATGTAGTAAGAATGACTGAAATGATCAGTCACATGTTGACTCCATGTGATTGGGCAGGGCTATTTAAACTCCCAGCTGTGAAATAGCTGCTCCAGCTCATTATTGTAGTAGTTCTCCTCTGGTAAGCTGCTTTGCTCTGCTCAATGAAGGTTTGTGTTATGATGCTAATGTTTACTACTACAGCAGCCATTGCTAGTTCTGTTATTGCTGCTCTCAATCATGCTAACCATGTGTCTTTTAGTGCTGCTAGCAATACTTCTACCCTTATGCCAAAGCTTTTTCAAATAAGTGTTTTTACTGCTACTAAACATAAATGTGCCTCATTTATGAATTACTAGGAACATCAGTTGCTTCCTATGTGTAAAACCTTTGACTTGTTTGTAGAACAAGCTAACACAGTGCTTATGTCAAAATCCTTTGATTCGTTTGTAGGAAGCACAAGCTAACGCATCATGCTTTGCTTATGTGGGAAGCCTTTGACTTGTTTATAGCACAAGCTAACACAGCATTCTTTGCTTATGCAGTGCACTCTGAACCCATGATGTTGCCACCCTTGCCCTGGAGCAGTCTGAACTGTAGTCCTGGACCCAGTCTCCGGTGCTGCTTATAGTGCTACTGCTAACCCTAACCCTACACTTAAATGTTTGACTGCTACTATTTAACATTAACTCTTTGTTTGTAACAAAAGCTAATGCATCCTGCCTTGCTTATGCAGTGCCCTCTAAACACATGATGTCATCGGCTGGATTGCCACGCTGCCCTAGAGCAGTCTGAGTCCATCTGAGGCGGCTGATCAGATTCTTTGAGACTAACTTTGGTTAGGTTTCAACATACACAGCTTTCATTGCATTTTTCATTGGATTTATTTTTCTTTGAGCTGAATTGCTTTTGAAAGTCTTAGTATAACTGTTACACCTTTTGTATTACCAACAATGTTACTAAATTGTCTTAACTCCTGTTATTCACACATAGTTCTCTGCTCAAAGATCAATGTAGGAGTTGACAGACCCAGAGATTGTTGAATGGTGATTTGATGAAAGTGTCCCTTCCCCAGGCTGATGTAGGAGGTGGCAGCGACTGTTGGATGACGGTAGGTTTCGGGGGTTGATGGACTTCAACCCCTGAACTCGGATGGTCTGGTATATAAAAGGATTGATCAAACCCAGGACCCGTTGTACCCACGGTATGGTGCGACCAATCCCGCTATATATCAGTGGAGCTTAACTCTGACCATTTGAGAAATAGTATTTGTACTGTGTTAGCGTTGGGGCGGGAATAGCCTTTGGGAGGGAACTGGAGTACTTAATCAATTGGTATAGTGTATTGACGTGGCCTACTATGCTGCTCGGGTCCCCCATCCCATAAACCTGCGCTGCCGTAGGTAGAACATTGCGTCAAGGGACTAAGCTATACCAAGTGATTACTTACCAATAGAGAAATCAGTCAAGGGAGGGTGCATTAAAGTGAGACTTGTAAAAACATCACTGCTAGCTCCAAGCAATAAGAAAAACATGCCTAGCCACAATTTACAACTCTAGATTTTTATAATGGGATGAATGTAGAGGTGCAATACAATTCATTGATTGCTCATTCATCCAATTTGCATCTGCAATCTGCTTGTATTAAACCGTTAGTCACCAACATTGAAGTTGTAGACAAGCTTGAATTATCCTCTTTCAAACTGAAAAGCTTTTGTTTCATAGGGTTAGCTTTTGTTTCATAGGGTTAAGCTTTGCTGTTTGAAAGTGGATAATTCAAGCTTGGCCTACAGATTCAATGTTTGTGAATTTAACGTTGTTTAATAGAAACATCGCTAAAGGAAATTGGCTGAATGAGCAGTCAATGGATGGTATTGCAACTATAGATTCATCCTGTTATTAAAAAAAACAAGAGTTGCAAATTGTGGCTATTCTGACGTATGCACAATAGTGTTTAGGAACTACAGAGAGAATACTATTAAATCGCTTGGCAAACAAGTTGTCAGATTTTCAAGTCTTTGGCCAATCTTTGACTTTCCTTCTCAAGTTCACTATTTTGCTAATTACTTTCGGGCAGTGCTCTGCACAGTTTGACATTTGCTTAGTTTTTAGCCAATTCTCAACTCTTGGCAGCCTTTTTGCAAAGGCTGACTTTACAGCTTTTTCGGCCCTAAACCACCCGCGCAGAACCTAACGGGTTGTGTTTAGGGTTGTGTTTAGGGTTGTGTTTAGGGTTGTGTTTAGGGTTGTGTTTAGGGTTGTGTTTAGGGTTGTGTTTAGGGTTGTGTTTAGGGTTGTGTTTAGGGTTGTGTTTAGGGTTGTGTTTAGGGTTGTGTTTAGGGTTGTGTTTAGGGTTGTGTTTAGGGTTGTGTTTAGGGTTGTGTTTAGGGTTGTGTTTAGGGTTGTGTTTAGGGTTGTGTTTAGGGTTGTGTTTAGGGTTGTGTTTAGGGTTGTGTTTAGGGTTGTGTTTAGGGTTGTGTTTAGGGTTGTGTTTAGGGTTGTGTTTAGGGTTGTGTTTAGGGTTGTGTTTAGGGTTGTGTTTAGGGTTGTGTTTAGGGTTGTGTTTAGGGTTGTGTTTAGGGTTGTGTTTAGGGTTGTGTTTAGGGTTGTGTTTAGGGTTGTGTTTAGGGTTGTGTTTAGGGTTGTGTTTAGGGTTGTGTTTAGGGTTGTGTTTAGGGTTGTGTTTAGGGTTGTGTTTAGGGTTGTGTTTAGGGTTGTGTTTAGGGTTGTGTTTAGGGTTGTGTTTAGGGTTGTGTTTAGGGTTGTGTTTAGGGTTGTGTTTAGGGTTGTGTTTAGGGTTGTGTTTAGGGTTGTGTTTAGGGTTGTGTTTAGGGTTGTGTTTAGGGTTGTGTTTAGGGTTGTGTTTAGGGTTGTGTTTAGGGTTGTGTTTAGGGTTGTGTTTAGGGTTGTGTTTAGGGTTGTGTTTAGGGTTGTGTTTAGGGTTGTGTTTAGGGTTGTGTTTAGGGTTGTGTTTAGGGTTGTGTTTAGGGTTGTGTTTAGGGTTGTGTTTAGGGTTGTGTTTAGGGTTGTGTTTAGGGTTGTGTTTAGGGTTGTGTTTAGGGTTGTGTTTAGGGTTGTGTTTAGGGTTGTGTTTAGGGTTGTGTTTAGGGTTGTGTTTAGGGTTGTGTTTAGGGTTGTGTTTAGGGTTGTGTTTAGGGTTGTGTTTAGGGTTGTGTTTAGGGTTGTGTTTAGGGTTGTGTTTAGGGTTGTGTTTAGGGTTGTGTTTAGGGTTGTGTTTAGGGTTGTGTTTAGGGTTGTGTTTAGGGTTGTGTTTAGGGTTGTGTTTAGGGTTGTGTTTAGGGTTGTGTTTAGGGTTGTGTTTAGGGTTGTGTTTAGGGTTGTGTTTAGGGTTGTGTTTAGGGTTGTGTTTAGGGTTGTGTTTAGGGTTGTGTTTAGGGTTGTGTTTAGGGTTGTGTTTAGGGTTGTGTTTAGGGTTGTGTTTAGGGTTGTGTTTAGGGTTGTGTTTAGGGTTGTGTTTAGGGTTGTGTTTAGGGTTGTGTTTAGGGTTGTGTTTAGGGTTGTGTTTAGGGTTGTGTTTAGGGTTGTGTTTAGGGTTGTGTTTAGGGTTGTGTTTAGGGTT
Source organism: Electrona antarctica (assembly GCF_951216825.1). Classification (NCBI taxonomy): domain Eukaryota; kingdom Metazoa; phylum Chordata; class Actinopteri; order Myctophiformes; family Myctophidae; genus Electrona; species Electrona antarctica. The sequence goes on along the minus strand of NW_027636983.1, from coordinate 3,600 downwards.
GTGTTTAGGGTTGTGTTTAGGGTTGTGTTTAGGGTTGTGTTTAGGGTTGTGTTTAGGGTTGTGTTTAGGGTTGTGTTTAGGGTTGTGTTTAGGGTTGTGTTTAGGGTTGTGTTTAGGGTTGTGTTTAGGGTTGTGTTTAGGGTTGTGTTTAGGGTTGTGTTTAGGGTTGTGTTTAGGGTTGTGTTTAGGGTTGTGTTTAGGGTTGTGTTTAGGGTTGTGTTTAGGGTTGTGTTTAGGGTTGTGTTTAGGGTTGTGTTTAGGGTTGTGTTTAGGGTTGTGTTTAGGGTTGTGTTTAGGGTTGTGTTTAGGGTTGTGTTTAGGGTTGTGTTTAGGGTTGTGTTTAGGGTTGTGTTTAGGGTTGTGTTTAGGGTTGTGTTTAGGGTTGTGTTTAGGGTTGTGTTTAGGGTTGTGTTTAGGGTTGTGTTTAGGGTTGTGTTTAGGGTTGTGTTTAGGGTTGTGTTTAGGGTTGTGTTTAGGGTTGTGTTTAGGGTTGTGTTTAGGGTTGTGTTTAGGGTTGTGTTTAGGGTTGTGTTTAGGGTTGTGTTTAGGGTTGTGTTTAGGGTTGTGTTTAGGGTTGTGTTTAGGGTTGTGTTTAGGGTTGTGTTTAGGGTTGTGTTTAGGGTTGTGTTTAGGGTTGTGTTTAGGGTTGTGTTTAGGGTTGTGTTTAGGGTTGTGTTTAGGGTTGTGTTTAGGGTTGTGTTTAGGGTTGTGTTTAGGGTTGTGTTTAGGGTTGTGTTTAGGGTTGTGTTTAGGGTTGTGTTTAGGGTTGTGTTTAGGGTTGTGTTTAGGGTTGTGTTTAGGGTTGTGTTTAGGGTTGTGTTTAGGGTTGTGTTTAGGGTTGTGTTTAGGGTTGTGTTTAGGGTTGTGTTTAGGGTTGTGTTTAGGGTTGTGTTTAGGGTTGTGTTTAGGGTTGTGTTTAGGGTTGTGTTTAGGGTTGTGTTTAGGGTTGTGTTTAGGGTTGTGTTTAGGGTTGTGTTTAGGGTTGTGTTTAGGGTTGTGTTTAGGGTTGTGTTTAGGGTTGTGTTTAGGGTTGTGTTTAGGGTTGTGTTTAGGGTTGTGTTTAGGGTTGTGTTTAGGGTTGTGTTTAGGGTTGTGTTTAGGGTTGTGTTTAGGGTTGTGTTTAGGGTTGTGTTTAGGGTTGTGTTTAGGGTTGTGTTTAGGGTTGTGTTTAGGGTTGTGTTTAGGGTTGTGTTTAGGGTTGTGTTTAGGGTTGTGTTTAGGGTTGTGTTTAGGGTTGTGTTTAGGGTTGTGTTTAGGGTTGTGTTTAGGGTTGTGTTTAGGGTTGTGTTTAGGGTTGTGTTTAGGGTTGTGTTTAGGGTTGTGTTTAGGGTTGTGTTTAGGGTTGTGTTTAGGGTTGTGTTTAGGGTTGTGTTTAGGGTTGTGTTTAGGGTTGTGTTTAGGGTTGTGTTTAGGGTTGTGTTTAGGGTTGTGTTTAGGGTTGTGTTTAGGGTTGTGTTTAGGGTTGTGTTTAGGGTTGTGTTTAGGGTTGTGTTTAGGGTTGTGTTTAGGGTTGTGTTTAGGGTTGTGTTTAGGGTTGTGTTTAGGGTTGTGTTTAGGGTTGTGTTTAGGGTTGTGTTTAGGGTTGTGTTTAGGGTTGTGTTTAGGGTTGTGTTTAGGGTTGTGTTTAGGGTTGTGTTTAGGGTTGTGTTTAGGGTTGTGTTTAGGGTTGTGTTTAGGGTTGTGTTTAGGGTTGTGTTTAGGGTTGTGTTTAGGGTTGTGTTTAGGGTTGTGTTTAGGGTTGTGTTTAGGGTTGTGTTTAGGGTTGTGTTTAGGGTTGTGTTTAGGGTTGTGTTTAGGGTTGTGTTTAGGGTTGTGTTTAGGGTTGTGTTTAGGGTTGTGTTTTTGTGTTTAGGGTTGTGTTTAGGGTTGTGTTTAGGGTTGTGTTTAGGGTTGTGTTTAGGGTTGTGTTTAGGGTTGTGTTTAGGGTTGTGTTTAGGGTTGTGTTTAGGGTTGTGTTTAGGGTTGTGTTTAGGGTTGTGTTTAGGGTTGTGTTTAGGGTTGTGTTTAGGGTTGTGTTTAGGGTTGTGTTTAGGGTTGTGTTTAGGGTTGTGTTTAGGGTTGTGTTTAGGGTTGTGTTTAGGGTTGTGTTTAGGGTTGTGTTTAGGGTTGTGTTTAGGGTTGTGTTTAGGGTTGTGTTTAGGGTTGTGTTTAGGGTTGTGTTTAGGGTTGTGTTTAGGGTTGTGTTTAGGGTTGTGTTTAGGGTTGTGTTTAGGGTTGTGTTTAGGGTTGTGTTTAGGGTTGTGTTTAGGGTTGTGTTTAGGGTTGTGTTTAGGGTTGTGTTTAGGGTTGTGTTTAGGGTTGTGTTTAGGGTTGTGTTTAGGGTTGTGTTTAGGGTTGTGTTTAGGGTTGTGTTTAGGGTTGTGTTTAGGGTTGTGTTTAGGGTTGTGTTTAGGGTTGTGTTTAGGGTTGTGTTTAGGGTTGTGTTTAGGGTTGTGTTTAGGGTTGTGTTTAGGGTTGTGTTTAGGGTTGTGTTTAGGGTTGTGTTTAGGGTTGTGTTTAGGGTTGTGTTTAGGGTTGTGTTTAGGGTTGTGTTTAGGGTTGTGTTTAGGGTTGTGTTTAGGGTTGTGTTTAGGGTTGTGTTTAGGGTTGTGTTTAGGGTTGTGTTTAGGGTTGTGTTTAGGGTTGTGTTTAGGGTTGTGTTTAGGGTTGTGTTTAGGGTTGTGTTTAGGGTTGTGTTTAGGGTTGTGTTTAGGGTTGTGTTTAGGGTTGTGTTTAGGGTTGTGTTTAGGGTTGTGTTTAGGGTTGTGTTTAGGGTTGTGTTTAGGGTTGTGTTTAGGGTTGTGTTTAGGGTTGTGTTTAGGGTTGTGTTTAGGGTTGTGTTTAGGGTTGTGTTTAGGGTTGTGTTTAGGGTTGTGTTTAGGGTTGTGTTTAGGGTTGTGTTTAGGGTTGTGTTTAGGGTTGTGTTTAGGGTTGTGTTTAGGGTTGTGTTTAGGGTTGTGTTTAGGGTTGTGTTTAGGGTTGTGTTTAGGGTTGTGTTTAGGGTTGTGTTTAGGGTTGTGTTTAGGGTTGTGTTTAGGGTTGTGTTTAGGGTTGTGTTTAGGGTTGTGTTTAGGGTTGTGTTTAGGGTTGTGTTTAGGGTTGTGTTTAGGGTTGTGTTTAGGGTTGTGTTTAGGGTTGTGTTTAGGGTTGTGTTTAGGGTTGTGTTTAGGGTTGTGTTTAGGGTTGTGTTTAGGGTTGTGTTTAGGGTTGTGTTTAGGGTTGTGTTTAGGGTTGTGTTTAGGGTTGTGTTTAGGGTTGTGTTTAGGGTTGTGTTTAGGGTTGTGTTTAGGGTTGTGTTTAGGGTTGTGTTTAGGGTTGTGTTTAGGGTTGTGTTTAGGGTTGTGTTTAGGGTTGTGTTTAGGGTTGTGTTTAGGGTTGTGTTTAGGGTTGTGTTTAGGGTTGTGTTTAGGGTTGTGTTTAGGGTTGTGTTTAGGGTTGTGTTTAGGGTTGTGTTTAGGGTTGTGTTTAGGGTTGTGTTTAGGGTTGTGTTTAGGGTTGTGTTTAGGGTTGTGTTTAGGGTTGTGTTTAGGGTTGTGTTTAGGGTTGTGTTTAGGGTTGTGTTTAGGGTTGTGTTAGGGTTGTGTTTAGGGTTGTGTTTAGGGTTGTGTTTAGGGTTGGGTT